>NC_067238.1:23992248-24315248 GCF_019924925.1 Ctenopharyngodon idella
GGCTCCAGGGGGTTAATAAAGGCCTTCTGAAGTGAAGCGATGCGTTTTTGTAAGAAAAATATGCATATTTATAACTATAGACTATAATCACTGGCTTCTGGTAACATCCATCCGCGCGTACACTAGAGAGTCGAGTTCCGGCGTATGAAACAAATAGGGCTGGGCAACAAACTCAAGCTCCCCTGACATTTCTCTTTAAAAATTCTCGTTTTAGACTTCTAGTTCGTGACTGGTGTTTTGTTTTGCTCTATCTTCTGCTCTTCCGCATTCGTCAATACGTCATGCATCAAGTCTAATGCTGCGTTCACGCCACCTTGTATTTACCTGAATCTTGAGATGACAACACATGATGTTGTATTCGGAGCTGTTCACGTCCTTTGACCGGGAATTATGCGTTTCTATGCCACCACTATCAACGCCTAAATGAATCTACAGTGGTCAGGTGGTACAGTGGTCACTTGGTACATGTGGGAGCTTTCAGAAAACTCCCAGCTTACAAGCTGTAATTACGACCTCTACTTGGACGTGAATGCTTTTTACGAGCCTGAATCTCGTAGTTACAGCAATTACGATATGGCGTGAACGCACCTAAAGTTCTCTCTTCCGTTGGAATCGACTCACGTACGAAAACAAGTGATTCTAGTTATAAATATGGATATTTTTCTTACAAAAATGCACCACTTCGCTTCAGAAGGCCTTTATTAACCCCCTGGAGTCGTGTGGATTACTTTTATGATGAATGGATGTGCTTTTTTGGGCTTGAAAATCTCATGCCCCCTTCACTCCCATTATAAAGCTTGGAAGAGCCAGAATATTTTTTAATATAACTCAGATTGTGTTTGACTGACTGAAGATAGTCATATACACCCTAGGATGGCTTGAGGGTGAGTAAATTATGGGATAATTTTCATTTTTGGGTGAACTAACCCTTTAAAGTGTTCTCATTGGTTGTTAGCATGATGCTAAAGAATGTTCTCTGTGGAAGTTAGCATATTGTTATGTAATTATTAGGGTGTTCTCAATGGCTGTTACTGTGCAGAAGTTAAAGTGTTCTTAGTGGTTGTTACAGCATGTGGATTGCTAAAGTGTCAGTGGTTGTTAGCATGTTGCTATGCTTTTTATAGTGTGTTCTTGGTAGTTTTTAATGTTGCTGTGCAGTTGTAGAAATGTTTAATGGGTGTTAGCATGTTGCTATGCAGATGTTAAGATGTTCTCAGTAGTTACTATCATGTCGTTATATGTGTGAAAATTTAAATTTTTAGCACCCGCCCTCTTCCATGAAGCACAGGTTCTCAAACCATATATAGCTTGCTGAATAAGCACAGAGAGAAGTATATAGGAGGAGTTTCCATGTTGCTTCTCAGTCTGGTTTTACTTTGCATGGCTTTAATCGAATGCCTGCCTGGGTCCTGCAACACAACGGCTCTCTCAAGACTGCATTTACCTGATACTCGTGGAAAGGGTACAGATCTGGCCTCTTTTACTTAAACATGGCCACTGATACTCATGCAGATTCTGCACACCGCCGTAATACTTTCACACATGCATACACACATGCTCGCTTTCACACGCTTGTGTAGTGAGTGTAAGTAATCCCTCCTGCTGTGTCAGGCAGTGACTCATCATAAACATTCATGTGGCTGGCCTCGCTGGAGTACACACCATCCTGTTAAACCACACACACGTACACACTGTAGTAACGAGAAAGGAAAGCACAGCCTTCTGACTGACAAACACACACATGCACTACTTCACACTGTTGTAGCTATTGTGGCTACAGCAGTACAAGTTACTGGCATTGGCGATTTATAGGCGGCAGCGTTTTCTGGGTACCTTCTAGGAATGGGCATTTTTGACAATTTTTCATTTCAAGTACTGATAGGTCTCGACTACCCGGGGGCGGGGCTTATGGGGGGCGTGCCCACCATAGCAATAATGAAAATATTTTTATTAAAGGAACACTCCACTTTTTTTGAAAATAGGCTCATTTTCCAACTCCCCTAGAGTTAAACAGTTGAGTTTTACCGTTTTCGAATCCATTCAGCCGATCTCCGGGTCTGGCGGTACCACTTTTAGCGAGATGCTAACGGTCTAATCAGATTCAATGAACTATGCTAAGCTATGCTAAAAGTGGTACGGCCAGACCCGGAGATTGGCTGAATGGATTCTATTTTCAAAAAAAGTGGAGTGTTCCTTTAACACTGTTATGAAAATTAATGTTAGCAAATAAAAATATGACATGAAAATATGTCTATCAAAATATGATTAGAAAAATAACTGCTAGATTATCAATAATGCAACAATGCTTTCGAAAAAGAAGCATCTAAAAGGAATAGCTGCATGAGGTGAAGCTGAATATTGAATGAACCCCAGTAAACTGAAGCCTGATCTATATGACACATATGAGATTAATCAGATATCCTGGATACACAACATGAACGTACTGTAACATTACAACTAGTATCTACACAAAAGGATGCAAATGCAACTGAACTTCAAGTAAGTTACGTGCTAGCCAGAAAGTGTTACTCCCGTTGTAGATGCGCTCTTCCTGTGACAACACGCTGAAACACGGGCAGCTAAAGTACAAAGAATTCACAATATTAAATACTGTGCACATCTTTTACTTTTTTTTCAAGATCAATCAAGTGATTCCAGGCATCACTACGCACTTTCAGATCCATAGTTTGTTTCATTTTATTTCGCCGGTCTGGACGACCTGTCTCTAATTAGATTTATTTTATTTTATTTTTATTTTTAAACATGAGTATAGACTACAAAGATAATTTCATTTGCGTTTAGTTTTATTACTGTATCATTTTTTTATTTAATTTAATTTATTTGTATTATTGTATTATTTATTTTATTTTTATGAAAACAGACTTTTTTTTGTATGCGAGTATAGACTTTTTGTTTTATTTTTGTATTATTTTGTATTTAATTTATTTATTTTTTATTTTAGAAATGTGTAGTAGACTATGTCATTCATCTATATGTCATCATTTTAATTTGTTTTATTATATAAACATTAGTAAAGACAAAATAGGTAATTTTTATTTCTATTTAATTTTATTATTGTATTTTTTTCATTTAACTTAATTTTATTTTTTATTTTATAAATTTGTGTATAGACTGTGTAGGTCATTTTTTATTTTATTTTATTGAGAAAAAAAACAGTTATTTTTTTATTTTTTTATAGGTTTATTTATTTATTTATTTATATTTTACCTGATGTTGCCAAGGGCAGCATGTGAGTCAGGACTACCAATGTGATAGTGGCTGCCACATAACACGCAAACATGTTTGCTCACATGCATGCATAGACACACATAACTAAAGCCAGCGGAATGGTTGCCCACAGCAGGAAAACCACACGGCATATGTAAATGAGATGCGAGGGAAGTGTGAGTGCACGGCTCCCATGCAAATGTAATGGAGACCTCAAAGACAGAGGTTATAAATAGACTCGCAGTGTGTGGTTGCCTCAATGAACACCACGTCGCTCTTAAAGCGACACTCACGACACATTCTCGTGCAAATGTGCACACTTCAGGGCATTTGAAAGGACGATTTGGAGTTCATGCATGGGAATGCTCAAAGCGACATGTAACCCAGTTAAACGGGGGGCCTGTGACGTCCGTTTGCACAGATTTTGTATTGTGTGCAGCTTGCTCAAAATAGACACACTCTCACTCTACTATATGATAGAAAGACTTTGAAGAAGAGGAGGAGAATTTTTAGGAACAGAAAGGCAACAAGGCATGATATGTCATTACAGGAATCTCTCAAATAATGGATGAGATTTTGCAAAGCATGCAGTAATGTAAGCATTACATGCCTGCTAGTCTGTTCTCCTCACAGTGCCTGGCTGTGGGACGCCCTTAAATCTGCTTGTAAAAATGTCATATTTAAAACTCACGCTCTTTCAAAGGCTGCTTTCCCAAACCTGTAGTCTCTTGCGCTGAGGTTCCCCCTCATTTGAGTTTACCTTCCTGAGTTTACCTACTTTTTTTCTCTTCATGTTTACGCTCACTTCATGAACCGGAGGTGTTAAATCAGGTTTTGTGCTGTTTGCCATATTGTGATCTCAAGAAACCACACACTTACCCACCCACTTCAAAACATTTGCATACAAACTGCATTTGCCATTGCAGAAAGTGTAGAAACTCATATTATAACATTTCCAAACCTGGCATGAAGGTTTTTGTACAGATGCCTGTACAGGGTGGGAGGGTCCCCCCACTTTAAATGAAATAGCTGGAGCCAAGCATGTGAGCGGCGTGATTTTGTAGGTCTCTTGTGCTGTGTCTGGAATCACCCCCTATACCCTTAAAGGTGCAGTAAGCAATTTCTGAGAATCATTGTTAAACACTCTTGATATTTGAAATCAACCCAAACAAACACACCCCTCGCTTCATTGCTCCACCCTCAAAGTGCACAAACACGCAATGCAAGAGTGGATGTCTCTTTATCATAGCAGAAGCGAGGCAAAAATAAAGCTTCATGAAAAATAAAGTGAAGATGACGAGCGAACAACAAGTAAGAACAAAAAACGAACATACAGTACACAAGTATAAACAAGCAAGAGCTTGTTGTTAGTCGCCAGCAGCACACACTCAAAATTAACGTTACCCACGTATGGAGCAGAAACAACACAACCTCAGTGTCTGTTTTCAGGCCTTCCCGCATAGGTCTCTCCAGCGCTGGAAAGCTTTTCTAATATTAACGATGGTCCTAAAGCTCTTGCCTGATCATACCCCTTCTTTTTCCAGTGATATTCATATGACCTTTACTCTTTTGTAATGTCTCTCAGCCATTTCTCTTTCTACAGTCTTTCTTCAAATCTCCTCTTGCTCACCCTCTCGCCTCTCCCATCTCCCATCCTATCAGTGTATATGCCCCCTACTGCTGATTGGGTTCAAGTTTGTTGTGTCCTACCTGCCTCCGCGCACTCTGTTTGCGAAATCACACGTCATCAGCACATTACATAAGGCTATGCAGAGTTGTGGACAGACAGTCACCGAGTGCCGCAAACTAACAGCAGCCGCCTTTTACAGTTCCTCCTGAACCAAAACAACTTATGCTGCGTTTACGCCATCTCGTACTGTAATTTAGAGAAGGCAACCCGTGACGTTTTACCCGGAGCTGTTCACGTCCTCATACTTGGATTTATGCGTTTCAATGTCAACACTGTCAACGCCAAAATTAATCTGCAGCAGTCAGGTGGTACAAGTAAGAGCTCTGTAAGTTGTTTACGTTCATTATTATTGTAATGTTATGTACTTTGAGACATGCGGTAATTTAATGCTGTCTCTTATGACACTTTGCTGAGTCTGCTCTGGCTGTGCGCGACCTGTGCGTTCATATTTTTGGACGAGGCATGGCTTTGGAGAGGGTGGGATCTAATGCTTTCAAAGCTAGCCCCTCTGAAATTGCCTACCCTACCTTTAAATCAGTATCAACAAAACATTTTGCACTGCAGAGGTGGCACAGAAGCAGCATCTTAAGTGGTATTTAGATGTATTTAAACAGACTGTTTAATGCAGCTCAGAGATTCCAAGAATGCATTTACACTGCAGTGTAAAATAATGTTATGAGATTAGTGTTTTAAATATGGAATATATTGAATATAGAAATATGAATTAAATTATACTTTAAATATGTAACTAAAACTGCCAGTAGGTGGCGGCAACTCACTGTCTTCATGATGCATTTATTCAATCAATTCGTTCAAATTGCCTGATTCATTCAGGAGTGAAGCAAGTGACTGTCTTTATGAATGGGTCATTGAATCATTGACTCGCCTGATTCAATCAAAAATGCTGAATAATTCAGGAATGAAACCACTGTGTTGATCAGAGATCAACAGTTCTACTCTGACTCTGTTTTTATAGAGCAAAAACAGTCAATATTGACATTGCGTTTAAAAAGTACATCACTTATTACAATATTAACTTGAACATAGCCTATTTCAATTCATTATAAACATTGAATAAAGCACAAAATAGTGATTATCTTAAAATGAGGACAAATGAGCGTCCGACTCAAGGCTGTGCCTATAAACAGACATGGTATTCAAAACCTGATTGTCTAAAACCCAGACAGAAAGCCACCTTAAGGATAATGAAGCAAATAGTGAACGAGTAGCAATTTTGGATACACCCTTTTTTTTTTTTGTAGCTGGAAGCTCCACCCACAAAGAAATGTCATTGGTTCAAAATCCTGCTCCGCACAACTATAAACATCAAATACGTTCTGATTGTGCCACATCACACTGCTTTTTCACTTTCATTGTGGACCGAAAACTTGGTTAGGACACGTTGCCACAGTAAGGTGTTTTACAGCCTGTTGTCAGACTCAACACCGCTTTTTCAAACGCAAACTGAGACCATATGGTAGCCCAACCACATGCAGTTATTATACTTCAGGTTCTTCCCATGGTGATTTCCACTGTGCCATATACATGTAATTATGTTGTGCAAATCTTGAGATCAGATTTGATAATACGTCACTTCATCATACCGAGACACTCCCAATGAGCACTGACTACAGATGAGAGTGGTACACAGTGTAATACATGTGTAAGCTGGTCCCAGAACTGTTTTGGTTTCCCCCTCAAATCACTTTAAGGTGAAATACAGTGCCATCTGGTGTCTAAAAACAGTACTATATCAGCCTTTTTTTGTATGAAAATAAATGCAGTTGGTTATCTATACATTATCTTTCCTTTGAATTTACTATTCTTTACATAATCTAACTATAGGGAGTTACAGAATTTTAATAATTCTGCATAGCCCTTATATACTATCAATTATGTATGAATGAGTTGAGTTTTTTTTTTTTTTATGTCAGCACAAAGCTGGTTTGGTCCGCTTTCAGGCTTGTCTCACAGTAGGGGGCCAAAGGAGCGGCGGTCCCATACGCGCTTTGAGTCGACTCCCAGTAGTCATTGGGGCTTTGAACGTTTGAAGATCTGCAGAAATAGACTCTCCCATCCTTCTCCCATGTTCTTGTCTCTCACTCCCTTTCTCTTTTATATTCTCCCTTTTCGCTGTTGTATATATCCATCTGCCTTTGAATCTCTATAGCTTTGATTCTTTTTCTTAGACATGATGTTTTTTTTCTGTCTCTGAGCTTGTATAAGGCTCGATTGCAGGGGTTAGCTTGGAGGTGCTTTAAAGTGAAAGCCTACTCATATGTAGTGCGTTTGCTTGATTAATTTGCTTGTCCTCTCTTACTGCAGATAAATAGACCCGAGAGTGTCTCGAACTCTGCTTTTATATATTTTTTCATGTTCTGCGCCAAGCCGACTACATGTTTTAACAGTAAATAGCAATAGCAAGTGACAAAGCTCTGTTTATCTGAACCATCTCATCTAGTGCCAAACATTTCTTTAAAAGCTGGTCAGAAAGAGCATGTGAAGAATGACGCAGGAAATCAAATTAAAACTCAAAATAAATGATTGTAGTTTGTCATCAGCATCTTTTTACACTCATGTAGTGATTAAAGGGATAGTTCACCCAAAAAAAGTAAATTTCATCATCATTTACTCACCCTCAAGTTGTTCCAAACCTGTATAAATTTCTTTGTTCTGATGAACACAAAGGAAGATATTTGGAAGAATGTTTGTAACCAAGCAGACCTCGCCCCCCATTGACTACCATAGTAGGCAAAAAATAGTATGGTAGTCAATGGGGGGTGAGATCTGCTTGGTTACAATCATTCAAGTTAATTATTTTTCATCTAATATTTATATTTTATTTCAGCTTTATATCAATTAACAATTAAAAATGATTTTTAATAGTTTTAGTCTCAGTTAACAATAGCAACACTGGCCTCCCCTGATGGATTTTTTTCTCCACATTTTTGCTTGTCTCGAGATATTCGGAGCCATGTCACACATTTTTTAGGTTCTTATTCCTTAACTTATAACTCTGTTGTTGAAAATAGCTTTCAAATGTTTTGTTTCCAGAAGGTGGTAAACAAGTCCTTGACAGAATAAGGACCATAGTGCCAAACGAGAGCACATACACATACACACGTTGACATGATGGGATGACAATGATGTCAGTCAGGTTGTCAGAGAAAAGGAGCACCTATGACGCCCTCAGCACTGAGAAAGAGAGACAGACAGAGAACGAGAGAAGTTAAAAGGAATGAGGTCAGCCTGGGGTACGACACGGTAACCTGAGAGAAGTACCTGCCCCTCACACTATCCACTTACTTCTGCATTTGTCCCAGCTGAGCACAGCAGGAGAAACTCAGGAAGCACAAAGCTATCTCTCAATCAGTCCCTCACAATGACCCAAAGACGGCCCTGAATGAACCTGTCACGGATTGAGTTTTACTACTTTGAGTGTGACCAGGAGCTTTGAGTGGCTTTTTAGGCAGTTGTAAATGAGTTTGTGTGTGAAGAGATATCCACTTCTCCTGTTGTACCTCTCCAGTAGTTTCGCACAAAAGGGAGGTATTGAATGGTGATTGTTGGTTGAGTGACAGGCTTTGTGGTTGTCAATGACACGATTACGCTTGCCATGATTTATTTGTGGCTATATCTACAGCTGAGGTATCAATGTTCGACTGTCCTGGTAAAAGTTCTCAGCATTATCTGAGGTGGACTGCATGTCTGCTGAATCTGAAAACAAACAACCAAGAGTTATAGATGAATATAGTTGAATATAGTTAATAGTTGAAACTGATAAGATTATGTTGAAACCATAGATTGAAATTGAACTAGATTTTGTTATTGTGTGTTAAAGTAGCATGATACAGCAAACAGTATAATAATGTGTGTTAAAATGGCCCAGTTTATTGTTCATTTTAACATAGATTTATGTTTTAATCATTAAAAAATAAATGAATAATTGAAAAATATCTATTAATATAATCCATAATCTTAAATCTACACTACCGTTTGAGTTGGTAAGATTTTTTAATGTTTTTGAAGTCATGAAGAAGTCTCTTATGAAGTGTCTTAGGCTACATTTATTTGATCAAAAATAAAGACAGTAATACTGTGAAATATTATTTAATTTAAAAAAACTGTTTCATATTTTAATATTTTAAATGTAATTTAGTACTGTGATGGCAAAGCATCATTATTCCACATGATCTTTCAGAAATCATTCTAATATGCTGATTTGGTGCTCAAGAAACATTTCTTATTTTTATCAATTATCAGTGTTGAAAACAGTTATGCTGCTTAATAATTTAAACCCTATATATATATATGTATGTGCGTGTGTGTATGTATATGTATATGTATGTATATATATATTCCAATTTTGAAAAAAAGCATCATTGCTATATAAAAGTATTAATTTCTTTAAAAAAAAAAATCTTAAAGACCTAAACTTTTGAACAGTAGTGTAAGCATAAATATTCGTCTGTAATATGAAATGTGAAATAAATCAATATCTAAATGTTAAATCCAAATATAAATCATAAACTTGACATTTAGATAATATGCAAATTGTTAAATTGTACATGGTGTATAGTCTATAACTTTTCATTCATTAAAAACAGATTAGATTGAAGTTTACTTAATATTGGCTTTCATATTTTAGCATATTTCTGTGAAAGTCTCCTTGTACATATTTTTTCTCTTAAATGCTCCTTTTTATTAAAACTTCAATATTATAAAAAAAAAATATATTGTTATAGTTATAAAGTTACATTTAAATGTTGCAAAATTGAGATTTTTTTTTTGTAACACTCTTTCTTTTACATATTTCACCCATAATATGCTATACTAAAACACATATTCCCCGAGCTGTAAGGTACGTTATTTGATAATATTAGTGTGTATAAGCCAAAGCCGCCTTCCATTAATATTAGACCGAGACATCCGTCCTCCAGTATGACTCACTGGTTTGCCGTGCTTGTTTCGTGTATAAATATTGCTTTTTCCCTGGCTGAATAAGCTAGTCCTGTCTCATTATGTTAAATGGTAGAATGAATAGACTGTAATATTGCTGTGGAAACAAGGAGCGTCCCTCAGCACAGAAGCTGTGTAAAGTCATTTCTCATCATTACAAACGCAGCCACTAGCTGCACGGCTGCTTACAGAGCTTAAACGCTGGAGATGCCTACCCTGGTTAGATGTGTTTCAATGTGTGTGTGTGTGCGCTATGTCAAACGTGGGGGAATTTCCTATTGCTTTGAGTGTAGATGCCTCAATTTGCCGGTGCTTGTGTGATATGTGTGTGTGTTTGAGGAGCAGATTCTCATTGGGTGGCTCCAGCCATCTGGCGTTAGCTCAGATGAACTCATTGCTGCTTCTCTATTGATCGGTGAAATAGCAGAGCTGCTGTAGTAATGATGTCATCACCTGCCTCTCAGCACTGACCTTGAATGAAGCGAGCTACTGAGCATGCTCACCGCACAACTGTGTGTGTGTGTGCTGGATTCCGGAGGTTGAAAGAAGGAAGGCTTTCAACCTGCTGTCCTCCTAATGCACACACACACACCTGCTGCTGAATTCCTTTGAGGCACTCCATCTTGTTTCCTCTCTGTCCGGTGAGAAAAGAGAGATGGTGTCTGCCATGACACTTCCATCTGTAAAAGAAAAGCACCATGATTACTCTGTGCAAAGCATATGGTGCACCTTATGACAGCGGTATGAGGCTTTCATGCATCATTATGTTTGAATGTAAATGACTTGATTTGACATTAAAATGCATTTGTATCATCTAATAGGTTTGATTAGACATGTTCAATGCATTTTAGAATAAATACACAGGTTTTTAGGAACTGATTATGCTAAAATGAAGACTCTGTCATCATTTACTCATCTGTTTGACTGATAAGTTCAGTGTTATAAGTCATACAAACAATCTAAAGTTATTTCACACAAAAATGAAAATTCTGTCATAATTTACTAACCCTTCCAAACCTGTATGAGTTTCTTTCTTCTGTTGAACACAAAAGAAGATATTTTGAAGAATGTTGGTAACCAGACATTTGACAGTAGCTTTTGACTTCCAAATAGTATGGAAGTCAATGGCTACCGTCAACTGTTTGGTTACCAACATTCTTCAAAATATCTTCTTTTGTGCTCAATATTCAGATTTGAAACAACATAAGGGAGTAAATGATGACAGAAGTTCATTTTTGGGTGAACCATCCCTTTAAGAATCATTCCAAACTGCTTATACTGTGAATCATCTGTCGTGACTCACTTATATCTGAGTCAAAAATTGAAGTTTTAAAGTTTAAACTTTGTTTGTTTTACATGGTGAATATTTCTGATACTAAATCACCAAAATGTGAAATATTACATTTTCTCAATACACCCACTATTGGTAGCTGTAGCAAAAAGTAAATTCTGTTCCCTGTTTATACAGATGTGGTCTGGCCAACTGGCTGATTTTAATCAGCCACTATCAGGTGATTAAAGGCCTCTGCAGTTGAGCTGTTAACCCCTAAACCTTCCTGTAACCTCTTCATCTATCATCCCCCATCATCCTCTCTGTTCTTCACTCTTCCTCAATTTCTGTGTTCTGTCTCTTTCCCTGCTAACTGAGCTTTGCTACAAGGATGGTATTGGCTTACTGCTTGTCCTATATCTGCACATGGAAACGTTACACGCTGCACCGTTGTGTATCACACACGTACACTATTCGCTACTCTAAAATGGACTTTGTGGAGCAGAATCTGAGAAAATGAACTTGTTTTAAGGAACCACAAACAGGTACAGGGAACAGGGATCCTGTTTGTGTGTGCGTGTGTGCTTGCATGCTCGAACATGTTGCAGTGCTGGCAATATTAGATATCTAAGATGTGTCTGAATTAATAATTGTCCTCCAGTCTGATATGAAATTTCCCATGTGACATTAAGGGGATACAATCAGGGCTTTTGAGTCTGAGGCCAAAGCAGCATTAGAATATAAGGGTAAACCATTAGATAATGACATCAAGATGGTTTCATTTTGAACCCCCAAAACAACAGCGATTCTCACAAAATTGTAAGTATGAATAACTATATTTACTATGTTTTCTTAAGTGCAAAATTCATAGAGTCCAAATCAAAAGTCCTAAGTCACCCTCAGGTCAATCTAAGTCTATGGATTTATTTTCCAACAATTTTATCATCCACCAGGTGAAAATCTTCACCTCCAAAGTCTGATTATTTTAAAGCAAATGCACATCTATCTTCAACAAGCCTCACGATTTGAGGTTTCATTCATACCTGTAGCACAAATGGTCCAATATGAGTTGCTTGTTGAAGTTTAATATTAAGGCTTGCTGCTGAAATGCGCACTTTTTGTTAGTTAAAGTGATAGTTTACCCAAAAATGAACATTATTCCTTGATTTACTCACCCTCAAGTCATCCTATGTGTAAAGGACTCTTCTTTCAGACGAACACAATCGGAGTTATATTAAAAAATATCCTGACTTTTCCAAGCTTTATAATGGTAGTGAATGGGGCTCAACATTTTGAAGCAAAATATCCATATTTAAAACTTTTTAAACTATAATAACTGATTGCCGTATGTGAGTCTAGTTTCGGCGGAAGACCTCTGACACATGATGTATTGATGAACGCAGAAGCGCAGAGGATAGAGCAAAACAAAACACCGGTCATGAATTAGAAGTCTAAAACAAGAATTTTTAAAGAGAAATGTCGGAGGATTTCGATATAAGAGAAGAGGAGCTTGAGTTTGTTGCCCAGCCCTAGATGCGCCTACTCTCACCTAAACATACACTACTCCTACATCCTACGGTCATAGTCAAGTTAATAAAGTTTTAAATATGGACATTTTTTTCTTACAAAAACTCATCGCTTCACTTCAGAAGGCCTTCATTTAACCCCATTTGCCCTATAACTCCGATTGTGTTTGTCTGAAAGAAGATGAGTACATTTTGGGATCATTTTGATTGTTGGGTGAACTATCCCTTTAAGAGCAAACAGCAGGTCTGTACAGAGCACAGAATCCCTGCTGATGTGATCTGATCCCTTATCAGGTTCTGACAAAGATAGTGATAACAGAGTGAAAACAGAAAAGATAAAGTGATTTCATTTCAATTCTGCTGGTGGCAAAAGATGTGGAATTGAAAAAATTAGTTTCCGCTTAGTGTCACTTACTATATCTATATTGTTTTAGGTTTGGTTATAAATTTTAACAGACCCAGACGTACATTAGGAGCTCTGTAGACTCTTGATAGAGTATGAAGCATTGTTGTCCTGAGGTGTTATGGGATTGCTAAGGTATGTCACAGAGGTTTGAAAGGACTTCTGTGGAAAAATGATACATCACAGCATGTCTGTCCATCTGTCATGTCTAAAACACTTTATGGAGGCCACATGGAAAACCAAACAATATGTCATTTCTTAGAAGTTTAGTTCAATCCACGATGGTACAGTTGAAATGAAATGTTAAACCAATCCAAAGGGGTCCTTTGAGCCTTGCTAGTAAATGCTGTAAGTACGCCATCTTGTTTTTAATAGCATTTTTCTCATACATGTCACCTTAAACACTGAACTGAGTGATCCTGCTGTTTACCCAACACAATGGCCTCAGCTTAGCCTCCTAGTGCTGATAGTAACTTAGAGGGAAGTGACATTCAGGGAAATGTTTAAGTGACAATGGCAGTGTGAGCCATGTCTCATAAAAAGACTGAGCTTGCAAGAATTGCCCCATTGCTGTTTATGACTTGTGGTCACAGCCACAACCACATGACACATGAAAGAAGAAAAAGGCATTAAAGTGACAGCAACAGTCTTTTTCACATACTAAAACGGCTAAATACATCTGATATAAACATGCAGCCACAGGATTTAGTTTTAACCTCAGATTTCTGGAAATTCAAAACAGATTCAATGGAATTAGTATCATGCTTGGTTACCTATTGATGAACAGCACTTGGTGTAATAATTTTCTCACTGTAGTAATGCAGATGTCCTCATGACTCTGGGTTAGATTGATCATTCACGCTGTGGTTGTAGCAGTGCTCTGAAGCTCATCTGAGTTGTGGAATAGAGACATTTTGAGGTAGGATATTCAAGCAGTAGAATCTACAGTATGTTTAATGTAGTGCATTGGTGTTGACCATTAATCAGCTGTTAGATCCTCTTTAAATCAATTTGTTAGTGAGTACTACAACAGGTTAATTCCACCAAAAAATCTCAGTTATCTGAAAAACACGACAAGATCCCAGCAACAATTTGTCTGTGGATATAAATCAGGGCATTTTATTCTAAGACCACATATATTTATTAAGAATGTAAATAGGTTTCAAAGCTTCCCAGGACACTGTGAGTCGAAACAAAGTGGCGTGTTTTGATGCCATAGCATGGTCTGTATGTCTAGGTATAATGTTGTATTGACTGTCTGTAGCACTTATGTCTTCATTTTCTCCTCTGTTGCGTTTAGGTTTCTCACTCGTTCTCTCCCTCGTTCACATGTTCACACATCCCACTATCTGTCCTCGGTCTCAGACTCCTGTAGCACTAATGGCTGTTGTCACAAGTTTTACTGCACCCACCCGCCGCGACCATCTGTCTGGTCTCTCTCTCTCTCGCTCTATCTCTCTCATCAATGATGCTTTATCAGCACGTCTGCCAAAATACAATGTTGCCAGAGAAGTACAGAGGATAATTAATCTGCAGAATTGGACGATATGGCAGAAGTGTATACTTGTTAATCACTGTAAAGAAAGACCGAAATGACATTGACATGAAACCGTGACCTCTCCTCTTCCTCATTTCCATCACAACTCAAGCCATAAAACCTGCTTCCTTGTTGCAACTAGGGGATGGGTGACAGTGTATTTATGAAAATTATATATTAATAAATATTTTTAATTAATTTTATATGTATTATTATTATGATTATTATTTTGTGGTATAAAAGTGGAGAGACTGTAAATTTGAAAATCATATATCTGTTAAAGGTATATTATGAATTATATTATTATTATATCATTTTTTTAAATTATATATTAATGAATCATATAGAAATAAATCAATAATTTATTTAAATTCTTATACATATATTATAATTTAAAATAAAAGTATATATTATTATTTTTATATTTATTTATTTATTTATTATATATTGATCGGTGTGTGTGTGTGTGTGTGTGTGTGTGTGTGTATATATATAATTTATTTAAATTTTTTTATATTATATTTTTTATATTTTATTGTTAATTATTTTACATGTATTATTATTGTCGTTGTCGTTTTAAATATATTTAAATATATTTTAAATATATATATATATATATATATATTATATAATTTATATAATATATGGGATATATATATATATATATATATATATATGTGTGTATGTGTGTGTATATATATATATATATATATATATATATATATATATAAAATAAAATTTATTTAAATTACTTTTTATTATATTTTTTATATTTTATTTTTAATTAATTTTACATGTATTATTGTCGTCGTTGTTTAATATATATATATATATATATATAAATATATATATATATATATATATATATATATATATATATATATATAGGATGTCTTCGCCCATTGCATCATAATTTTTTAAGCATTCTGCCACAAGCATAGTGTTTTTAAGATGTCATATCTAATTGAAAATAGTCCAACTTTTAAAAACGCATCTTAAAAAGAGCATTATCTAGTGCTTTTAGGATTTATTTGATTGCTATGAAATGCTGCAAATGAGGCTCAGGTGAACCTGAAATCAGCCTTTTTTTTATACAGGGCTTCCAGTTACGAAAGATTAGTTGAGTAGTCAACTTTTAAAAATATTTTTGCACATCCCTAGTTGCAACACAAATGCTACATAAGCAGGGGGCATGTCGCTTGGAAATAGATTGCCGCTATCTAATCCTCTAAAGACAACAGTTTATTTCTCACGTAATGCCCCAGAGATAAATTAATCACGGCTTCCTTGCTGCTATCTGCAATCTGTGCTGTGGAGTCCTACTCCTGAATACTGATCTAAGATCTGTGCTTCTGGGAGTTGAGGGATGTGATGTCATTCCCGTTGTATGCCTTATGGAATACCGCAGGTGGTTACTGAAAGAAACCAAACAGTCTAGCAGCAGATAACAGCGCATGCTGCACGCTCATGAGCTCAAAGCTGATCTCAGAGCAGCTCTAATGAGGACCATCTTTATTTAAAGAGCACACTCACTGTACACCCACACCTCCGCCTTTGTGTTGTCTTGTTACTCGGGTTTCCATAGCGGTCCGTTCTGTGTTGTGAGCGTCTGAAGGGAGTGGAGCTGCAAGATGACAGTAGTATGAGTGTGACTACTAGAGTAATTGCACCTGAGTGCATATGTATGTGGATCATGTTCGCTCATCGCTTAGTTCACGGCCTCAGGACAGGACGGGAATTCAAGGGTAGGAGTGTGTCCTATTGGTGACTGTGTACAGGCTGCTGGCTCTGTATTATTGAGTAATAATTATATATTTGTGTGTGTGTCCGTAGGCTGTGCTGGAGGCCTGTACTGAGACTACAAACCGTGTTGGGATTGTAACAACTTCAATGGGCCGCAACACTCACTAAAACACTGGAGGTGACTGAATGAGGTATGGCAGGACTCTCTTTCTCTCATACACACACACACGTGTACCTTTTGATAGCCATGACCTTTAATTCTGCATTTTACTACTTGTGCGGGGGCATTATCTGGAGCGCAATTGTAAAAATAACTCTTGCTTAAGCTGTGTCCTACTCACCCGTCAAATCAGGCCCTGATTGGTGGAGCAATAATACAGGTCTGCCTAGCAACAGAGCTGTTTACCAAACAACACAGCTGGGGCTGAAAGCAGCGCTTTCACGTAAAACACCTCCAGGAAAAAGCTAGCTAGCGCAAACCGCTTGGGACAACACAGCTTTAATGATTCATGCTTGAAGCGCGGTCGGTCGCAGGCGTACTGTAACACGCAGGTTTACTGTAGCGTGCTCACATGCTGACATGTGCAAGTGCAGCGGGTTCATAGACGTCAGTTAGGCATCTCATTAGCAAATAATATACGTGTTCATGTGAGATATGTGTGTATGTGAACAGGCCCATGTTCTCAAGAGTGTAGGCATGGTCTAATCAAATTCAAGTGCTTTACATGCCAGATGTTGATCGGAAATTTCTGCTCTGTTGTGTATATGGTCACAAATCCAGATTTCAGATGGATTTGTGAATGAATCCTATAAGCGCCCCCTATTGGTGGAATATATGTTGTAGTGCAAAAATGTCATTTTGAAATGTGGTAGTGCTGTTGCAGTATAATTTTTTTATGTTTGTGTATATAAACTTTATTTTAAAATGCAATACATTTATAAAAAATAAATTTTTAATTAATTTTACATAAAATATTATAATTATTAAAAGTATATTAGAAATTATTTATTAACATATAAATAATAAATATATAATTTATAAATAGAATTATTATTATATAGATTTTTATAAATTCTATATGCTTATAATAGAATTTATAAAAAGATGTTTTAAATTAGGCAAAATGAAAAATAGTTGCATAAAATGTCTATTAATCTTTGACCATACTGAAACTGACACAAAGGCAACTACCAAAATTAATCAGCCATCAATCAATTAACACTGCTTTTGTCATTTTTTTACAAGATGGACAAAATTTGTCACTAAAAAAGTCCAAAATATCGGTTTTACTGAATGACACTTTTGGTTATACCGAATGACTATATTTTCAAACAGTGCTAACAGGCTGATATATAGCTGGCTAGCTAGTTAGCTTGCTACCTAGCTAACAAAAGAACAATCAAACATTTTATATTTAGTACAATTTTTTAATATATTACAACATTTTCAATGTTTTATAGCAGTTGTACCGAATGACCTGATGTTTCGGGACATGCGTATGAGCAAGTGAAAACATGAACTTTTCAGATAGTTAAAAGAGAGTTCACAGACATGTGGTCCTTTGCAGGTGACTGAATGATGTCACATCCTGTCACATGATATTGACCGCATGACTTGATCCAAAATGGTCCCTTTATATCGGTTACTCCAAATTACATCAATGAAATTCATTTTTCCAGACGTTCTTTTTTGAAACAAAGCAACGACTTCTACACGACTTTTTTTTTTTTTTATACCATTTTGCACTATGTTGATATATGATGTTATAAAATCATGCCAGAATAAAAAATATATACATTTATTACATTTTAAGATATTTTAATCACAAATTAAATGGCTGTATTGGCCTTTGGATGGTTAAACCTTTTGACACTTCAAAATCTTTAAAATACCTTTATATGTAGCAAAATATAATTAAAACCTTTTGAATTCAATAAAAGAAATCTAGTTGTGCTACCTTACATACTTTGGATGTCATATCTTTTGTTTTTTTATAATTATTAAGGCCTTTGGACAAAAAAATGACCCATCATGTCATTGACCCAGTATAATCTCAAAATGGCCAAAAATGAGCCGATTAATTAGCCTGGCCCATATATTGCCGCTTGACTACTCAGAAAATCAGGATACGAGAGACAAATGGGCACACAGGCAGTGCTAGCTCATGGACGGGTCTGTTAAAGGCTTAATATGAGCTCATTTTGAGGTTAATTAATGGAAACTTATAAAAATTAGTACTTCATGAGCTGAGGCTCTCTTTTCTGTGTCTGTTTTCCCTCTGTCTTGCTCACTCCATTTTTCAGCTTAGACAGCTCTACTATGCCAATGGCTCCTTTAACCAATCGTGGGCTTTTAGAGTAAAAGCTCTCATCCTGTTAAAGGTCACTGGCCTCTTAGTGCGCCTGGTGAAGCATAGCAGTTCATCACACTCACGCTGCTGTTTTTTTACCCTGCGCTTCCTAATGCTTTATGAAGGTTCTAATCTTCCGTTAAGTGTTAATATGGCAAAGGTGGGGTTTGGCAATGTGTTTTTCCTGTTGGTTAGTTCTCAAAAGACATTTAAAAAAAAAAGTAGCCTAGAGAAATGGATGACAAATTGATGCTGTGAGCACATTGGAATGCATTAGAGTCAATTTATATAGTGTGATGTCATTGTAAAAAGATGGAGGATCTAAAGATTAAAGCACGATGTGCTTATGAAAACATTAAAGGGATAGTCAATGCTGACATTGTTTACTCATTTACATCATTTACCTTATTTGATTTCAAATTTCTGTGTATTTCTTCTGTTCAGTGTTAAAAATAAAGGTTCTTTGTTGGTATCTAAGGTACCATGAAGAAACATCCACAGAACCTTTATATTCTACAAAAAATTCTTTTTAGTGGAAAAAGGTTCTTTAGATTTTCACATTTTTATTTTTACTGACAATCGTCATTTTGGCTGCGTGAGATTCTCCAGCTTTGTTGTTGTTGAGCAACCAAAGCATATGCAATAAAGGGACGAGTCCTGGTTGAATTGCGTTAGCAGTGTGTTGTTACTCGCAGTTATGGTAAGGGGCGTGACATTTCTGAAACATGCTCCAAATGTTGACCAATCACAACACACTGGTCCAGCCGACCAATCAGAGCACATATGTGCTTGTTGAACATTCAAGCATGAAAACCTATTCTAGTAGACCCCAAAAACAAAATCAAGACTTTGTAAAAGGGCATAATATGGCCTCTTTAAGAGTGTTTGGACCTCATTGACTTTCATTGTATAGACAATATAAACAGTGGGACATCTTTCAAAAATGTCGTCTTTTGTGTTCCACTGATGAAAGTCAAAGTCATGTTTGGAGCGACATGAGGGTGAATTTTTGGGTAAACTAAGCTAGTCATCTGTGATCTTTGTATCCTAATAACTTTTTTGTCAGGTGTGTGTCTTGCACACATGACCCTTTTGAAGTTTGGGTGCTGCCAAACCCAGCCTTATGTTTGCTTAGTGTGTGTGAGAGAGTTTGGTGAGGACAGCAATGCTATTCTTGGCTGTTGGGGGAAGTCTTGGCTCCCGGGCGCATGGGAAAAGTGTTCTTGGCAGGAGTAGCGGTGGCATTCCATTGTGCCTGAGTCCCTCTCCCCCTCAGCACTTAAAACTGTGTCCTTTCACACTGTGATCTCAGCGGAGCGCTTTCTAGAAAGAGGGAGAATAAATAAATTACTAGCATAAACACAAAAGCACCTCGCAATCACAGCTACTTTGCCAACCGTCCACATAGATGTGCCCGTTCGCACCTGTTTGCATGCTTTTCACTTTTTAATTTCAAACATTTACACGCTGACATGTATCATACATCTATTTTCCATCTTCCTCATTTAAACAGTTTTGAACGGCTCGAGGTTCAGAATAACACAAACCTCGTCCACTGCTGTCATAAACATGTCTCTCAGCACATTGGCCCTCATTCGCTGGAGCCGCTTGGAAGTCAAAGGTTCTGGAACATTGAAAGAATGGTAGAGGAGTAAACATCCAGCTCTCTGACACGCTGTGATATTACCTTCCCAGAAATGAACTCAAAACTCATTTGACCTTTGACCTAGGGGTGGGAATCAGCAGGAATGTCTAGCTGACTGTCACAAAATGACGGTATTACAATTTTTTGAGTGGCAGTCACTTGTTTCTGACCAAAAATATTAATTTAGAGCTAAAAATATTTGTTCTTGGTCTTAATAGGGGCTATTTTGACTGCATAGTTTTTTGTAATGAGATTTAAGCTTAAGGACATTATATTTTATTTCTGATTTTAAATTACGAATACATGATAGATTAGGATTTATTTAATCATTCTTTACTTAATTAAGTATAGGAGCTGTACGGTTATGGTTAGAAATAACTGCCTGGGGGTGTTACGAATATGACTGCAGAGTGAACTGACTTGCCTTCAATTTATTTAAACACTCAACAACACTAATGGTTCGCTCTAATAATATACTCATTCTAAATACACACACATTCACACATTTATCCTTTATCCAAACAACCTCTTAAACTGAATGGCCTTTAGGGACTTAAGAGAACAAATGGCCTTTAGGGACTTAAGAGCACAAATGTTTGCTTTTGCTTTTTTAATCACCGAAGTGGTTCATCTGAAACCAAACAACTGTTGCTCTTATTCTCAGGTGGCAGAGGTCTTATGTCTAACAGACTGGGTCAAGAGGTCAGACTGTTACTGCTGGAAATCTAGACGTCAAATGCGAATTAAGTGTGAATTAAGTGCATGCATTCACAATTATTTTTAAAAGGATTATCATTCCTTTACACTAGACATAAATGCTGATGTTATCTTCAAGCTCTTTAGTTACTTGTTACCAGCCTGGATGATTTATGACTGCAGCTCATTCTTGGAAACCAATTATATGTTATATTATACCTCCAAACAAGCCCCAATACGTCAGGGATTTGGTGGCGTGTGTGAAAGGTGACCCGCTGACCCTCTGCCAGTGTGCACAAGCTTTGAGGTCGGAGGTGAGGAGCTTGATGCAGAAGACACACAATTCATATGTGGCGTCAAGTTGCATGAATTGCATTACAAACTCGTTCTCCATGTAAAACCAACAACTTTGTTAGGATAGAAACATGCAGGTTCATAGGTTATTTTAAAAATCCTTGTCTTTTGAAAACAGGGTCAAGGAGAGCCAAGCAATGAATGTGAAGTAATATTCTGAGAAGTGTTGCTGCTATTAGCTTCCATTTATATCCAGGTCGACCTCGATCCTGATATATTGAGTGTACGTTTGACATTTGCGGGAGTTTTGTCTTCCTGATTACTCACAATGAATAATCGTCAATATTCTGCTTTGTAACCCACATCACAGGGCATGTTTAAGCAACAGCAAAGGTCAAAATACCAAAAAATGACGTTGGTGGTGCTTAGAGAAAAACATGAAATGTGTTTTATGAGCTCCACAAATAAAAGCTTGTGTATATTTGTTCGACTTGTACATAAACTCAAAGCACCATCAGGGGTCTTTCATTGCGGCTGTATTTATTCCTAATATAAACTTTCTCGTTCTCTCCATTCGCACAAGATCGTGTGATTCTCATGCTATCGGATTTCGTGCTGTTTTCGGGTTTAGGTGGTCGGTTTGGGGAGCTGGCCTGTCATGCTCATTTCTCACCCTCTATTTATTACCTCAGTGTTATCTAAATGGTTAATTGGTCATAAATGAATGATCACAGGACTGCTAAAGAGAGCGTTCACAGGATGAGAGATATCACTCTGTTTAGCCTACGCAGAGAGATCACAGCACAATGTGTTATGATTTTGACCTGACCAGCAGTCTGGTTTCTGTGTCAATTATGCTTCCTTATGTCAGTCATACATTTTATTTTATTTTATTTTATTTTATTTTATTTTATTTTTTTTATTTTATTTTATTTTATTTTATTTTATTATTTATTTTATTTTATTTTATTTATTTATTTATTTATTTATTTATTTATTTTTATTTATTTATTTATTTTTTTATTTCCAAAATGTCAAACCAAATTACAATCGTTTTAAATTGCTAAAATAATAACAATATAAGGTACAATCAGGGTAATCACCTTTTGGTTTTTATTTTCGTCCAAAATACTAAATAGCAACAAACACCTTTCCTGAACACAAGGTCAGTGCGTACAATGACAAAAGGTCGCATATGATATATAGTAACCATTAACCATATTAATTTTTTAAAATGTTGCAAAAATGTAGCTAATAACAATCCCTCAAATTATCACATATATTTGACACAAAAGACTTTATGATTTTTAATATTTTTTTAAGCTGATTACGGTTTAAGATATGCACCTTTTATTTAAAGCAGAATAAATAAAAGGCAAAATGGCTCAAAATTCGAGATGTCACTTGGGTTTGGTATGTTTTATATATACATAAATTGCATTTCCAATACATTTTTGTGGCCCAGACCTGATGTGTACAGTACATCAGCCAGTCTGTGCTGTGTGGGCAGACATGAGTATTGTTATGGATCACAGCAGTGTCCTCAAACCAACCCTTCAGTCTGTCTTAGTTTGGCTGGCACCGCTGAGCCACGACAGAGCCAAACAAGGCCACACCAAACACAATTGCACGTCGTCCCATTTTGCCACAATTCAAAGAGCCTCCATCCTGAATCCTGTGGCCCTGCTCTCTCAGGAACATAAAGACTTCTCTGCATGGTTCACAGTGTGTGAATGGCTTTGAACAGGGCCTCATGCTGTGCTTTGGTGCATAGTGTATGTGTGTGTGTTTGGTGGAGGTCCACTTTTATGTTCTGTCTTTGCGGGTTCAGCGTGATGCAGCTGTAAGTTTGTTTGCAGGGGTCGGTTTTCTCAGCAGTACAGTCGTGATAATGGGCTATGGCTCTGAGGTTTGTGTTGCCGTACGGCTGCGTGTTGCATGCTGCTACATGGGTTGGTGGTCTTTTATGGAAAAGGACAGTGGGTGGAGGTGCACTGACGCAGAAATTCTTTCAGTGCTATGGACACACACTAAAGGTTAAATAATAATTTTATTATTAAAATGTATTATTTTATAAATAAATTTGTGTAATTTGTAATACTGTTTCCAAGTCTGAGACCACTAGTTAGTATTTTGCATTATTTTCTAAGTTATTTTAGAATTTATTTTGCTAATTATTATTATTTTTTTAAATAGATAGCTAATAAGCTGATTGTAATATGCCGCTGATAATACTTAATAGTAATCCTAATATGCTGCTCATAATAAATAATAATAATCATAATATGCTGCTCAATAATACCTACTAATAATCATGATGTTAAAGCATTCGAAATGTCACTTTACAATTTTTTTAATGAGATTTTGTTCTCAAATTATTTTAGAAAAATTTTATTATAAAAATAAAATATTTTATGATAATGTATTGCTGTTTTTTTTTTAATTGATTTTTTTTTAATTGATTAATATGGCACTCATAATATCTAATAATAATCATAATAATAGTAATAGTATACTTATACACACACAAAACACACTGTGGTTAGTTTCACTCAAACCATCCTTGTTCACATTACTTAAAAACCCATGTATCTACATGAACTTAATTCGAGTTGTTTCTTCTAAAAATGAGTATTGTCAGCTTTACTTAATAAGTGTTTGTTCAGTCAACTTAACCTTGCGGAGTGAAATGTACAAATTAATGTTAACATAACTAACTGGGCAATGGATTTGTAGTTCCCAGCATGCTTTGCAAGGGACTGCATTTGGAGAGTAAATTTAGGGATTAAAGTGTTATTTTATGTGTTTTTCAGTAAAGGAAAGCATGTTGTTGTTGTTGTAAGTTTATGTTAGTGTTTAATGTTCAGTTATGTTGGACATTTAGAGGAGTTTCTGTAATGTTTTTGAATTTTGTGGTTACCTTTATGCAGAAGAGAGGCGCCTGTGTTTAGACTGTTAGCACTCGTATACGCATGTTTATAGGATGAAATTTTTGCACTCAATTAAATTGAGTTTGTTCAATGAGAAATTTTTTGAGTGCATTTTGTAGAGTAAATAGTTAATTTAATAAGGTAAATTAAGTCAATAAATGTGTTCACCTTACGTAATAAACTTTTATAAATTTAACATAACGTGCAAGTAAACTGCACATATAAATATTATGTAACAGTGACAAATTCAAATTATTTGTATTTACTCAAAGAAATTTTGCCAGCTTTACTTAAATTTCTTTTGTTCATACAACTAATTTGCTATTTGTACAAATTACTCAATATAGTTGGATGGAACCACTTGACACAACTTTAAGTAAATCCAACAATTCATTTTTTGAGTGAAAAAGTATGCTTTGCTTTGCTTTCTTTTGATTTATTTATATGTATTAGTGATTGTGTATTTTCTTTAAAGTGTCTTTTGATATGTTCGTGCTAGTTTGAGACATGACCCATTAAACAGCTCGAACACAGTCTCCTCTCTGAGCGTGCGTGTTGTTCTGCCTCTTATTTGTCACAAGCGTGTGTATCTTTAGTCTCTATTTGTCAGTATGTCTGCGTGTTCTGCAAGAGCATGTGTACGCACTCCTGTGGGATTATTGAGTAATAGAGAGGCTTAGCAGTGCTTTGCCGTGCCGTAATCCGTCACACACACACTGATACACACTTCGCATAGTGGCGGATTTAGGATCGCTTGTGAATGGAGTGAAGGCAAGAAGGACACATTGAGCAGTAGCGGTGGACAAGATACAGAGGCACCGGCAACTGTTTGCGCTAAGGACAAACAAACCCGTGAAATCGATTCAAGGTCGAAACCAGATTCCGGCATATGTCTGCAATTATGTGCATCTAATCTGCACTTTTCGAACTCAATTGAAGCTTTGGCTCTGTGGCGCTGTCTCTGAGGAGAAAGGAGAGCTATTCATTTCTGTGACTCAGATTTAGAGGTCATTCAGTGCTAGTATTATTTCAGAATGACATAAAGCACTGTGGCAATGTCACCTCTGATCGGACACGCTTATTAATACAGTCATCATAGATGTCATTCATGTACTATCAACATATAAATATATATACGGGGGGGACTCATGAAACTCTAAAACATGCAGGCTTATAGGTCCTTTACATGTAATCTGCAAGCAATCACATCATTACCACATGACACAAGCTGATTGGCCTCTGCTGATCCTGCAGCCAATGAGATTGTTTGCTCAACATTTAAATAGTCTGGATCATTGTTTGCTGTAAGCTAGTCCTAAGCTAGTTCCTCTGAAGCCCTCTACCTTCCCCAGCTCCACCTGCCATGATCTGCTACAGGGTTTATGTCTATTCATGCAGCAGCAGCATATCCACATGCTCACATCTGTGTCTGTATATAACAAATCTTTACTTGCTCTGCAGCAGCAGTAATAATCAACATCGGCAGTAGGGTACCAGATCTAGTCCGCCAAGACCAAATATATTATCATTGCCATTTGCTAAAACTATTCTGAGAGTTGTCATGATTGAAGTTGTCATGATTTTGTACTGAGCAACCCATATCTTGACCCATATCAACAATATTATAGAGACATGCTCTTTTCATTTGGGGTAGTGTGTCTCTGTAACAGAATATCAAATTATGCACAGGCACAGCACACCTAGTTATCTAGCTGTGTATGTGTGTGCGTGTGTGTGTGTGTATACTCTATATATATATATATATATATATATATATATATATATATATATATATATATATATATATATATATATGTATATATATATATATAGGTTTTATCCCATTTCTAGAGCTTGCCTTACACTGGCTTTCTCACCTCCACCCACATACCAAAAGGTTGAGCTCCAGTACTGGGTTTGGGTAAAGGTTAGTCGGATGATGAAGTGATTGTAATTAGCTTTATATAAACACAATATAAGTCTATGGTTTATCCTCGTTTAGCTAGGTAAACGTATGTGAGTATTTTTGTTCAGTGACTTGGCTGACCTCAGAGACCTCCCTCACTCTCATTTATAGTTACACCCTCAGACTTCAGTGAGAGAGAATGAACCGAGCCAGGACTGAGTTTCTGTTCGTCTACGGTTTCATCCCAGCCCTCTCTCACTCTCTCTCTCCCCTCCTACGGTATTACGCTTATTAGAAAGAGAGAATGGGGCCTCTCTTTGGTGGAGAGAGCATTCAGGAATATAGAAACAGACCAACAAGGTTGGGCAAAATTCAGAATTGAAGAATTTAATCGAATTCAAATAGAGGAATTTACTGTACTTTATGAAGTTTTTTTTTTTTTTTTAATTTATTTAACATGATCATACATATATGTTGTATGTATAATGTAATTAAATGCGCTAAGTATAATAAGGTAAGTATAATGAAATTTTATGCACTCCACCATTCAAAAGTTTGGGGTCGGTAAGATTTTTTTGATGTTTTTGAAACTTTATGCTCTCTAAGTCTTTGTTTAGTACAGTAAAAACTGTATTATTGTAAAATATTATGATTAATATTGTTATTATTGTAATATATTTAAAAATGTAATTTATTCCTGAGATGGCAAAGCTGATTTTCTGCATCATTACTCCAGTCTTCAGTGTCACATGATCCTTCAGAATTCATTCTAATATGCTGATTTGGTGCTTAAGAAACATTTATTATTATTATCAATGTTAAAAAAAAAAAAAAAGCCATGCTGCTTAAAATTTTTGTGGAAATGGTGATACATTTTTTTTTCAGGATCCTTCGAATAGAAAGCTCAAAAGAACAGCATTTATTTGTAATAGAAATATTATAAAATTATATACTGTCACATTTGATCAATTTAATGCATTTTTGCTAAATAAAAGTATTAATTTATTTCAAAAAACTTAATATATCTTAATAAAATATGTTATATAAGTATGTAAATACTTTTTAAGTCTTAAAATAAAATCTTAATATATTAATACATTATCTAATGTTTTTTATTGTGTGTTTGATATGGGTCATTTATACAGACAAATACAATGCATTACTGTATTAAAAACAACACTTCTTTGAATTACTTCTTTAAATTCAAATTCATTTACAATTCTACAGGCACTGAATTGCAATTTAAAAAACGTTCTCCATTCAATTCTGAATAGCGCACAAACCAAGAGCCGACTACTTTTTGTTCTGACTGAAGTGTTGCGGTCTCACTGGTGTTAGCTGAGCATTCGGCCATCACAATTTGCTGCGGGCGATTCAGTAAAAAGCACATAAAGTTAATCTGCAGTCATTCCTCTCTCCTCAGGGCTCAGTATGGGGTTAATGCTCCACTCTGTAACGCTGCTGGGCATGCTGGGTATGACTGTGACACTTCTCTCTTTGCCAGTCTGTCTATTCACCCAGCTAATGAGTCATTGTTGGGTTGTTAGTGCCAAATGATGGTGATACAAGCAAGGGAGAATGTTCTGCATGATTATAGAAGTGATTGAGAGAAGGAGAAACTGGGTTAAAGGAATAATTCACCTGGGAACTGGGAACGTCAAACTCTAGAACTGCACTAAAATTATCATAAAAGTATTAGTAAGTCAGGTGGACTGTTTTTATAAAACTGCATTTTTGAAAACATTTCGACAGCTCCATTCGCTTTCACAATATGGAAAAAAGCAGCCAGGACATTCTTCAAAATATCTCCTTTTGTGTCCCACAGAAGAAAGTAAGTCACACAGGTTTGGAACAAGATGAGTGTGAGTAAATGATGACAGAATTTTCATTTTTTTATTGAACTATTCCTTTAAAAGTAATGTAGTATGTAATGTGCATGCTGGGAGTCTTGTGCGGGAGACCTCGTTCATGCACATATGTATGTGTGGGTGCGCGTTATGCGTATGTATAGAGCCTTTCATGTGTCTCCTTGGCGACACGTCTCTGGAGTTCACAGCGACACAGAAGCAGAGAGAGGGAAGCCACAGCTGAACGGCAGACAGTCGGAGGGAGTCACAGCCATTCTCTCTCATGCAGGTGCCATCAAAGGCTCGCTGCTATTCAGGTCTGCTTCTGAAAATGCATATCAGTCTGAAACCATTCAGTGTGCGTGCTTGTAAAAGGACACATCTGGCCATGAGAGGGTGGTTACATTCCGCTGAATGGTGCAGAGCTTTCCTGTGAAGTTTAATTTGAGTGGATTTTTAAATCACCGCACCCTCAGAATTACACAGAAAGAATAAATTCTTTGGCAGATGGCGAGAGTGCATCACACCTGAGCATTCAGTGGAATATGAAACCAATCATTCTGTGAGTTAGGCAAACACAACTGCAACTATTTATAGAAGCATGAATATAAAAGACTTTATGTATGTGCATATGGCTGGATAAATTAATTATTTTATTTTTTTTTTCATTTTTATTTATACATACTGTGATTAGCAGCATGTGTCAAGTGTTGTACTTGGATATGATTTAAACTCAGCTTTCCAAGTAATATAATAAAAGAAACTGTTAGAGTTTAAAATAGATGTGCCTGTGATAGTCTGGACATCCACCATGTTAGAGTCATTAGGTTGGATGATTTCAAGACCAGATGCACTCTGAGATCATGCTTTCACTGTTGGAACCATCAGGCTTTTTACACTTGAAATTATCCATATAAAATGTTATGTTATATTATATTATATTATATTATATTATATTATATTATATTATATTATATTATACAACAGTTCTTTCTGGTTCTCGAATCTGATTGGCTGAGAGCCGTGCGATATTCTAGTGACAACAGCACTCCTACCTTTTCACCGTTTGTACACTCCGCTTGAAGCGACTTTCATGGCGGCCGAGCAAATCCACCATTTTTTTTTTTTTTTTTTTTACAAATACTACACTTGTTGTACCACGAACTGTAGTTTTAGGAGTTTTTTAGGCAAGAATGTTGTTGTTTAGACCTGAAATATGTGACTCATATTTAATCGTAGCGCCTATTTTACAGTTTGTTTAGGCGTTTTTAGAGATGCAAGCTCCAGGCCACCAGCGGCCATTCAGTGCTCGTGTACCCGCCGAGAACAGCTTCATCTCGACCAGTGCTTCGGGGATTTGCAGCTGGCTCTTACAGTGGTTGAACATAAGATTATATTATATTATATTAACAGTGTTACCTGTACTATTCATTTTTAAATATTTTAAAAGATTTGATAGAGGTGAATACATTGAAACAGATCCTGTTTGGTATTGTGAGCATTACCATATAAACAAATCATTTCTGAACATTTGAACAACTCTGAGAGAATCTGAATTGCCATGTTTTAATTACAATAATTCTGACATGGCGTGAACGCAGCATTAATCCAGGGTTTCAAAATCTTACTAAACATTGTAAACTCTGGGGTTAATGTTTAATTTTTTTTTTTTTATTTCACATTCATATTTAAATGATTAATAACATTGATTGGACAAGAACAGCACAACAATGCCCTCTCTAGTCATCTTAAAATGAATATAATATCATTCTGTATCTCTCCAGTTATGCATTTGCCAGCACAGTTGCGTTTAACCCTATTAACTTCCCTCAGATGCTGAAACTAAAAACAGGAAGTGAGCATTTCTGCAACTGTACAAAGCTCATGCATAATTAACGAGACAAGCATGGCTTAGTTTATGATTGGTTGTCAGTTGCTAAACATTACAGATAGAACGGAAAGTCTTTCTTGAATAATGTGCAATATATCACATTTCATGACTTGCATGACAGCATTCCAAGAGGAATTAAAGCTGTTCTGAATCTTAAATGGACTCTCTTTCTCCTCCTTAATGACTGTAATTTGTAGAGAGGAGGAAGAAGATGTACTCCGCTGCAAAGAGTAGATTCATCTCCTGCAAAAATAATTTAAGGGGATATTTTGTTATCAGGTAGTTAGCAGATGCAGCCTTTTTATCCTACTCTACTTCTGTCTGTCCTCATAATCTCTTGTCTGTATCTCTTTGTTTCTCTCTTCCCCCTGTCCATTTATCAATCTCTCAGGTGACTGCACGCGCTTCAGAGTAAACACACGAAAACTAATTGAATTACCCCAAAGGCCTAGAAATGGTGAGCATAGCTAATTTGTTGCCACGGCAACAGACAAACCTTCCTGTGCCGCTTGTTTTGTTGACTGCGGTTCTGTAAACAGCACGCACTCCCTTGCCTAACAAGGGAACTCCTTGCGTGCCCGTCATGCGCTGCGCTTCAGATTGACTCGCATTAATGACCGAGCCAGAGCTCAAAGCACTGACAACCTCTGACTGCCTCATACTTTCCATAACACGGCCCATAGGGACACGTTCAGTCGTGCGTTAAATTGACTCATCGGCAGGCCCACATGGAGTATGCGCACGCAGAACTTCAGCGAGCATCATTCACAAAGTTCTGCGCACCCCTTGTGTGTTCGTTTATACCATATTTTGGTTATTTATATATGTTTTCAGCTAGCAATAATAGTCTAGTAATTCATTAAACACATTTTATCATATTTAAATACATTCCACAGACATCCGCAGACTTTCAACTAAAATCAGTGTAGGAAATGCAGAAAATGTCTGCAGGCTCCATCTAGGCCTGGTAGAGAACATCTTTTTTTCATAAAGAATGTGAGAACAAACAGGAAGTTTGAGCTTTCATCTTTGTTATTTTAGTATCATTTGAGATACTTTTTATTAATATTTTGAAATTATTTTTTAAATATTATTTTTTTTATATATTTTCCTTTTTTATTTTTATTTTGTAATGTTGTTCTGTGTTTAATACATCAAGTTAAACTAAATGAAAATGAGAAATATTGCCTTGGCAACTACCTAAAATAAAATAAGCTAATGTTTAATATCTTATTTTATTTTGGTTAACATTTATTGAATGTCAAGTAACAGAATTTAGTTTATTAATTTTAATAACCCTGGCTTTCACCCTCTTTTTCAATACTCTTAAAAATAAAGGTTCTAAAAGGTGAGTTTCGTATCCATTTTTGGTTCCCCAAAGAACCAAAGTTCTTAAAAGAACTCATTTTTATTTTTCTTAGTCTAAAGAACATTTGGAACAATGGAAAGAAAGAACAATAGGAAAGTTAAATTTCTTCTTGGAACCATCAATGCCAATAAAGAATCTTTATTTTTAAGAGTCAGTCCCTTTTTTTCCTTTGTGGGAGACATTTCTGTTGTCCGCTCTTATTGCACCATCCTCACCACCAATGAGCAGAATATGTATTTATCAAAACTGCATAGCTAACTAGGTCAGCTAAACAAACTCTAGCCTTTAGCTATGAATCTGAGACGTTGCTGTCTCTAGCACCACCTGCTGGTGAGTTCATAGAACTGCACAAGCGGTATAGCGACAGTTCTCTCTAGTATTTATCATTTAAATGGTGCAGAAACTAAGAGGTTCAGAGACCTCCAATTAGATGAGATGTTACTGTATGGGATTAGCATCACAGTGTTCTTGTGCATTCATTGATCTCACCTGAAATGAGCTTCTAATCCGGGGAATGCCGTGACTCTCCGTGGAAGTGTGTGTGGGTCTGTTTGTGTGCGCTCTTCTGCTGAAATGATTAGTGCCGTGTGTGGGAGTGCATACTGCACATATAAGGGAGAGGGCATATTTACTCATCTGTCTATAGGCCTATATCTTCAGCTATGAAGCCCTTTTGAAAATACTCATTTAATACACTTTTGACTAGTTAATTCCAGCATGAGATCATTCTGTGGTGGAAATGACATTTGAGACATTTTGCATTAAAATGGTAGATTAGTCTTGCCAAGGCTAATTTCATGTTGTTTATATCCTAAAAATAACAGTTAAAATAACACTCAGTTTGACTAGAAATGATGCACAATAAAAATTAGTCTCTTTGTTACACATTACATGTACTTGCTATAGTAATAACAGTAATTATATGCAATTAACCCAAACCAAACCCTGATCCTAACCCTATAGTAAGTAGATTAATTAATATTACTCAGTACTTAAAGCTGCTTTTTGTTTAAAAATTATCCAAAATAATTTGAGCGAGTACTCAAATTATTCCTGCTTTTTTACTTGTTCAGATGACATTTTCCAGTGAAAATTCTTATTTTGGTCATACTTCCAAGACTACAATCTGTGATTCCGAAGTACCTGTACAATATCCATCAGTGCGGTGACTGACAGCCACACATTCTCCTCAAAACATTAGATTCATCCGCGCTGAGGAGCCGTGCCGATGCACAGCCCACGTAAAGATGATAATTCCACAAATAACTGCAATTACAGGTTTCGAACAGAGATGGCAACAAAGAGGCAAAACTTACGGACTGCAGCTCTAAATGTATAATTACACTGTAAGAAGGACTCCTTAAAATAAAGTGTAACCAAAATAATCAGTTTATAAGTGATATTTACCTTTATTTTTTATATTTTGTGCGGATATTTACTGACCCTGTAATTCTGTCCTTTGTCAACAAGTATGATCCCACAGTTGTAATATCAATATTATCTTTTATTTATACACTAACAATCAAAAGTTTGGGTCTTTTATGATATAGAGATTAATACTTTTATTCAGCAAGGATGCATTAAATTCATCAAAAGTTTTAGTAAAGACATTTATGTTACAAAATACTTCTATTTAATGTATCAAAGTTTCCACAAAAATATTAAGCAGCACAACTGTTTCCAACATCGACAATAATAAGAAATGTTTCTTAAGGCACCAAATCAGCGAAAATTTTAGCTTTGCCATCACAGGAATAAATACTGATTTTTTTTTTTTTTTTTTATCAATAAATGCAGCCTTGGTGAGCATAAAAGACTTCTTTCAAAAACATTTAAAAATCTTACCAATCCCAAACTTTTGAACAGTAGTATTATATGTAAACAGTAGTAAATACTTTATGCTTGTTTCACTCTTTTAGATTATCATAGTTATATAATAGAGTATTATAAAACTATTTATAATAGAGATTAAAGAGTAAAGCAATAAAATCTATAGCTACGTAAAAAAAAAAAAAAAATGCATCTAAAGTTTCAAGTTTTAGTGTAATCTTCACTTAACAAAAAGAAAATCTGTTCATTTTAATAATAATCAACCTCTAGGACACAAAAAAGTGCGTGTAGCTGTAGAAACAGCCTTATATCTCTTCATCTCTGGTTTAATCTCCATCGCTCTCTTTACGCCACCCCCTCCCTCTCCTGATTTCCCTCGTACTCTCGTTCCCTCACCTCCCTCCTCTGTCTTTCTGTACATCCCTCCCTCTCTCCCTGATCTCCTCCCTCATTCTGCTTCTCTTTCATTCTTTTGCTCTCTCTTTCTTTAGCAGTGTGGTCTGGGCATGCTGCCAGCTGGCATGTGTCTTTTTTGAATGAATACCTGATGAAGTTGGTGGTGCGCAGTGAGGTGAGGAGTGGGAGGAGCTGAGCGAGTGAGCGAGCGAGCGAGTGAGGGAGAGGGAGGGGATAACTGGTGGCCTGGCTAGGCCTTGCATAACGCACGTTTGAGTGCTGCAGGCAGGGCTCAGAGCTCAGCGCTGCCTGTGTTTGACACACGGGGCCCGGCGGGGCAGGGGGCAGTGCCTGACCACAGCCATGACTTAGAGCAGGAAGGGCCATTGTTCACGTCGGCCACACCGCTGTACCTCCGTAAGGTGTCAGGGTCGCTTTGTGTCTGTTTGGCTCCTGTGGGAACAAGGGAGAGACTGAGAGAGCGACTCAAATGGCCTCTCTGAACACCAAGGTAAGCTTTAACGCACTGCTATTACATTGTGTTTTACTCAAATACATGTAAATGAGAGATTATGCAGGTCTAGCACCTCTCTTTTCTAGTTATAGCGTGTTTCTCAACCATATCCAAGGAAGTTTCAGCAGCTTTCGAGTAGTACTTGAAAAGATTTCAGCTTTGCTTCGTTAAACTTGTAGAAAAAATAGATTAAAATAATTAGTAGTTGACACATTATCACGTTAAGCTGCTTTTTAAAGCAAACAAGCAAAACAAAGTATGTGTAATATGTGCATATTGCTTGTGTAAATATTACACAACTCTTTACTTGATTGATGATAATGCCAAAAGATATGCAGTCTACTGTAATACGAGTTCACGTTTCTGGTTTGGTATTGATGAAGTGGTTCCTGAGCGTCAATGATTGAACTTTGAAGGCTGAAAAGACAAAGAAACTCTACTGAGCACAGTTTCTCTCTTTCTCTGTCTCGTCTTTGTGATTCATGTTCTTTATGAGTATCTCTGGACTTGAAAGTGCAAGTCATTCAGCTGCACTTCTTCATGCAGCTACAAAGCTTTCTCTCTCTTCTGAGAGTGTTCTGTTTCTTCTTTCCTTTCGTCGTTTCTACTTTACAACCTGTCTCTGTTTCACTCGCTCTATCCATTTCTGTGCTGTTCATTGTAGAGATCAGGCACTGGGACAGTTAGTGAGTATCTGCCCACCTTTTAAAGGGGAAAGCGCCTCAGAAAAGTGTGGAAGGGGCTACAGTACAGTAAGGTTGTGTCTTAAATGCTTGTGAGACACTCACCTAGACAGCATCTTAGATGCATTCTAAACTATGTTATTGGTACTATTGTTATTTATCAGTATCTATGAAGTAGGCAGCTCACTAGACTGGTTTAAGACTTAACATTTTTCAGATTTTAGGCTAAAATGTGCAGTCAAACCAAACATTATTCAGACATTTTTTATATTTTTGATATATTTTACTAGTGTGTGCAGGACACTATAGTTCATTTATGTAAGTGAGGATAGCAAAATAAAGTAAACTGTGACATATTATACCCAAAAAATCTTCATACAGTGGACTACCAGTAAAATTGATAAAAAATTTGGAACCAAAAATTATTCAGACACTTTGACCTGACCATGTTTTGCTTAAGTGTTATCTGACATAATTAAGATAAATTTTTTCTGACAGTTTAACTCTGAGATCTTGTCATATTTTATTATACCATTTTTTTAAACTATAGTGAATAAACTATATTAATGAATGAAATGTTCAAGGTTTCTGAATAAATTTTGGTTTGACTGTATTTAATTATAAATGTATAGTAATTTTATGTTTTTTTTACATAATTATATTATTTATTGTTATAAGTATATATCTTTTATATTTATATATTTATCTATATAATATGATCTTATATAAGTATATATATATATTTTTAAGTATACATATCTATACTTTATATATATTTTTTCAATTTTTATATAACTTATGTTTTAAATCATATAATATATATATATATATATATATATATATATCATTTTAAATGTGAAAAAATAAAAGTAAAAAAAATAGGGCCCAATGTATTCTGTGTTAATATGAAGGAATTTGGCGTATTGATTTTTCACAGATGTTTTATCCGTATTTTGAATTACCCTTTGCATTATGTTGTGATTAAAGGAAATGTCTGAAACTGAACGGATAATGTCCTTTCAGAAAATTACAGTTTTTACACTACAATTACCGAAAAATTTCAAAATATATCAGTTTTTAGAACTACACTAATATTTCATGTAGTTTCTCAATTAATATAACATGATCACAAACCATGTTTAATAATTATACAAGAATAGTGAAAATAATTTTATTTGAACTATAGCTTGACATATATAATATAAAAATAAATGCAATACATTATTTATAATTCCTTCCATTGTTTTATTTTTATTGTGATAGTTTTTTCCAAATCTAAAATATTTTTGCATTTTAAATCAATGCGTTCAGTTATGTGCACACAGTTTCATTCTTGTCAATAATGCGGTGGTTATATTGACTTAAACCTTGTCATCCTCACGGTCATCTCCCATTGACCCACTAATGCAGCCCACAGAGCTCTTTGGATGACATGTATTGTTGTGGTTTGTTATTGCGGTGCAAGTGGGGTTTTATGAAGAGAAATGCATTCGGAGAGCCCATGCTTCCTCTCGTTCATGGTTGTGTTAGATAGATTCACAGTGAATGTCTTTGATTAATGTCTCTGATTTGTCCCCGCAGTTCTCCGTGGCTCTGAGGCCCCGGGGACGTGATTCATAGTGTTGCCAGGGCTGATGGAGGACAATAAGTTTAGGTTTCAGGTCATCTGATACTGTTCCTAGTGCGCTCAGCAAGATCCAGCTGACAAGGCTTTTATACTGCAGTCTCTCTCTCTCTCTCTCAACTCTCACTACGCTCTTAGTTTACAGTTAGGAAGCAGTGGAGGTGTGTGTCTGAGTGTGTGTGTGTTGTGTGTGTATGTGTTAATGTGTATTTGAATGAGCCTCTGTGCTGGTCTTCTGTTGCTATGTGCTTGCTGTTTTACAAAGTGTGTGTGTGTGTGTGTGTGTGTGTGTAGGTGTAGCATAGTGTTCTCGCTAATGTAGGTCAGTAGATTGTTCGCTCCCTCCCTGCTGTGTGTGTGTCTGTGTGTGTGTGTTGGGTTTAATCCTGAGGGATAAGCAGGCAGGGCTGAGAGGACCCAACTGTGAAAGATTAGGACTTGGCTTTCCCCGGGATACCACAGCGACACACTGAGGCATGGTTGTGTGTGTGTGTGTGTGTGTGTGTGTGTGTGTGTGTGTGTGTGTGTGTGTGTGTGTGTGTTTGTGTGTTTGTACACAAAATACAAGCCATTGGCATCAGTGTCATTAATCCTAACTGGCTCCCTGCAGTATCAGACATTCATTAAAGAATTGTGTAAGCTGCAGTCAGTTGAGTTGAGAATATACTATGCCCTCCCTCTCTCTCTCTCGTACTATGGTTTTCTTTCTCTTTTGCTCTGCTTTTCTTTGTAATATAGTTACTGCATGCTTTCATAGTATGTACTAAATAAGGATGAGTCACGGTTGTCCATGGAGGTTGCTGCCTATAATATTATCTGTCAGTTTGATGGACTGAGTTGTAATATTTTTTTTCCCTCTGAAACTTTTCCAATCCATGGTGTTGGTGCTGGAAAGAGTTTAAACTATATATTTTGTTTTGTTTTTGTACTGTTGATTATTTTCTCATTCAAATTTTTGAGTTATATTTTTTGCCTTTATTGGATGGGTGGAGTCAAGTGGAGATAGTAAGTGATAGGAGAGGAGAGAAGGACACAGGATCAGAAATGAACCTTAAGCTGGGACTTGAACTTGGCAAATAACTTTTCCATTAACTTTTTTTTTCAGATATATGTTATAATGTCATTTAATTATACATGCAAATTCATTTATTATATATATTGTATATACATATCTGTATACTATTATATAACAATATTATATGTTATATTGACATGTAATAATGTTAATATGTTATATTGTGTTATTATATGTTATGTAATATACAGTTGCAATAAACAGTATGTGAACCACTTGCAGAATCTGTGAAAATGTGAATAATTTTAACAAAATAAGAGAGAAATTATGCAAAATGCATGTTATGTTTTGTTTAGTACTGTCCTGAGTAAGATATTTTACATAAAAGATGTTTATATATATATATAGTCGACAAGCAAAAAAAATAGCTGAATTTATTAAAATAACCCCGTTCAAAACTATTGATTCTTAATACTGTGTGTGGTTACCTGGATGATCAACAACTGTTTTTTTTTTTTGTTGTTTGTTTTTTTTTGTGATGGTTGTTCTTTAGTCTCTTGTTTGTCCTGAACAGTTAAACTGCCCAATGTTCTTCAGAAAAATCCTCCAAGTCCTGCAGATTCTTCAGTTTTCAATGATTTTTTGCATATTTGAACCCTTTCCAGCAGTGACTGTATGATTTTGAGATCCATATTTTTCACACTGAGGACAACTGAGGGACTCAAACACAACTATTAAAAAAGGTTCAAACATTTACTGATGGAAACACGATGCATTAAGAGCCTGGGGGTGCAATTTTTTTTATTTTGTTTAATTTTTTTTTTTATTTAGTACTGCCCTTCAGAAGCAACAGAATATACTTGCATGTTTCCTAGAAGAAAAATTAAGTAAAATTTACCTTGATATTCAAATTCGAAAGTTTTCACCCCCCAGCTCTTAATGCATCGTGTTTCCTTCTGGAGCATCAGTGAATGTTTGAACATTTTTTAATAGTTGTGTTTGAGTCCCTCTATTGTCCTCAGTGTGAAAAAAAATGGATCTCAGAATCATACAGTCACTGCTGGAAAGGGTTCAAATATGTAAAAAATGCTTGAAAACTGAAGAATCTGCATTTGGCAGTTTAACTGTTCACGACAAACAAGGGACTCATGAACAACCATCACAAAACAAAAAAACAGTCGTAGATCATCCAGGTGACGACACACAGTATTAAGAATCAGTGGTTCACAAACTTTTAAATGGGGCCATTCCATTCAGCTATTTTTTTTTTTTTTTCTTGTTGACTATATATAAACGTCTTTTATGTAAAATATCTCACTCAAGACTGTACTAAATAAAAAATAACATGCATTTTGTATGATCTCTCTTTCAAATTATTCACATTTTCACAGATTCTGCAAGGGGTTTCCAAATTTTTTCTTGCAACTGTATATATTAATTTTAATCACCTTTTTGCTTTTGGTAGTTCAATTAAATAGTCTTGCGGTGTGACAATTTTTAGAATTTTTAGAATTAGGAATACTCCATATATTTTCACAATTGATATGAGATGATAAAAACCACAGTTAATAATTATAAAAGATGCTTAAAAAATGTTTTATACACTATTTGATATCATATTTTTTTGCTTTTGTTTTGTTTTATTTTTGTTTTGTTACTGTTTTTGAATGAGAAAATATCAACCTTTTTTTTTTTTTTTTTTTTTTTTTTTTTTGAGGTACTTCTCCTCTTTTGTCCACAGTGACAAAACACAGTACTGAATGCAGTAAAGAACTGTCTTCTTGATTGTTGTTGAAGTGCATTATCTAGGTATGCAGGTGTGCAGCATCAGTACATTCTTGGAAATGTACGTTCTACATGTACTTTGACCTATGACGTGCTAACAACAACCACAAAAACGTACTGAAATGTTAAAACAAGTAAATATACAACAAGTACAGTTTAACCAAAGGGACATTTCTTGGTACCTATAGTAGTTAAACATGAAAAGAGCTACCCAGCTCACAGTTCTCTGCTACTTTTTTCACCACAGTTTTCATAACTTATTGATTGTACTTTTTGCATAATATGTGGCTGAGAAGTATGCATATTCAGATGCAAAAGAGTGTCTTTGGTTGTGCTTTGATTCATGGGAAGCATATATCATATGCTCTTGCAGGCAGAGACTAAATCAAGATGTAGATCATACATCAAACTAGGAACAATGAATCACTGATTACCATTTTAATCAGTTTTCAAAAATAATCTCATTATAAAGGTTTTAGTTCAAGGACCTGGCAGAGACCCGTTTAAACCTCTAGAAATGCCTTTAGAGTAAGTTATAATACCATCTGGATAATATTGTCATCTACCATGCATGATTACTTAAATCATTAATTAAAATGATTATGATAATTGGGTTATTAACATGCTTGATTGCCCTTGTCTGATGCAAATTATGGTAAAGGAAAAAGACTTAGAAGAGAGGTTGGGGGTGGTGCAAAGAGAGATGAAAAGATATATGTGCCAAAGAGGAGGAATGAGAGTGTAACGGATGGGGGGTGAAAAGTAGGGGAAAAAAGAGGCAGGAAATACTGATTGAGAGAGTGCTGAGAATAAACACCCTGCTCAATGTCAATAGCGTCAATCAATAATGTTCAGCTGTTGTGTAACCTTTCTACACTACTTTGACTTAAGAGCAAACAGAGAGGACATGCTCCTGCTGTTTGTAATCAGCTGAGGGCTGTTGTGTCTGCTTTAAGTGATGACATGACCTTTGTGAACCTGAACATATAAAACTATCAGTATTTTGTATGGTTTCTTATTTTAAAACAGAGTCTGATGATATGAAGTTTGACAGGCACGCTATAGTGATATAGTGATGCTATCAGATGTAATACCATAGAAATTGATATATATTATGGTTCTAAATGATTACCATATTCATATACTATGGCGTTTATCTGGTTTTTCATGGTACATACTTCAAAGAATACCATAGTATTGCTATGTCCAAACAAGCATAGTATTACCATTGTGCAGTGGTATAGTGCATCATATAGTAATACCATGGTACTTGCATAGAACTACCATCTGATACCTGTTACTCCAAGATACATCCAAAAATACTATAAGGCTACCATGGTACTTGTCCAAAAGGTATTGGTAGTACTGTGGTATTTTATGGTATTCTGTAAATGTAGTATTTTACTAAAACACCACAGTATTAGGGCTCTTTCACACAGAACGCATCTTTGCATCTAAAATGTGATCCAATAACGGAAATAACAGAAATAACCAAACAGCAGAACAGATAGATACTATATTTGACATGGAAAAAAGAAAATAATCGCACTGACTATCTGGACACAGCCACTATGAGCACCTCCTCCGCTATGTAGCCTTCAAATAAAACAGTTGCCATGCCAACTTGCTACTGTAAACAGAAGCTCACAATGCTTGCCCGGTCTCCGGGGTCATCTGATTGGTCCGCTGTTATGGAACTGACATTGATGAGCGGCGCTGCATGTAAAAGTTGAAATTCTTTTAATTTGACATGGCGTCTTAAAAACGCGACGTTCATGAGACGCAAGCGCAACGGTCATACACATCCGTCTAGCATGTGTTTACGTAGAAAAACAATGGAAAAGTAGCGCACTGGAATGGAAAAACATGTTCTGTGTGAACGGCCCCTTACTGTGGTGCCATGTCCAGTAAACCATGGAGAATTTTGCCTCCAAAAACACAATGCTAGCATTGTACATCTCCTAAAACATCATGGTAATACTATGGTACATTTACACAAGTAACTAAGTGTTGTATACACACAAAAAAGTAAGCAGCTATACAGACCAGCTTAAAGGGTAGGTTTCCCATACAGCAGAATCCGCCTGCTCTTTTATAGCATCATGCACTGCGACACTTGTTAAATCATCAGGGCCTGTTTATCATGCAAAACCACCCTCCCACCAGTTCTGGACAACAGACGCAGCTGAATGGATCCAATCAATAGAGCTCAGGGAGAAATGTCAAACAAGCCATAACACTGCACAACATCACTGTTTTGTCACGTGTATCCCCATACACTCTGGAGTGGGATGGAGAAGAAAAAGGGACTGGCTTCCTACTTTGATGGAGAGCTCTTAAGGATCACATCAAATCCAAATAGACAGTATTTAATTTCCTAATACACTAATGCATTAATTAATTAATTAGTGCATGTTATTCCTAAGAAAAAACATTTGTGTTTGCAGTCTTGCGTCAAAATGTGACGTGCTTCATCTCTGTTTCCTTTCGTTTGATGTCACCTAAGCCATGTGGGCAGTCGGTTAATGTAGTCCTCTAATACTGACAGCAAGTCAATTCGCCAATTCAAATCTAGCTCCATTATGCCATATAAACACCCACTTTTCACAATTCAGACAATTCATGATGGTTAAAATAGTCCCTGCCTACACTTTTTTTGTCTTTGAATATCTTTTTTTTTTTTGGAAAAATGACTCATTACAGAAGTAAAATGGGTTACTTTAAGATGTTTATATCACAATTTCAGAGTATAGTACAAACCCGATTCCAAAAAAGTTGGGACACTGTACAAATTGTGAATAAAAAAGGAATGCAATGATGTGGAAGTTTCAAATTTCAATATTTTATTCAGAATACAACATAGATGACATATCAAATGTTTAAACTGAGAAAATGTATCATTTTAAGGGAAAAATAAGTTGATTTTAAATTTCATGGCATCAACACATCTCAAAAAAGTTGGGACATGTTTACCACTGTGTGGCATCCCCTCTTCTTTTTATAACAGTCTGCAAACGTCTGGGGACTGAGGAGACAAGTTGCTCAAGTTTAGGAATAGGAATGTTGTCCCATTCTTGTCTAATACAGGCTTCTAGTTGCTCAACTGTCTTAGGTCTTCATTGTCGCATCTTCCTCTTTATGTTGCGCCAAATGTTTTCTATGGGTGAAAGATCTGGACTGCAGGCTGGCCATTTCAGTACCCGGATCCTTCTTCTACGCAGCCATGATATTGTAATTGATGCAGTATGTGGTCTGGCATTGTCATGTTGGAAAATGCAAGGTCTTCCCTGAAAGAGACGACATCTGGATGGGAGCATATGTTGTTCTAGAACTTGTATATACCTTTCAGCATTGATGGTGCCTTTCCAGATGTGTAAGCTGCCCATGCCACATGCACTCATGCAACCCCATACCATCAGAGATGCAGGCTTCTGAACTGAGCGCTGATAACAACTTGGTTTGTCCTTGTCCTCTTTAGTCCGGATGACATGGCGTCACAGTTTTCCAAAAAGAACTTCAAATTTTGATTCGTCTGACCACAGAACAGTTTTCCACTTTGCCACAGTCCATTTTAAATGAGCCTTGGCCCAGAGAAAACGCCTGCGCTTCTGGATCATGTTTAGATATGGCTTCTTTTTTGACCTATAGAGTTTTAGCTGGCAATGGCGAATGGCACGGTGGATTGTGTTCACCGACAATGTTTTCTGGAAGTATTCCTGAGCCCATGTTGTGATTTCCATTACAGTAGCATTCCTGTATGTGATGCAGTGCCGTCTAAGGGCCCGAAGATCACGGGCATCCAGTATGGTTTTCCGGCCTTGACCCTTACGCACAGAGATTGTTCCAGATTCTCTGAATCTTTGGATGATATTATGCACTGTAGATGATGATAACTTCAAACTCTTTGCAATTTTTCTTTGAGAAACTCCTTTCTGATATTGCTCCACTATTTTTCGCCGCAGCATTGGGGGAATTGGTGATCCTCTGCCCGTCTTGACTTCTGAGAGACACTGCCACTCTGAGAGGCTCTTTTTATACCCAATCATGTTGCCAATTGACCTAATAAGTTGCAAATTGGTCCTCCAGCTGTTCCTTATATGTACATTTAAATTTTCCGGCCTCTTATTGCTACCTGTCCCAACTTTTTTGGAATGTGTAGCTCTCATGAAATCCAAAATCAGCCAATATTTGGCATGACATTTCAAAATGTCTCACTTTCAACATTTGATATGTTATCTATATTCTATTGTGAATAAAATATAAGTTTATGAGATTTGTAAATTATTGCATTCCTTTTTTATTCACAATTTGTAGATGAGCCTCCAGTCTAATTTGTGATTGTGTGTTGCATGATGGTGAATGTGTTACTTGCTTCAAATAGGCCCTGAGTGCAGAGTGCCAGTTCATTATTAATGATGCTCACACTGTGTGTTCCATCTTGCCCTACAGGGGGTCCACTTACATACTCCAAACACACACGCTATGAGTGTTATCCACAAGATACTGATGCCCACTCCCATGTATAGTGATATTTTAAAAAGCTGTTGAATGCACTGAACTAGCTTTTTACTTTAAGCTGTCTTGACAGTTTATAGGCCTGTTTTAAAACAGAAATAACCTTAATGATGTGTGTGCTTATTTTTCAGGTTCTTCTTGCAGTCCTGGAGACTCGCTCTCAGAGGGAAATGATTCCACATGAATTGCATGGACCGCTCTCCCACAGCAGGTGTGACTTCCATTGCTTAAGACTGAAATCTGTGTCCATCCAACCTTAGGCACAGGACATATCCCCTATCACCACCACTCTCCTCTCTACCCCATCCCCATTCTCGCTCCGAGCCAATCAGTGGGAGGGCACACTCTGTTAGCAAGACAAACTGAGACCAAGAGGGAGAGGAAAAGAGCCAAAAACGCCAGGGGGAAGAAACATCCAGAAATTGTGGTACAAGATTCTCAGACACCATGAAGTCAAATCAGGAGCGGAGCAATGAATGCCTGCCCCCAAAAAAGCGTGAAATCCCAGCAAGCACTCTGCCCTCAGAGGATAGGCCCATGGTGATGGCGCCTGCAAGTGAGAGCCAGCGTGGGGGGAACCTGGCCTGGCTTGCCAGTCTGGCAAGCGGGCATGACAGAGGGAGGCTGCACATCAGCACCTCCGCAGAACCCGATGGGCCTCAATACAAACCGTTGTCGGCCACGGCTGATAGCACACCTTCCTCATCCACTCACTCAACCAGAGCTCCACCTGCAGTGACCACAATACCTGCAGTGTACACGTCACCCCACGGCACCATCCAGTACACACCCCTGCCTCCCAATCTACATTTCATCAGCTCTCCATACTCTGCACCATATGCTGGCTACATCTCCCCCCTAGTTCCCCATTCGGCTGCCACCACTACCACACAACGTGATGTTTATGCCAGCACCTCCATTTCTCCAGCATCCAAAATTGACCAGCACCACCATTTGGGCCGTTCAGGCCTGGTCACAACTGACAACACCTCTTCAGCCCACTCCACCCAATATGTCCAAATTGCTGGTTCTCCTCTAAGCGTATCCCCTCGGACTGCACAATCACCCCATGCTCACTTGCCTCTACACCTACACCCTCACCACACGCTCCCCCTCAGTGGCCCCTCGCAGGTCTTAGTTCAGTACGGAGATGGACTTTTACCCAAGAGGGAGGAGACAAGGCCCAGGGAGGTGCTGAATGGAGAGCTGGAAAAGAACAGACGCTTTGGTCCATCTCCCGAGTCCAGTGCAGGGAAGCAGGGCAGCACTGCCAAAGGGGGTTCCTCCTCCCATCAGCACCAGATTCACCAGCAGCAGAGCCCACATCACTATGAGGCTCGGCATGTGGTGCTGCCTGCTGAATATGCGCAGGACAGTGCAGCCTTGCGGACCTCGTTGGTGCTGGTTCCAAACAGTCATAGCTCCAGTGTTGCTGATCCCGGAGGTACACCGGACAAGCTGCCTCCCCCAACATCCCACACTGAAAAAGGAGGGATTTGTGCAGGCAAACCTGTGTCCCGCAGTTCCTCCTCTGCCTCCCTTCCTTTTCCTCCTCCCCCTCCACCTGTGGACAATCTGAAGGGAGCAGTTACCACACTGTCTCCCCATGCAGTTATCCAGACCACGCATAACACCACAGAGTCACTCTCCCTGGGCCTCCCCTCCACCAATTTCTACCCCACCCAGCAGCCCATCATTGGTTACATTGCCGGCACAGGGCACCAGCAACCTCTCAGCTACCACACCAGCCTACCCCAGCACCTGGTCATCCCTGGAACTCAGCCGGTCATCATCCCAGTAAGTGGAACGGAAGCTACTGCTACATCGACCACGACGCCCTTGTCTGCGCCACTGCCCCATGCTTTCGTCACCTCAACGGCCCCCAAAATGGAGAATTTTGAACCTCCGGCCCCATACCCCCACCCTGCCGCAGCTGTGGTTCAAGCCCAGTTGCATCTGCCTGTGGTTCCGGCCCCTGCCAGCCTGCTGACGACTCCACCACCACCCTCAGCCCCTTCACTGCCCCCTTACTTCACGAAGGGCTCCATCATCCAGTTGGCAGATGGGGAACTGAAGCGGGTGGAGGACCTGAAGACGGAGGATTTCATTCAGAGTGCTGAGATCAGCAATGAGCTGAAGATTGACTCCAGCACTGTAGAGCGCATCGACAGCAGTCATACACCTAACTTCGCTATTATACAGTTTGCTGTAGGAGAGCATCGCTCACAGGTGGGATAATATATTTTTGCTTTACAGTTGTTGTAGAAATGTTTGATGACAAATGTGAGCAATTATTTCCCATATACACTAAGGATAAGGGTGGGCGATATATCCATAGAAATAACAGTAGAAATCTGTCAAATGGTATGACTTTTTAAAGCATCATTGTACAAAACTTCCGGCACATGGTAGTAAAAGAGTTTATAAGAAAAAATAAGTTGACCCTTGGCTAAGCCCCTATGTAACTACAGTATATTGTTATCAAAAAATGTTTTCTAGAATATATATTTTTTGTTTATATTGCCCACCCCTATAAACAGACAGTACAGGTTGTCTTTTTGCTACATAACTATTGCAATGACTTATCAAATACTCGTATGTATGTTTATAGTGTATATTTTTATGGAGTTTTTATTATTAGGTATATACAGTGCTTTTTTTATTATCATTCACATTAGAATCACATGTGTTTGAATCCTGCTGTCTTAAGAGGTGGAATTACAGTGGAAATATATGCCAATATATTTTGCCCCTTAAGACATGTTTATAATATGCAGATGGTATCCAAAGATGGCTAATTTAATTTCATATTTAACAGTGCTCATTGGCAAAAATCTTTGCACCTTTTACTAATGCCCAGGCATCTTCTTTACTTTGTTACATCTTTCATGCATTTTTATCATCTCAGTTTGAATAACCATATGATAGTCATTAAGTTTATTTTTTATATGCTTTGAGGCTGTGAATGTCCACCTATATGAACTCCACCTGCACTCAATCAGTGTAACTAGATGTGGGGTAAATTGGCAGCTGAAATCATCTCCCTGTTCCATAATCCCTCCCCTGGCTGTCCCCATGGCATCTTTGTTTAGTTTGTGTGGGATTCACTGGCAGAATTGAGTCATTCCTTATTTCTGCTTCCTTCTGTTGTACTGTGAGTAGGCTGTATGAAAAATCTGCTTCATTTGTCTGGGAGTTGAGATGGGGCCACCCACTCAAAAGCAGTTCTAAAGTCTGTCAGTTTGAGAGGCGCTGATTAACAGATGCTATTTAGCAAAGGCCTTCATTCATATCATCAGGCATTTGTGCATGACTTCTACTGTATGAATTCCATGTCCTCTCTTTTTGCCTCCCTTTTTCTCTTGCAGGTCAGCGTGGAGGTTCTAGTAGAGTATCCTTTCTTTGTGTTCGGCCAGGGCTGGTCATCCTGTTGTCCGGAACGGACTAGCCAGCTGCTCGAGTTGCCATGCACCAAGCTTTCAGTGGGTGACGTCTGCATCTCCCTCACTCTGAAAAACCTGAGGAACGGCTCCATTAAGAAGAGCCAGGGGCAAGTCTTGGATGCGCCTACCCTCGGTCCACCCCTTAAATCACCCAAAGCACTCTCAAGCGGCACGCGTGGAGGTGTTCGGCACACAGAACAGGAAAATGGACTTGGGCAGTGTGTAGGTCAGGGAGGTGGAGGCGGTCAAGGCAATAGAGAGAATGGAGAACTGAGGTTTGGCGAAAGAGACATCTGCAAAGCACCACCGCTCACTGAATCTGAGTCCAGCGGTAAACCCACAGGCCGTAAAAGGAGGTGGTCGGCCCCTGAGGGCCGCAAAGTAGAAAATCCTGAAGGAGAGCCTCCTTTAACGTTCCCCAAGCCTTCCTTCATCCCTCAGGAGGTTAAAATCAGTATCGAAGGCAGATCAAATATTGGCAAGTGAATGCGCATTGGACTGTCAGATTTTAAAAGCAAAATTTGCCCTCAGAATGTTTTTTTTGTTTTGTTTTTTTTCTGATTTGATTTTCTATCCAGATTACTTTACTTAAAGGCTAAATTAACTCAGTATGTACATAATCACTTCTAACATTGTAATAGATGCATTCAATATTACACAGACAATTGGTGCAATTCATTTGATTGGTAAATTCAGGGCAGATGTAGTACAAGGTGAGAAGGTTATGAGACACCTGAGCACTGCATGGTATCCTGAAGGCTTTAGTATATACAATCAGTCACAGCTAACAAAGCTAAGCCTCTCTAGTCTCTTACCTATGATATACTTTATTTTTATTTATTTTATTTTATTTTTTTGGCCCAGACAAACTTGGTTCAACTATACCTAGTGGCAATTAAAACATTCGCCTGCTGAGTGAACCTAAAAATGTTAGCAAGGGATGATAAACAACTGGTGTGAATAACATTGCTAATGGTGGCAGAACGGAAATCACTCCTCCACTGGTTGCAGGAGTTTACATGATGTCAGCCATCTTGTTTAACTGTGACTAAAAGAGACTATCCAAATCAATCCTAACAATATAGAGCAGCATCGTCAGCGCAGTTAGACTAGCATAGATTATATTAACATTTATTGAAATGCAAGAAGAGGTTTCCAAATACTATGGTACAGGCCAAGAGAGATGATGTCATTGAGCGGGGACAGTTGGTCCATAGAAAGACGAAACTATCATTTTAAACAGGGAAGATGGACAAGTCTATTTTTATATATCCAACTGTCTAACCTTTTATTTAACTATTTTTGTAGTTTTGCATGTTTTAATTTTCTGTCTCACTTTTCAAACCCTCCTATCATACCTGATGGGTAGATTTTTCTAGGTTTTTTTTTTCTTTTCTTTTTTTTCTTTGTGATGAATGTGTAAACCTTGCAATCAGGGGTTATTTTTTTTACTTAGACACAGGATGGGTTCTTGTCTATATATATATATATATATATATAGATGCATGTATGTTTCTTGATGCATACAAACACAATGGAGAGTAGTCCCTTGTTTTTCGTGCGGTCTCGTCTGTTTTTTGTTCAAACAAAAGAAAGTAGATTATTTCAAAAGAAAGAGAGCGAAAGTTGTCTGAGGAGGATGAGATGAGTGTCCTGAAGCACTTAGTTAACACACCTGTCATGCTCACTAGCTGATAGTCAACTGAGTCAAATGATGATTATTATTATATTAATTACTATTATTATTATTATTATTATTATTGCTACTTCTATTTTCTGTTGATCTATAAACATTAACACAGTGCTGTATGCTATATCATGAATTGGATGTTGTGTGGCACTCTGTGGGAAGGTGATAGCTCACGAGGGTCGCTATGAAAGGATGAATGTAACAGTTGATGAAAGAGCAAACAATGAGATTTTGTCCCCAAGAGGACTGCTCTAAAGGAAGCACTTTTTTCATTGCGTTTGATTGGCTTAGCCATCTCAAGCAAGCTGACAGCTTGAGTAAAGACGGGCACAAGAGGCCGTGACCCGTTAAACAACTGCCATTTAAGTCATTTAAAGCAAAAAGAGTCATATGAAAGTGTGAATGCAGATGGAAATAAATACAGAGACTGTTTATATATTTACAAGAGATGTGAGAGATGAAAGTGAGAAACTCTGGCTACAGAAATTTTTGGAGGATCGAAGGGTGTCATATACCTGTTTGTTAGCAATGTATGTGGTCGTGCACGCATGTGAGTTCGTGTGCATCTGCGCACGGGCTTATACACGCATAAATACGTACACGGTTACGGTAATTTTCAATCATGTTGAAATATGTCATGTATTTTTTGTACATTAACATGTATAGAACTGCATATGCTATATCTATCTTACTGTATGAGAGCGTAAGACTACATGAGCACGTTTTTAGTCCCGTCCCCCAAGACACTGACTCATCGAACGTATGTGAAAACAGTCATGTAGTAATTTCAGTGATCTGTAGAATATTTGTGTGAGTGTTGCGTGAGTGTTTGTGTGTGCGTGTGCGTGTGTGTGTGTGTGTGTACATACCACACATATTATAAATAGATATTTAAGTTCTACTTAAGAGAATATTGCAATTTGCACATCTGGAGAGATAGTAACATGATTTATTTTTGTTTTCTGCCAGCACAGGACAGGGCCGAAAACTCAATTTTTACTGAAATGTAGCAGTTTCTTGACATGTTTGCTTGGTTCGCAGGTCTGTTGGGTTCATTTTCATTAGGAAAACAAGAAAGAACCTTTTCGGGGGGTTCGAATTACACACAAACACATGAAGCAGGATTGTATACGGTGCTGTGTCGAGGCATTTGCTTCGTAGGTATGGATGAAGTCATAGCCTGTAGCCTGCATACTTGTCGAGTCATTCGAGCGGCCACACTCAAGTTAGCTTGGGTAGGTGAAGATCTGGCAGGAAGATGGGTAGTAGTAGAAAGTAAAAGATGCATGGATGGATGGATGGATTTAATGAGTGGTGGAGGGTGGGTGAGTGCACCCCATATACAATTTGAAAATGCTTTATTTTTTTATAATAAAACAGGGTTTCTCAGATCAACACCACAATCGTGCATTTTTTCTTTTTTTTCCATTTGACATGGCGTCTTTGTCCCTTTGTAATGTGTTTTAGTTTTACTTAGATTGTATGTGTGGATGTATCTGCTTCAACCAATCAAACTTGATATTTTCATTGTGTTTATTTTTTGGGCCAAAAGGTAGAAACAAGATGTGATATTGTTTGTCCAATGAACCACCCCAAGAACATGACTGTCAATGGCGAATCGGTCTTGCATTCGTTTTGTTTTTCTTATCTTTCACTGTTGTTCTTCTCTTGATCAGTGTTTCATTGCTTCGATCATTTTACAGTCTGCCTCCTTCTGGTTGCACAGTGCGGTTCCACGTACACGAGAAGCATTCCGAACAACGGCACGTAGCAATAACCCTTAGTCTCTAGTGCTGAACCAAAAAAAAAAACAAACAAACAGAGAACCGGACATCAATGCCAGATCTTCTGTTCGACCTCAGCAAGCTGTTTTTTATCCTCTTTAGGTTGATTTGCGGTTTGCACATCCAGCCCTCAGTATCTTCAGGGAGAAATGTAAATTAATATGCAGTGACAGAGTCTGTCCCCTCCTAGCCGTCTTAACCCATAATCGATAGTGACCTCCAGATCCTCTTCAGGTGCCCATACAGAACCAGTACGCCTCTCTCAGAGTATGTTTACCCAACCGCAACCGTTAGCTACCTTCTGTTGCCTGGCATGTACGTGCGACCTCTTTTTCACCCAGCACACCCGCTATAGTTGAAGAACGTTGTTTTCTTTTCTCTTTTTATCTGTCTTTCTCTCTCTCATTCATAGCCATAGAACCTTGACAGTATTTGTGATGGAGTTTCATATTGCCTAGCCTGTCGAAATTAGTTTTTTTTGTGGGGTCAAATATGACAGTAATTCACTTGTAACAGTAATACTCACCTAGCATACAAGTCAATGTGAATTGACATTTGAACCCATTTTGCTTCCATAATGTGATGTATTCCAGTTAAACAGAATATTCAATCAAGAATAGTGGGCTTTTCATATCAGAATGAATATGAGTTTGCTAAAACAATACCTAAATAGCTGGTTGGTTAAGATTATCCAATAGCCTGTGTAACAGACATAGGCCGGTAAGAGCTATGCGTGTAAACCTCACTCCCCTGATCTCAAGAAGTGCTCTAGCGACTGACGCTAGAGACTGCGGTCTTTAGCCTCCTTGTTAGAGCGCCCGACTCCCATGCCTGCGGACCAGGGTTTGAGTCCCGCTTAGAGCGGGTGGTTCGAACAGGAGGGGTTACATTGGTGCCGTGACCCGGATGGGAGTGAGGTTTAGGGGGGTGAGTGTAACGGATGTAAGCCGATAAGAGCTATGCGTGTAAACCTCACTCCCCTGATCTCAAGAGGTGCTCTATAGACTGCAGTCTTTAGCCTCCTTGTTAGAGTGCCTGACTCCCATGCCTGCGGACCAGGGTTCGAGTCCTGCTTAGAGCGGATGGTTCGAACAGGAGGGGTTACACCTGCCTGGCCTTAGTGATGTCATTGGAAAAATAAAGTTGCTTTAAGTTTTTGCTATTTTTCTTTTCTTTGGAGTACCATGCACCGATGATTCGCTCACAAGAAGACCTGGAATGAGCATTGAGGAAGTAAATAGGTTTGATTTTGATTGATGTTGACTTTAAGTGTCACTTGTTATCAACCAGGAGACAAGCAAGTGTGTATGTTCAGTTTCAGGTATGTTATTTGTTTGCATTTGGAATTGTTACTTGAAGACATTTTGACGTTAATTTGATGTCACTGTTTGTTTATCTGATATTGAGGAACAAGTCCAACTGCAAATGAATTAAATATGCTTGACGTGCGATGACCTGAATGAATGAAACATCACAGATGTTCTGTGCCATCACTTTTGATGGTCATCACAAACAAAGAGAATAAAAGATGCACATGGTACAGCTGGCGGTTTATTGTGCTGATATTGATAGTCTCTTATGACCTCCAGTGCTGAGAGACGAGAAATAAAAGAACATTAAAAGTGGTGGCTGCTGTTTTGACACCTATTTTTTTTTTTAGCGTCAATGTCACATGAAACTCAAACCCCACTGGTGATGTTCTAAACTCTTCTTCTGTTTAAGCTTGACATGTTTCACGCGTAACAGTTTGTGCCATCTGCATGTAGCACTGTTTCTGTGGTTTCCATTCATATACCTTCTCCCACAAATTATATTCTTTGTAGCCTGTGGGTTTTATGATTTTATTTCACTGTTTGTGAGTAAACATGGCAAATATTGTGTTTCACTTTGTTGAAATGTTGCACATTTCTGCTTTTTTTCCCCCCTCAGTGTGTTTCATTTTCTTTGGCAGAGGGGTGAGTTTGCTGTTTCTGACATTATGACAACATCATTTGCTTTTCTGATAAAGGTCAAAATCTTTCCTTGGGCTTACTCAGGGATGGGAAATAGGTGTGAATGTGTGTCGAGGAGGTTGTGTGACCTTTGAAAGGTTTGTGTACATGTAAAGATATATATATATATATATATATACATACATATATTCTTGTGTGTGTTAAACTGCTGTAACCAGAAGCAGTCATTTCATTGGCCCTGTGCTTTGGTTTCCCAAAATGTCTCTACACCATATGAGGCCTTCCTAACACACTCTGTCCGTCTCCGTGTAAGCGTCTGTATCAGTCTGTTTGTCCCCATCACAAGCTGTCTGTCCGTCTGCCTGTTGTCCCTCTGACATCACAAGCCCAGATCCTCACACATGCAAGATACTGAAAAAAGACTGAGAAATGATTCATCGACCTCATCGAAGTGGGGACCACTTTTATAGAAACAAACGAAAACAAAATGCACATTTTTTTGTCATTTATAGAATAGATAGACTTGATAATACTGTTTCAGCACTTTCTAATCCCAAGGAAAATAGGGTGAGAGTATGGTGTCATCGCAGTTTCTCCCCTCCAATACGAATTCCCTCCGTCTCGGCCCGTTCCTGGGTCCAACGGGTTGAGACGACGAGGACAGAGAGTTGAAATAAAGTTTGAATGGTCCTCTACGAACCTGAGATGACTTTACTTTTTGTTGTACTGATGTGTGCTCGAACACCGTCGTTCTGTTTTGTTTTATTTTTATGTTGGTTCTATATTTGACCTTGCTTCATGTACTTTGGACTTTGTACTTTTGCTTCGGTCTCCTCTGTAGCACTCTTTTATCATGGTAGGAGACGAGAGAAAGTGTTTTAATGAATGTTTTTAAGAGAGGCTCTGTGACAGCTCTCTCTCTCTCTCTCTCTCATAAGAGGAGCACCGCTGACAATTTCCTTGTTTTTACTTTCATTTTTCTGGCACAAATGACAAAAAAAAAAAGACGAATGTTGGATTGCGAGTTTCAGCAGTTTGAAAAATAAATCAAAAGTTTTTCTTTTATTGTGGCTCTCATTGAAGAAAAAAAAAACCCTTTATTTTGAGTTTGCTTTTCTTTAAAATTAGTTGTAAAATCAGTCAGGATTTCTCTGTTCAACTTGACTGTTGTTTGACATCTTGTCAATTGTCCAAACAGCTGGATTAATAACCTCAGGCTGAGAATCTTCTACAGGCCCACATTATGGTTTTGTTTCACCCTAACTTGATGTATGGGCTGCTTGATATGGGTATTGTAACTAGTCTTATTGTTAATGCTATAATTGATATATGATCATTCAGCTATATCAGTGCTGGATAGTGAAAGCAGTGCACCGGCCCTCGTCTCTCACGTCGTTTTGGTGAGCCGGTAAACTGACAAACGCTTCCTCAGAGAGAGGTACATCCTGTGTTCTGTCACCCTCATCTGGCCAGGCCTGTCCAGAGTACAAGAATGAGACTCGCGCAACCCTTCTCTGTTGAATCCTGAGGAGTATTTGTCACTGTTGGGTCAAACTGGACACTCAACCATGGTTAACCACTGAGAACTAAACGCCAGGGACGTACTGACCATCACAGGCCGGAACCGACTCGTGTACAGATGCTGTTTTCACATACCCAACGTCACCTTAACACATAGCAATCAACAGCCTTGTAATGTGTGTATTTATCCTTCAGAATTTGTACAACTACACTCTCAAGATAACATATCTTCAAGAAAAAAGGTCATTTTGTAATTCTGGATTTCTTGCCAATGAATGCTTAATAAGATGTCTCTGTAAAATTGTACTCTGTAAAATCTTTTTAGGCCTAATTTTAACATTTCCAGGTATGTTTTGTGTAGATTCTGAATGAATGGTGAAGGTAGTTTCTCATGAATTATCGCCCCGTGATTTTAAAGCTGAGGCCAGATAGACTATTAGCCGGATGTGAAATAACACTATGTACACCTTGTCAGGTGAACAGCGTCCGGTTGTCATCAAATGTGCACGCATGTCCAGCCACCTCTATTTTTTTTTCCTGTTTGTTTTCCCTTTTGAGATTGAAATGTTAAAGAAGTGTTTTGTGATGCACACAGGAAGCCATTGGTCATTCCTCAGGAAGGAGTGGGTTCAGATATAGCAGTAATACCCCAGGCTTGCTGGACTAGAGGTGTTGCAGGTCTTGTCATAAGGAGATTTGAAGTCTTCCATTGGAAGGGAAATGGAAGCTGTTTCTAGTTTCTTTTTTCACTTGCCATTGGGCAGAAAGATCCACGATCATAAAACCTCCTGATTGGACCTTTACCTACTGTTCAAAAAACATTGACTCAGTGGAGGTAGGTTGCCATATTGTCAGTGTTTTGTTTTCTCCATAGTTTCAGTGCTGTGGATTTACTGGACCTATAGTATGTTAGACATCATGTAGAAATGTTGAGCCAGACTGTTAAAGAAAAAATGAATGTCACATCCAATCCTGAGGTTCTATTTTCTTGGAATTGTATTTGAGGATTCTGGCCAGTAGCAAGCGATGGTTGTTGGAAACGGAAGTTGTGTTTTGCACCTTACTTAGTAAAGGAAAATAGATATAAAAAAAATATATAAAGAATAGGACATAATTGTGAAAGGCAATTTATTTGTTCTTTTGGTTCATTTTATTTCCATATGCGTGCATACTCTGTAAGTTGTGTAAAATATTGTACTTGCACTAGCTTTTTTAAGAAAGAAAACTAATATAAAAAAAAAATTGAATTGAAATTCTATTTTCTAATTGTGGTGTGTCTATTTGTAGGATACACTCACGTTGTTTCTTGGATTTTTTGGTCCCTTTCTTTGATGGTGCTTGCCGGTTTTCTAGTTAGAACTTATTTCATTATTCTGAACAACAAAACAATATTTGATTCAGGTTGTGAACAAATTTGTTTAAAAAAGAAATTGTCTGTATACCAGTACAAGTTTATTGTTGCAGTATACACGTACTAATAAAATTACAGTGCCAATTGCAAACTGCACCCTTTTTGGAGTTTGTGATTTGTGAGAACGGGATTTCAGAGGTGCTTTTGTCAGATAACTCTCAAACAATTGCACATTTAGATGTTCCACAGGTTTCTTTGACTCCAGCGCACCTAGTCAATGGAGTGTGGGTGTTGGAGGAGGAGGCGGCCCTGAGTATTCGCTTCTGTTTCGAACTGGATCATTCATTTGAAAAAGTGTAGATGGAAGACATTGAGATCTTATCAGACACGACAAACCCACACTTGACTGTGTGGGAAACAGCAATGACTGGCACAATGAGCTTAGACTGATTCAGCTCCGTCTGCTTGTCTGTTTTTGTGTCCCCCTATAGTTTAAGCCACAGTACAGTATAGTCTGAAAAGAAGGTAAGTTGATTATAAAAGTCTGAATATACACATTTGTTGAAATAAACATGAGTTATCATCTGTGTGTGATGAATACTCCCCCAGGCATTGAACTTCGTAAAAAATCTTTACACATCTTTCTGGAATACTCGATTCTGATCAGCAGTCAGATATTTCCATGGCAAAGCTGAATATTAACAACTGAAACCAGTGTCGTGAGAAATCGTGTCTTTAGCTGGGTTCACGCCATGTCGTAATTATCGTAATTTTGAGATGACAACACATGAAGTTCTACTCGGAGCTGTTCACATCCTCTGGCTGGGAGTTATGCTTTTTTTGTAGCAACACTATCAACGCCTAAAAGAATCTGCAGCGGTCAGGTGGTACAAGTAGGAGCTCTTAAAAACATCCCAACTTACAAGTTGTAATTATGAGCTCTACGAGGACGTGAATGCTGAAGTTGAAATCTCGTAATTACGACATGGTGTGAATGCACCCTTTGAGCCAATGGGATTTGCTTGGGGTCCTAATCGGAAGTACAAATTATTCATTTTCTCCATAGGAGATTTTTAACAATTTATAAACCATTTAAGACGGCTACTGTGAGCTACAAAGTTGTTAATTGATGCTTTTGTTGAAGCCATTAGCCAGCTTTATTTCAACTTATTTTTTTAATAATCGTGTTCAACAGTGGAATTACCCATGATTCTTCTGAAAAAATCTTCACCACTTACTTACATGAAGTACTGCGTGATAAACTGCATCCGAAATCACGTACTGAGTAGGTATTACATTTGAACTTAAATTTACTTCACGACCGTTGAAAAAGGATGTTCTATATAGTACGAATGCGTGTAGTATGAATGAAATCCGGGCGTACTACATCCGCCATGTTGTTACTGTCACATGACCTACCAGCGTCAGTTACGTCCCTTCAACTCCATTCACAACTCCTCTCCTGTGGCCTCATGGGATAGTAAAGTGTCCATCGTATGCGCACTTCAGAATCTCGCCGGAAGTAGTAAGTCATCCGGGTACTTTTCGCCTACTGTTTTTCGAATACTATGAATTTGGACATACTACTCTGTTTTTCACTTACTATATAGTAGAGAAGTATTCGATTTCAGACGCAGCGATAGTCAAGTTGTGTCCCAAATGACGCACTATAGACTATGCACTATGTACACAACCATGTAGTTGAAGTTGGTGATGTTCTTAATGGAAAGATGAACAAAAAAAAAAAGAATTTTATAAGGTCATTTTGTCATCGGAGTCTAATAGCTCCTCCACTAATTGCACTATTTAAACTACAAACGTCATAGAATAGTGCATAAGTCTCCCTATGCTCTCAAACTACTTCATTTAAGTTTATTGCAAAATATGCATATTATCCATGCAAATATTTGTTGTTTCTACATAATGAGTGTCTTTAAATCAATAGTTTTATATTTATCCATTGTTTTTAATCATAACGTGATTATGGAATTCACAATGTTTCATGGGATTGTAGTTCTTTCCCTTATTTAAGCCATTAAATACACAGTCTTGAACCTTTGTCTTTTTTTTTTTTTTTTTTTTGCTTTAAAATCAAATTTTGTGATTGTGTGAATCCCCTCATAGCTGGTTGATTTGGTTCATGGCTTATGACTCTACAAAGACTTTTTAAAAATCCCTATGGGAAAAATTAATAGTGAAATAGTTCTGTAATCATTGCAGATATGGATTTTAAATGTTGTAAAATTGATTTTTTTTTTTTTCCATCTTTATTACTTAACAGGTGAGTAAGGTATTTTACTGAACAGATAAATTGCCACATGTAGCTCTCTAACAGAGTTGACCGTAAATCATTATCTATTGTGAAGGGTCATTTCATTATGGCTGTTGTAGGGCTGTGCATGGAATTTATTTTCAAGGAAGTGCCATGTCTATTAATGGGTATAGTAACAGCTAGTCATCTTGAGATCCTTTCCATCTAAACTGGTTATATCTCTTAAACCTAGTAGTGAAGGCTTTATGAGCAGTGATGAGATATCTATATTCATCTGCACAGTCCCGCAGAGCCAAAGCACAGCCAAAACAATGTTCTTCTGCAAAATGCATGCAGTTTAGTTTTTTAACCACTAGAGATCCAAAAGTTACATAGTGTACCTTAAACTGGTTATTTGTATTTTTTATAGTGATAAAGTATGTCTGCGAGCTGTTTAATTCATAAGCTTTGATCAAAATTAAAATGAATTAAAACTAAATACATAAAATACAAAGCCCTTTCTTCTACAAGTGATAGCGTTTCGTTTCTATAGGCCAACTTTCTTTTAAATACATTTTAATAGACACTAATGAAAGCATGAAGATTTCATGCTTTCATGAAGCCGGTCATTATTCCAAAATAACATATTTGATCACATATTTGAACAAAAATGGAAAGGTATTTAGGGCATAAAACAACCACAGTTCTCATTCAGATGTTTATTCCTCCATATGTAATGTTTTACTTATAACACTTTTAATCCTCTATTTTCTAACTCATATAAACTGCACAAGGCATGTTGAAGAAATGAGGTGCAGAAGTTTTCACATTCCTCTGGTCTGATATGACATCCCACCACACCCATTGTACAATCACAAAGGAAGCAGGCCAGCAGAAATAGTTCACAACAGTACACAATGCACAAATCTCTGCTCAAATCAGCTCAAACTTACAGTACAACACAGGGGCAAGCATAAAGTGGCAGAGAAGATTCTCTGCTGGTGTGTAAGTTCTTCACTAGCATACATTTCTTTCAGTTGCCATACTATAGGGAGAGAATGGGTTGCATAGTTACTAAGAATGAATCATTTCACTCTAGTATTGTCCTGTCAAGAGACTTATTGGGTGTTTCCTTATTCACCCTCTCGTACAGATGCGACCCCATTACATACTTAAAAGAACTTAAAGGCTTTAAATGAACAAAACTGAGACATGCTGCAACATTGACTTTCCAAAGAAATGTATTCAGCAAGGTTCCTGAGTATCTGGGCCTGTCTGTATGAGTGTAATAGTGTTTTTAAATGAGTTGGCTAAGCAATCAGATTAATCTAAAGAGCACAGAAAACTGCAAGACAGAGGGAAATCTGTTTGTGAATGTCTTTCCTCTCTTTATGGTAGAACTATGCTGCTCATGTACAGAAACAATTCACACAAATTGATAGAACGATGACAGAATTTTCATTTTCAGCTGAACTATTCCTTAACTAGTAATGGTGAGTCTGTATTTGTGAGTGTGCATGTTTTTAGCCTGTGTGACTAGGTGAACATTTGGCTAGCCTGCTGTGTGACTCTGATGAAGGTCGTCCTGCGGCTCAGTTCTTTGAGTTTGGCAGCTCCTACATATGTGCATGTGGACCGCAAACCACCCAAGATGTCCCTGATGGTGTTTTCCACGTCACCTTTGTAGGGCACCTGGACCGTCCTGCCCTCTGATGCCCTTGAAATCACACAAACAGATGTACATAAGATGACCTGCAGTATCACAGTTATTTGTGCCACACATCTTTTGAAGGGTTATTTCACCCAAAAATGAAAATTATCCCATGGTTTACCCACCCTCAAGCCATCCTAGGTGTATATGACTATCTTCTTTCAGATGAACACAATTGGAGATATATTTAAAAATATCCTGGCTCTTCCAAGCTTTATAATGGTAGTGAATGGGGAGCGTGATTTTAAAGCCCAAAAGAGAATGCATCCATCCATCATAAAAATAATCCATATGGCTTCAGGGGGTTAATAAATGCCTTCTGAAGTGAAATGATGGGTTTTTGTAAGAAAAATATCCATATTTAAAACTGTATTAACTATAATAACTAGCTTCCGGAAGATGTACGCATCGATTTGCTTATGATACTCCTACGTCATACATCGCGTCAGGGGTTACTCTTGTGGCGCAAGTTGACTTGCGCAGTATGCGTACGGTCTTCTGCCAGAAGCTAGTATTTTAGTTTAGAAAGTTTTAAATATGGATATTTTTCTTACAAAAACCCATCATTTCGCTTCAGAAAGCCTTTATTGACCCCCTGGAGCCGTATGGATTATTTTTATGATGGAAGGTTTTTTTTTTTTGGGCTTCAAAATCGCACCCCCCATTCACTGCCATTATAAAGCTAGGAAGAGCCAGGATATTTTTAAATCTCCAATTGTGTTCGTCTGAAAGAATATAGTTATATATATACCTAAAATGGCTTGAGGGTGAGTAAATCATGGGATAATTTTCATTTTTGGGTGAACTAACCCTTTAACAAACACACTTAAACCCCAAAATGAATAGCCATAAATATGCCCCATAAATGTATGAAAACATCCTCACCTGTACTCTGCAACTCCTCCGACATACTTCTTCATGGCTGTGTCCGAACTCATCCCGTAGAACAGCTTGAACTTCTTGCCCTCTTTCTCAATGACTTCACCAGCGCATTGATCATGTCCCGCTAACATTCCTCCCAGCATGACAAAATCTGCTCCAGCACCTAATGTAAATTTATTATTAGATAGATTAAAGACCCATTCACACCAAGAACAATAACTATAAAGAAAACTATAACAATAATATTAGCATCCACACAATGCACAATAACATTCTGTTTAGACAGTTATGTCGTCTGCCGCTTTAAATGCTCGAGCTCTTTAAAGCAAGATGGATTCTGATTGGCTGTCAATGTTTTTATCATTAAACAGCTAGGGGAAAATTCATTGTGAAACTGACTCCAACATATTTTGTTCCTCTGTGTTATAGTTGTGGTGTGGACTCTGCTATTCTTTTATATGTAGAATGATTTTTATAACTATATCATTATCGTCCTTGATGTGAATGAGAGTTAAAGTCTTTATATGGCAACAATACATATAATAATTTTTATAAAAGTACAAAAACAGTACAATTATGTTCTTATTGTTTGGTGTTGGAAACATGAAACCACTCATCACTGCTCACCAAAAGCTTTGGCAACATCCCCGGGGCAACTGCAGCCTCCATCCTAGTGGAAAAAGAAAGCTTTACTACAAACTCCTATAGCTATATAAAGGCATAAATTACAGCAGTTGCAAAGAATTCCTATAGACTTTAGTCAGGATAGATGCCATATTAAATTTGTTACAGATGAAAGCGAGGCTTTGAGGGATAGACTTACAGTCTTTACAATGGCATGCACTGTATAAAGGTCATAGATCGCTTAATTTTGCCAACTCACAACTTTCAAATATGGCACTACTCTGACTAAGGTCTATAGCTCAAATTGGAAAAGTGTGGCACTAGCGATACAAAGGTCATGGGTTATATTCCCAGAAATGCATGAGCTGATAAAAATGCTTCATTTGAAGTTGCTTTGGGGTACTTGGAATATTGATTTTACTATGTTAAGCCTATAAAACAGAATTTACAATTTAACTGGATTTCATTTATAAATAAATTCACTGTTACGTCTTTCCCAGAAAGTTTCTCCATGATTGCTACTAGCAAACTTAAAACTTATGAATGACAAACAAGCTCGGGTGTTTCATTAAAGGAAGAAACTACCTGAAAAGTGTTCTTGTTTAAAATAAAATAAATTGTAATAGAGTGCTGCATGGATATGGAAGCTTGTTTCTGCCATTGAATAAAAAATAAAAACTTTTTATCTCACAATTCTTACTTTTTTTCTTGCAATTCCGAGTTTATATCACAATTCTGGCTTTTTTCTTCAGAATTGCAAGATAAACTCTTAATTGCGAGTTATAAAGTCTGAATTGTGAGAATTGCGGGATATAAACTATTGCGAGGAAAAAAGATAAACTCACAATTCTGACTATAACTCAAATTAATTATACAATTTTATAACTAAAAATTGTCAGAATTGTGAGCTAAAAAGTCACAGTTTTGTATTTTTTTAATTCTGTGGTAGAAACAAGCTTCCATTTTTACGTTTTGCATATTCTACAACATAAAATACATCATCGATAGCCCCTTGTGATTTTTTGAAGTTTTTACTTGTTTTAAAAAATGCGATTGCTAACAAGTGGCTAAATGAGGCCACTTGTTATGACTGCAGAGGTTGTCGGGGACATTAAACATCAGTGCCAGAAGTGATGGTGTTGCTGGTTTGTTCATAGTCTATATTTAGCTTTTTACTTCTGCAAATTGTATTTAGGCTTCAAAATTCATTAAAGCTGTGTTAATTTGTGAAGATCATCATGATTAACAAAAGGTCTAAAGAATCAAACTTTTGCTGATAACATAGTTTATTTTCTGCAATAATCCAAAAGCTAACTGAAAAGTCCTATTGGGTTTTTGTGAGGGAACTTCTGGGTTGGCCTACAAAAATACGTCATTACTGCAGCACTATATTCTAAAAGATAACACACTAAAAGTAGCACATGTCTGGTTTGGTGTCAGCCTTTTCTGAGGGGACACATGGTAGGGAAACACTGGAATAGAATTGAGGATGCTGCCCTCTTGTGGTAATGTGATGTCACTTGTATGTGGGTTCCCACCTGTCAATCTATGCATTGTATCAAAAGAAGGCTTCATGCTTAACATGATAGCCATTTAAAGAGACTCACAGATATTATGTGTCCTTTCAGTCCATGGGCCGAGTCAGCACACTCAATAACAGCGCTCAGTTGAGGATAACCCACACCGGTCTTAATGCGTGTGGTGCACACAGAACCTGAAGATCACAGTGTAGTCAAACATCAATAACATGCTCCAAATTAAGTAACATAAGAATTTAATATGTAGGATGATTATCTATTATGAATATGTATTACAGTGTTGGGAAATCTAATCTGATACCTGGCCCAATGCCCACTTTAATGATATCAGCTCCAGACAGAATGAGTTCCTCCACCATCTCTCCTGTCACCACATTTCCTGCCTAAATAATCAAGATTATTGTGTTATATGACATTTGTAGTTCATCAAATACAAAATGTATATTTATATGATGCTTGCAGAAAATTCACCATGATGGTGTGCTTAGGAAACTTTTCCCGAACTCTTTTTACAAACTCTACAAAGTGTTCTGAGTAGCCATTGGCCACGTCCAAGCAGATGTACTGGATGAGAGGAATGGCCTCCAGGATGCTGGACAGTTTCTCCAGATCCGCCACTCCACTGCCTGAGCTGGCCGCCACATGCTGAGGATGAGACGGTAGATTGATTCACTGCATAAGCTTTGGGGTAAAATAAGGAATTAGCTGTCTTTAAAGCTAAATGTGCTAAACATTTAAAAGATAATTGCGACTTTTTATCTCACAATTCTGACTTTTTTTCCCTCGTAATTGCGAGTTTACATCTCGCAATTTTACTTTTCCCCTCAGAATTACGTGAAATAAGGTCGCAATTGCGAGTTATAATGTCAGAACTGCGAGATATAAACTCGCAATTGTGAGTTAGCTAGGCCCAGTTTATATCTCGCAATTCTGACTTTATATCAGGCAATTCTGAGAAAAAGGTCAGAATTTTGAGTTTATATCACACAATTTTGAGGGAAAAAGTAGAATTGTGAGATAAAAAGTCGCAATAAGCATACTTTTTTTTTTTATTCGTGGCGGAAACAAGCTTCCATAGTATTAGTCTGTTGAGATTATTATAGACAGATTATAAGTCTGAAAGCATGTATGCCTTGTTAAGTGGTTTCTAATGTATTGTCTGCTAGGCAGTTGCTTAGGTGTTGTGGCTAGTTGCTTGGTGGTTGCTAGGGTAAGGTGACCAGATTTTTGAAATGGAAACCAGGGACATTTCCTATTTGAGCGGTCAAAATATCACCAAAATCTCATTTGTTATCTATTTATTAAAAAAGCGGGGACAATACATTTTTGAATGTTTTTGTTTTTTAATATTATTACATTATTTATTATGCTTTAGTTTGATTATTAGGATTTTTGCTCTGGTTTTAATACAATTCACCAAAAAACTATTACACGATTAATAGTAACCATTGTAAAAGCAGTTCAAAACAATATGTAGTATGACTTTAGTATGACTTTACAAAAGCACATTATATTACAAAAATAAAACATAAATATAAGATAAGATAAATAAAACGGCATTTAACATTATTGAATTTAATATTTTAATTTTCACAAGCTGTTTTGACTATACAGAAATTACAACTGTTTTAACTTTTAACTATTATTTTGCATTTTAGACTTATTTTAAGCACAAAGTAAGTTGCACGTGTATTATTTATTTTATTTTTTTAATTATTTATATCTGAGTGTACCTTCACCACGTGATATAGTTAAGACTTGTGTGTGGAAATTGCTGTGACTGCGTAACGTTTGTGGACGTTTAAAATTGTGCAAAACAATCCAGCACCCTGTTGAGGCCCTGTTATAAAACATACAAACGGTATTACTTTAATTTAACATGAATAGTTATTATGTTACTACCTTGAAACTGTTAACGATGTTTATTTTGATATTCGACGATACCTCAGGGATGACGTGTTTTTGTAAGCCAACCCAGAAGTTAGTGGCGCACGGGTTCCCTTGATCGAAAGCCTATGCATTTTTCCCATAGACTTTTGGAAAATCGCAAAAAATAAGCTCTGTGTTTAATAAAGGGTTATGACACTTACATGTCTTGTCTATCAAGATAATCTTTACAAGTTAACACAACATTTATACATTTTGAAGCCTAAATAAAGTCAGATATAAAAAGCTAACAGGAGGTTATAAACGGACTACAGAACACCATGGTCGCGGATCAACGTCACCACCACCAAGCTTCCTCGAACTTTATTTAAAAAACAACTTTATTTAAAAACATGCTCGCTGATTATGATCTGCGCTGTGTATGATTACTTATCCACTTTTAGTAGTCCATTTTAGCAATTTGTTAAGACACAATAAAGGTTTAAAAAAATCACAAGCGGGTTATAACTGGTGTGTTTTATGTCATAGATCAAAACGTGAAAATATTTTTGTTAACCATAGACCTTATTTCAGGCGATTTAGCAAAAACCCATTCAAAAAACCCATAGACTTTAGGGCGATGGAACCGGAAGTCCTAAAATGCTAACTCGCTTCCGAATTTTGCCTACAAAAACACGTCATCCCTGAGGTACTCTCGCTCTGCTCTGGTCCAGATCCAGATTACGTTCTTCATGAAGTAGCGGCGCGCGCGCGCGACCAAGTGTAGCTGCACAGCCCCCTCTATTGGTGAACATGATCACTACACAATTGCTCCGATAACCAGCAGGAGTTGACCAGCAGGCTGCTGTATGCTGGTCAGGCTTTTTTTGCAGGTTGTTTTGAACGAGCTATAAAACAGGGACATTTCCGGGGACAGCACCAGTCGGGGATAGAACACCAAAAACCGGGACTGCCCCCGGAAAACGGGGACGTCTGGTCATCCTATGCTAGGGTATTTTGGCTGATTGCTTCTAGGGTGATTTGATAATAGCTGCTGGGGGATGCTAGGCCTTTTAAAGTGGTTTAATGTGGAGTTCTGGGTGATTTCTAAGATGTTGCTTGGTGGTTAAGGGATGTATGCCTTGTTATATGTTCAGTGTGATTGCTAGGCAGTTGATAGACTATACTGTTTAATTATGAAAATTAACCATGGTTTTACTACAAATAAAACAAAACAAAAAACATGGTTATTGTAGTTAAACCATGATAACCACAAATTAACCATGGTTTTGCTATACTAACCATAGTTTAACCTTGGTATTTGTAGCAAAACTGTGGTTATACAAATGGTAATCAATCCTCCAAAACTATAATAAAACCATGGTTAATTTTCCTAACTGCTTTTGATTAAGCAAGGCAAGAAAGTATTTGTTGTCCATTCACCTCAAGGCACTCTGGATGACTGGCAGCAAAAGTCTTCCACTCCTCCAGGGAGTAGTGCTTCTGGATGGCTGTGAAGAGAGTGTGCTGAAAGACAGAGCAGAGACATGTCTGAGAGGCCAGCAAGTGTCTGGCTCTGAGACAGACAGAAATATAAGAGCCTCTTGATCCCAGTGCATGGAAACAGGACACAGCTAATTGTGTTTCAGTGAGATCTTGATAATCACAGAGATTAAACATAGTAAAACAAGACTTTTCCTGGGTTATATTTCAGACGCAGGTGCTGTGTTTCTTCAGTTAGTGTGCTTTGTTTAAAGAAGCACTCACCTTGCTGAGCACCTGTGCCATCTCAAAAGTGCCGGTGGTGTCCATGTTAGCAGCGATGATCGGGATGCCATTGTATGTCTGCTTTGAATTCCGGAATGTGAAGGTCCTCTGCAGGTCAACCTTTGAGAACAAAAAATAAAGGGGAAATTACTTTTCAAACATACAAATAGTACATGTGACAGTCTGAAGAGCCTCATTTTAATGGATAAGCCCATAATCAACCCAAACAACCTGTGTTCCTATCCTATTCTCCTGTCCCTGTTACCCATCCAAGCATACACTCATATTTAGATCCATCTAATTGTCCCATATCCATTGTAACAAATGAACTGGAGTCATTCTCCATGTCTAGTGGATGTTAAATGCAGTGCTCAGTGTGCAGTAGGGCTTTCTCTGAATAAAATAAGGAGTGTCACAAAGTCCGCTCTAGTTTGAGATTTGAATCAAAACATACAGTATATTGATATTTTAAACAAGTGTGAGGCAAGTAGTCATATTACATGCAGTATTTACTATATAGTATATATTTCACATCCTTTTTTCTGATTAAGATCCTTAATCTGATTAAACCTTGATTCTGAAAAATATGTTTACATGCTCCACATTGGATTATTCCTGTACATGTAGTCAGCATGTTCAGAATAAAGACATGCACATTCCATGGATATTATTATTTTTTCCCTAATCAATAACATTTTTGGTATTTTTAAAGGGTTAGTTCACCCAAAAATAAAAAAAAACTGTCATTTATTACTTACCCTCATGCCGTACCACACCCGTAAGACCTTCGTTAATCTTCAGAACACAAATTAAGATATTTTAGTTGAAATCCGATGGCTCAGTGAGGCCTTCATAGAGAGCAATGACATTTCCTCTCTCAAGATCCATAAAGGTACTAAAAACATATTTAAATCGGTTCATGTGAGTACAGTGGCTCAATATTAATATTACAAAGCGAAGAGAATATTTTTGGAGCGCCAAAAAAAAACAAAATAACGACTTATTTAGTGATGGCCGATTTCAAAACACTGCTTCATGAAGCTTCGGAGCGTTATGAATCAGTGTATCGAATCTGCTGTTCGGAGCGCCAAAGTCACGTGATTTCAGCCGTTGGCAGTTTGACATGCGATCTGAATCATGATTCGACACGCTGATTCATTGTGCTCCGATGCTTCCTGAAGCAGTGTTTTGAAATCGGCCATCACTAAATAAGTCGTTATTTTGTTGTTTTTTTGGCGCACCAAAAATATTCTCGTCGCTTTATAATATTAATATTGAACCACTGTATTCACATGAACCGATTTAAATATGTTTTTAGTACCTTTATGGATCTTGAGAGAGGAAATGTCATTGCTCCCTATGAAGGCCTCACGGAGCCATCGGATTTCAACTAAAATATCTTAATTTGTGTTCCGAAGATTAACGAAGGTCTTATGGGTGTGGAACGGCATGAGGGTGAGTAATAAATGACAGAATTTTCATTTTTGGGTGAACTAACCCTTTAAGCATCTGATAACTGGTATGCAGAACCAATAACCAGAAGATTTGTAATTATTGATTTAATTCTGCTGTTGCCATTATATCTGCTCTTTTGTTAAAACATCCAAAAATATGTTTCTTCAATAGCTTGATATAATTGTCTGTATATAATACACCCAGATTTAACTTTGTTTGCACATGTTCAGATAAATATTAATGTTCAGTGGATGTTCTGAATAAGGTGTTATATGACCCAAAATTCAGATTAATTGTATTAGATTAGATTAGTCATATTCCAGCTGTATTATTAAAAAGGAATAATGACTCAGGTAAATGTGTTTACTTGACATATACACTACTTGGGGTAAGTTTTTTTTATTTTTATTTTTTTTGTTATTGTTACTGTTTGTGCATTAACATGCATATACGCCAATGCTTGAGATTGCTCAACTCTGATTGACAAGATGTATCTATGCACTGTTGTTATTATACTGTTATTATTATTATTATTATTATTATTATCATTATTATTGCAATTTAAATAAAAAAATAATAATTTGATGGGTCACAGAATTCGGTGTAACAAGGGGAATTTAAATATTTAGGTGTTTATAATGTTTGTAAAAGTTTTTTATTGTATTTTTATAGTATTTATTATTTTTATGGTATTTTACATTATTTCTGAATGTAATAATAAAATGTGACATACACCGATGCAACTTATCTGACTTTTTTTTTAATTATTATTATTATCCCCTCAACAATGCAACTTTGACCCGGTGTGACTTAAAGTCAGGTGCAACTTACTTTCTGGATAATATGATATATTTTAAAATATATTAAAATTGAAAACAGGTTATCTAAGTTGTAATAATATTTCACAATGTTACTGTTTTTACTGTATTTTTAATCAAATAAATAAAACCTTGGCAAGTGTAAGAAGATTCTTACATTAAAAGAAAACATTAAAAATTCTTACTAACCCCAAACTTTTTAACGGTAATATATAATCAGAATATGACCATATTATATAACATCATCATCCACAGCTGAGACATTGTGGTGGGCTTAAAGGATTAGTTCACTTTAGAATTAATATTTCCTTATAATTTACTCATCCCCATGTCATCCAAGATGTTTATGTCTTTCTTTCTTCAGTTGAAAAGAAATTAAGGTTTTTGATGAAAACATTCCAGGATTTTTCTCCATATAGTGGACTTCACTGGGGTGCAACGGGTTGAAGGTCCAAATTGCAGTTTAAATGCAGCTTCAAAGGGCTCTACATGATCCCAGACGAGGAATAAGGGTCTTATCTAGTGAATCAATCAGTCATTTTCTAAAACAAAATAAAAATGTATACACTTTTTAACCACAAGTGCTCGTCTTGCACTGCTCTGTGATGCGCCACGCATTATGTAATCACGTTGGAAAGGTCACGCGTGACGTAGGCGGAAGTACCGATCCAGTGTCTACAAAGTGAAAGTGCAAAGACTAAGTGAAACACCCTTTACAAAAAAGGTAAAACAATGATGTCGGACGATTTTGAAGTTTTTCGCCCTACTGCGGTACTTCCACCTACGTCACGCGTGACCTTTCCAACGTGATTACGTAATGCGTGGCGCATTGCAGAGCAGTGCAAGATGAGCATTTGTGGTTAAAAAGTATTTCTTTTATTTTTAGAAAATGACCGATTGTTTTGCTAGATAAGACCCTTATTCCTCGTCTGGGATCATGTAGAGCCCTTTGAAGCGGCATTTAAACTGCAATTTGGACCTTCAACCCATTGTACCCCAGTGAAGTCCACTATATGGAGAAAAATCCTCGAATGTTTTCATCAAAAACCTTCATTTCTTTTCAACTGAAGAAAGAAAGACATAAATGGGGGTGAATAAATTATCAGGAAATTTTATTCTGAAGTGAACTAATCCTTTAAGCGAATTTGTGCTGAATCATTTATAGGTTTGTTTGAAAGAAAAAAAATATTGCAAATTGATATGCACAGAAGCGCTCTTTCACACACACACACACACACACACACACACACACACACACACACACACACACACACACACACACACACACACACACACACACACACACACACACACACACACACACATGCTCAGACGTTCTCAGGTTCCCCGAATCAGTTCCCAGCCATTTCCAGTTCCAGTAACTGCTGCAGTCACATCAGTCACACTACACTGCCCTCTGAATAATCATCTTGCTGCTATTTACTTGTGCTGTGGGGAACAAATTCACCAATCTCCTGTTTGAAGAGACATATCCCAGATATTACAGTCATAAGATTTGGATTCTCTCGTTTATTGTTGGTGTCTGAGGCAAGGTCAGTGATTGATTACTGCAGGTTATAAAGAGGCCCTCAGCTGCTGTTCTACTTCAATGAGCCTGTATATCATCACAGCCACTGTTATTGGCCGTACACTGACAGCCATCAGATTAGCCAGCCGCAGCGAGATCTGACCGGCACTTTACGTCATCCTGCAGTGAAAATCACCTCCTAATTCATCAGCCAGGACCCCAATAGGAAAAAATGAACAGAATATACAGTAGATGATCAATGTTGTAAACCTGACAGATTAGCATGTAGATTTAGATTTTGAAAGCAGCTAACTAAGAAAGCTACACGTTAACTGGAACAAAAGGATGTCTGGGTGAAATATGAAAGAATTACAGGCAAGAAAACCTCATCACAGTGGAGCAAAGGTTTTTATCAGCTAAATGTCTGAAATAAGGCACTCCATATGTATAGATGATCATGTAGGAGTGTTTTGACCCCATTTTGTGTTTGGGTGGACCAAGTGTGACCAAGAGTAACACCACAGTGGAATCTGCCTCTATTGACATGTAGGCATGCCTCAGGCCTATTTTTAAACATGTTTTCAAAGCACTAGCTCTCAGGTTGCTTTTCCTTAGCCTGGTCAGTCGACCCTGAAAACCGCTGGGCTTGTTTCAAGACACATCAACATCACAAAATTAAGAGAAGCCAACACATACTGTAGCACTGTCTGCTGATCAAGCTTGATAAACCACCACTGGCTGAAGCTTAAACACGGGCCCCATAAAAACCAACTTCGTCAAGGTCGTCCTAATTTTCACTTTCATTCATTGCCACTCCCAAACATACATGCTGCTCCCTTGGTACTTAGTTTAAATTAATCTTTCGGGAATAACATGACAAGGCCAGTGGCACAGATTTCTTTTAACAGAGACAGCAAGCAGATGTTCTTACCTCAGACCTGCTCTTCAGACTGCTCCTCTTTGGTCTGAAAAGGACATCTTTGAAGTCCAGTTTGAGGTCAACATCCACCCGGGGCATAGTGACAGGCCTGAGAGCGGATGAGAATCTCCTGAGACGGGCTGGTGCAGTCAGTGGTCCAGAGCTCCAGGCACCAAACCCGAACCTGCAGAAGAGCAGCGTATTTATAGTGGAGAAAGGGCCGTCACTGCCCAGGCCCCCATGGCTTTATTTGGCAAGGCCTGTACGTTCTCTCCTTCCCTCTCTCTCTCTCCTCTCTCCACTTCCCCCCTCCGCCTGCATTCAGTCTGGAGTGGCAGCAGCAGTAGCAGTGATGTGTTTCCTATGTGGCTGTCTGGCACACATAAACACACACACACAAGCGCAGTCACTGCAGTTCAGCTCAGCACTGCAGTATGTGCACAGAGCTCCTGCTGTCCAGCAGAGGTATTGCTCCTCTGAATTAATGGGAAATGAGAGCGAGGGAGGGATGTAAAGGAAGGACATGAAATACAGTGTTAAATGTCCTTCAATTTTTGATGTTGTCTAATACAGAAATCATGGGCAAGCGACCCTTGAACTTTAAAAGTATAAAGATTGCTGCTGTAGTCCACATGGACTGTTTGTGGCATTTAATTATTTTTAGTATGTATTTAATATCATTATGCAGTGCCTGTTGTTTGTTACTGCAAGCTGCACTGCCAACCAGGTAAATTGACATTTTATTACACTGTATACATGCATACAGCTACCTACTGACTGAAAAAAGCTCTGCTTGACATTGTGTTGAGTTCGGGTTATTTTGACCTGGAGAGGATTTTCTTTTCCCCAAAAATGTTAGTTAATATTATCACATTGGACTAAGACTTACTGACTTTGCTCACACAGGGTGTAACCATTTCCCAAAATGTTTTGGATAATTTCTGTAGTTTTTTGGGATTAATTTTCCACCTTGTTACACTTGTGGTATTCCCGGTCAAAAATGGCCAGCCTACAAAAAATAACTTATAAATCTCTTGTTATGCTATATTATCACCAAATATTGGATTCAATCTTTTTTGTCAACTTTTTTTCTTTTAATTAGGACAGGTTTTGTATTTCTTTTTGAAACGCATTGATCATGGCCTCATAGATCTGAGCTTGTAAATGCACCTCAGTTTTTGAGTGAAAAAAAATAAGTATTTGTGGATAATTCTGTCAATATTAAATAAAATTTGGGGGAAAATATAGTTTATCACACTAGTGTGCTTTAATGTTTAACCAGGAAGTTTGTTTTGTACAAAATGGCACAAAATCCTGGTCAAAAATATCAGGCCTACAAAAACAATAGCTTATAAATATCTCGTTATGCTGTATTATCACCAAATATTGGATTCAATCTTTTTGTGAACTTTTTTTTTCAATTAGAACAGGTTTTGCATTTCTTTTTGAAACTGACTGATCGTAGGCCTCACTGATCTGAGATTATATTGGTCAAAAATTACCTTCCATTGAAAATGATTGGGGGAGATTGAAAATAAGAGAAACATTTAGTGTTCATGAGCATGTTCACATATGTAAACGTGGGCTTGCAAAGATAAAGGCCTCGGACCTACCGCTCTCACGCACACACACTCGCGTTCATGTACACAAACTATTTTGAGTATTACAGCCTTTTTCACAGAGATGAACTTTATCCTCAAATCAACGAGGCCTATGATTCATTAGTTCCAAAAAGAAATACAAAACTTGTCCTAATTGAAAGAAAATGTATCAAATGTACAATGTATAACATTTAAATATTAAACATGACTTTTTGTAAGTTATTAAGATTTCTTTGAAACAAAATAGTAAAATAACACTAACATCAGCTAAAATGACATTTCAATTTTATCCATGTGTTCCTAGGTATCTAACCTACAATGATAAACCATTAAATGCAATGAGTAAAAAAACTATTTGAAACTGACATTTAGTTCTCATGTGTTTCACTTGGTCATTTTATTTGAGCAATCAAATACTTTACAATAAAAAACAAAACATACAAAACTTTCTTAAAAGAAATGCATTACAAAAACCAGGCATGTGGACAAAAAAGGAAATATAAATATATTAATATTGCAATAATATTGCACTGTAAAATAAAACAAATGTAATCATTTTACGAAACAGTAAAATTACAATACGAATATTTATGGCTTTGTTGATTTCTTTGTTAAACCACAAAGCTTTTCTTTAGGCAGAAACCCACAGTAGTGCTTCTCTTTTGTTGACAACAGATTTATAAATGATTCTCATTACAAATCCACAAAGATGGTTGTAGCACTTGCAGACATGGAGTTCATGTGGAGCAGTTACTGCGAAACGAGTCGCTTCACTCTGAAACATCAGACTACAAATTTATATAAATTAATCAAAGCCTTTGAAATATGATAAATCACACTGTAACTTGCGAGTAACAGTTTCATACAGTATACTTGCCATTGCTGATTTGTACTCTCATTTAGTGCTGGCTGTAATAAATGTATTTGAAAACGCAGCATTATGCAGTTTGTTTAATAATTATGACCATTTTGCAGTTCACATGGGTCATACTTCTCAAGTAGGAAAATACAGAAATCTGTATAAATATATATAAAAAAATAATAAAAAAAAATCACATCCCTGACAATTTCATTAAAAATCTCCACAGAGGTTTTAAAAGCTTTATGCCACCCCGTCCAGCTTGAGGGTCCAGGCTTGAGCTGGTGAGGAAGGCAGTTCAGGCAGCTGCACAGTCAGTCCTGTTGATTGCAGAGGAATCCATTTCAAAGGCTCAGGGTTCCCCAACAAAGTCACCTAAACAAAGTGCAAAAAGAAACAGATAATTTATCGATGCCTTACCAAAAAATAACATTTTATTCCTAAATTCTAATGAATTCATAAATATTTACCACTGTGCTGTTGGAGGTTTTGGGCATCGAAAGCTTAAAGGTGTTTTGCATGGGATTGGAGGTGAAGATCGCATAAACAGTGCTGGTGTTTTTTGAAGTATACCTGGAATTAAAGGAAAATGTAAAACATTCTATTAAAGCTGTGAAACATCATTCATTTTAACTATACTACAAGCTAACTAAGACTAAATTAAAACTCCAGAAACCGGCAGAGAAGGAAGCAAAACTACAGTTGAGGAATCCAGGCTGCTTATAAAAAGACCAAGAAGTCGTCAAATCATTAATGACAATAAAATCATCATATGATCGGTAACGTCAACATTTCACTCTAGATTTCAACTATTTTACTACATCCTACCCCTATCAGCTTGGCTCATGAATATTAATTTAATTCAGTAAGGCACTTATGATTGGTCATAATTTTATGCAGTGGCCTTTAAATCTTAAATTATAATTTTCTCACATGGTTCCTCTTAAACTGATCAAAGTCTCTAGGTGACACTGCTTTCACAGCTGGAGCTTCTGAAATTTTTTGCTTCACAGGTTTGAACTGTGAGGCATAGAATGATAAGAGGAAGTTAAAAAACATCAACACACCAGACAAGAACAGTAGCATTCTCAGATTGAGCTCTCCAAGGTTTAGTTGCATAGATGGCTTCACCGTTGATCTTCAGCCAGGCTCCAATTCCTCTGAGACGTTCCTCAAAGACAGGTGCGATCACGCCGTCTGCTGTGGGCCCCACATTCAACAGGTAATTCCCCCCTAAGGCCACGGTGTAGACCAGGTCCTGTGGTCACAACATATGAGAGGATAAAACGTACTTGACTAGACACTACATGAACTTTCATATACTTGTGTGTCCATATGTTCCATTCATATACACATCGCACCTTTATGATGGCTGGTAGATCCATCAGTTCACTTAGCTTCATGTCTCTGCGATACCCCCATGAATATATGTCCACTGACTGGCATTTCTCCCACTTGTGATTAGGCAGCTGTCCAGGAGTGAACTTGTCCGCACAGTTATAATAACCTCCATGTTTGCAGGAACAGCCCGCCCCCCATCTGTCATTGGTCACTACCACATCCTGTAAGGAGCGCAATAATAAGGTCAGTATGATCAGAATTCAAATTTGAGATATTAAAATAAAAATTACATGACAGGATGATCTCACTTTGACTGGACTGTCGTTGTAGAGCCAGGCAAGGAATTCTGTAGAGTTCCAATAAGTGTCAGGTGCTTCCCAGTCCCCATCTGACCAAATCAAGTCTGGCTTGTACCTGAGATGTCAAAAACATCAACTAACCGTTTCATAAATGTAAAACCATATACACAATGTAGGCTGTAATGGCTGATCTTTACACAGACAAATACAACTGAACAGTCAGCCAATTGTTCTTTGTTCTCCAGCCCGTACCATCACATGACTGATGCTGCAAATTTACCTGTTGACCAGATTGGTGAGTTCTGGCAAAACTTTTTTTGCAACATACTCCTGGGTCTTGAAACCAGCTTGCTTGTCACTCAGGTAGAAGGGATTGAACCATTCATACAGAGAGCTGTAGAGTCCATAATGCAGAGACCTAATACAAAAAATTGAACAGTTTTGGATACAATTCAGAAAAGAAAAAGTTCTTAAAAAAACCTTACTGAGATATCCACTATTTTTAACGTAAGGGTAGTCAGTCACATCCACTTTTAATTTGAATGTGCAAGGCTTTGCGTAAGCCGAAGTTGTACAAGCATTCTGTTATGCTACTTGATGTTGTAAACTGGTATTTGATAGCATATTAATTTATCATCGTAATAATAAACACACTGGTTTGCAGTGTGAATTGTTTTACCGTTTATTTCACTTTGTTATTATTCTAGTTATTTACCTAAATTGCAACTGTTGGGTTCCAGAAATAAAAATCCCATTCATTTTCTCAATAGAGGAATTGATTTTTATTGATAATTTATAACCTTTAAAGACAAACCTACTGTGAGTTACTATGAGGTTATTAATCGATGCTCTATGCCTTTGTTGAAGCCATGTGCCATTATTATTTTAACTTGTTTTTTTTAAATAATCATGTTCAACAGTGGATTTATTGGAGAAAAACTACATTACCCATGATTCTGCAAGTGCCCACCCACTGCCGTGAAGCAAAGCGAAAGTTCCTTACGCACTCAAACTACTTAAATATATATGCATATTTTGCAATAAAAGTCAAATATATTGCATCATTATCTATAATCAAAATCTTTAAATCAATAGTTTTATATTCATTGTTTTTAATTCAGATGTCATTTGCAGTGGTTCATGGGATTGTAGTTCTTTCCCTCATTAAAGCCTCATTACAGTCTTTTTGTCAGATTTTCGAATACTTTTTTGCTTCAAATCAAAGTTTGTAATGTGATTCACGTCGTATATGGCTATTTTTAAGTTTTATTTTTTTTTTACTTTTCTTTTCTATATATAATTTCTATATTTATATAATTTCTATAAAGAACAACGGTAAAAGACATCTGTTGTTGAAAAAGATAATTTATGTAATAGTTAAATGACTGATTTTTGTTGTAAGATGTACGAGGTCTATCTACTAGATTATTATGCATATATGTATGTTTTGTAATGGTTTTCCCCTGATGAAAATATTTGCAGGAAAAAGCTTACTTCCGCGTTGAAAGGATAATGTAGCATTTAGCACCTGTCTCTCCAGACAAAGAAGCAAACAATACCTCTTTCTTATTGCCTTGCCTAAATCTCCAACAAGATCCCTGTGAGGTCCATTATCAACAGAATTCCAATTCCAGGAATTTGGGGACCCCCAATTTGTGAAGCCTTCATGGTGTTTCGATGTGAGGACCACATATCTGAAAAGAATGAAAAACTAAATTATAAATACGTAGAACAAACACAGGGAGCGTCACTGCCAAACGCATATCGCCTACTTTGCTCCTGAAGCTTCGAAGATATCAGCCCACTCATCAGGATCAAAAAACTGCGCGTGGAAATCAGGTGCGAAGTCGGTATAGCTGAATCCAGGGGGGTAGTTTTTGATCATGTACAGGATATATTTAATTTCATGTGCGCCCTTCCAGTTCCACCAGAACCACTCGCTGCCGAACGCGGGCACTGAAAACACCCCCCAATGAACGAAGATCCCGAACTTCACCGTCGTCGTACCATTCAGGCAGAGGTCTGGAGTCCAGACTGGCCCAATCTGGTGTATATCGAGCCCCGTTTGATGATGCGCATGATAGTAAACAAATAAGGAGCGATATCTGACTCAGAGTCACCTGCATGATGATAACAACTTACAGATGCGAAGCTCGTGCACTGTGATCAGTAAAAGTGAACTTAATGCATGAATGTTAGTATGCACCAATTTCCGCACTAGATATTTCTGCCTACATAACTTACGTTTCAACATAATGCAAATCCAGACAACCAGTTTGTATTTCCTGGTTAACCATATGACATGAAACATGTGACTTCAACACATGACTTATCTTTAAAACCACTTGTAACAATGGATGAGGAACCAATACAATATAACGTGTTAGGGAATCGGACTGGTGAAAGAAAAGGGTTTCGCTTCCCATCCGAGCTAATCGCTGCCACTTTAATTTTTCCCTTTTGTAAAAGGAGAAATGCCAGTTTCACTAACTTTAATATTTGAATTTAAAACAAAATTTCCTTCTCAAAAACAAAATGAAAAAATGAGCAATATGACTTGAATAACCTCTTGGTAAGTAGCAAAAGTAATGTTTATAGGCTAGTCAAGATAATGCATACATTACAGCCTAAATAATGGATAACTGTAACAATTGTTCTTTTGCAAAACAAAACAAAAAACAGCTCAGCATGTTTTTAGGTTTATGATGACAAACATACTCATAACACTGTTAGTTAATTAAACAAATGAAATGACAAGACCATTGACATGGTCTCTAAGGGTACGTTTACACGACAAGGATATACCTAAAAGCTCACTGTGATTTTGCCAAGTAAGACATGTTCCTGGATCAACATATTTTGTTGATCCTGGAACAACATTCTTATCTGAAAATTTAGTCATAACCCCATTCCTACCCCTAAACCTATCCCTACCCATAATTTATCCCTAAAATCAGAGGGAAATGATAGGTGAATAACACTGACGTAGAAGCACTTAACCCTGGGGCACGTTCGATGGGTCCATGTAAAGTGACTACTGTAACATAAAAATACTATACATATTTATATATTTTGCTATTGTATTTTGGAGTGACACTTTCATAAACTTTTCTATTCTCATCTGATTATATAATGGTAAATATTACAATATCATAGCACAACAATAGTGATAATCAATAATGATAAGCCTAATACTCACAATAAAAATAATAAGGTCATATAGATCATAACACAGTCTCGGAGGTAAGAAGTGGATTATCCTTCAGTGTTTGTCTTTTCATCCTGAAATGCGAGGTTGGATCACAGTTTCCACAAATCCCTTCACTCGATTGGGATGTTCTCTTTTATTCTGGACAGCAAGGGCAGTGACTGTAACATCGAGCGTATTTTGCAGTATTAAACACGTATTTATACCGATTTCATCAGGCTCCGAAAATTCTTCAAAAAGAACACAAAGAATGGCCTTCTCAGCTGCCATAGTTGCAACTCTTGCGTCATCAGAACAGGGTGTTCAACGTTTGCAACGTTTTGTCGGGGCTGAACGCAGCCCTGGTTGTAAGCCTAAACTTGACATAAACGGTAAACTTTTCCCTCAAATCTGATTGGTTGATTGGAATGTTGATCCTGGAACATGTTGTACTTCGTAAAATCACGTTCACCATGCTTAAAATGGAGAAGTTTTTCCTTTGAGTCTTCCGCGTACAGACGACACTATTGTCAGAACCATCCCCATTCATACGAATCCGTGAAAATGACTAAAAACGCTGTATTCTGCTGGGAGGCCATTAGATGGCGATGAAACAAACTGAACATGTAGTGCGCATGTGCATGACGTCATCGTTTTCGCAGATTCGCGTTTTTGTTGTTTACACGGAGACCGTTTTCAAAAACTTTCACCTTGAAACCTATTTTCAAAAGTTTGCGTTTTCAGACCACCAAAACGCCGTTGTCGTGTAAATGAACGGCCAAACGCATAAAAGGTTTTTAGTTGAAAATGGTGTCATGTAAACGGCCCCTAAGAAGTGTAGCCTACTTTAAATAAAAAAATATTAATTCAAACATAATCCATAATTGGCCACTGCAAATGTATACTAAACACAAATATAACGTTACACAGCTTTCCCAGTAATGTTTTCAATACAAATTAATCTTTTAATTCCAACAAATAATTAAATAATCTTTTCTATTCCACAAATAATGTGAAGGAAAAGTGATTAGAACTTTAGACACACCCTTCCTCAGCCTCTTTTTCTATGACAAAGAATGATTTTTTTTCTTCTTCACTATTTCTTACAATTTGGAAGTCTCATCAGTTTGTTTGGGCAAATAATAAAATGACACTAGCATCAGCTGAAATTATGTTTCCATTTTAGCCCTAGGTTATCTAATATGCAATGTTATCTAAGATTATGAGAAGCCGGAAATTAACAATCTGAAAATGACATTTGGTTTTGGTGTCTTTTAGTCAGATGTTTTTATTGAGCAATCGTATCAAATCATCTGGATAAAAATAAAAACTTGATTTATACAAAACTTTCTTAAAACAAATGTCATTAAAATCTTTTTTAAAAAGTTTTAAAGGCTTTATGCCACCCCGTCCAGCTTGAGGGTCCAGGCTTGAGCGGGTGAGGAAGGCAGTTCAGGCAGCTGCACAGTCAGTCCTGTTGATTGCAGAGGAATCCATTTCAAAGGCTCAGGGTTCCCCAACAAAGTCACCTGAATAGAGAGGAAATATACTTAAATTATATCATAAAAGTAATTTTATTTAATTTACAAAAAAAATAACATTTTATTCCTTAAACCTGATGAATTCATAAATATTTACCACTGTGCTGTTGGAGGTTTTGGGCATCGAAAGCTTAAAGGTGTTTTGCATGGGATTGGAGGTGAAGATCGCATAAACAGTGCTGGTGTTTTTTGAAGTATACCTGGAATTGGAGGAAAAAAATAAAATAAATTATTGAGTGTGCTAATTAAAGGGTTAGTTCACCCAAAAATGAAATTTCTGTAATTAATTACTCACCCTCATGACGTTCCAAACCCGTAAGACCTTTGTTCATCTTCGGAACACAAATGAAGATATTTTTGATGAAATCTGGACTTTCACAGTCCAGAAAGGTACTAAAGACATTGTTAAAATAGTCAACGTGACTGCAGTGGTTCAACCTTAATGTTATGAAGCACTGAACGTAAACAGAGTACGAGAATGACACGGAAGAGCTATTTTTGTTGCGTTTTTGTGCACAAAAAGTATTCTCATCACTTCATAACCTTAAGGTTGAACCACTGCAGTCACGCCGACTATTTAAAGAATGTCTTTAGTACCTTTCTGGGCCTTGAAAGTGTTGGTTAAATTGCTGTCAATGGAGGGGACAGAAAGCTCTTGGATTCCATCAAAAATATCTTAATTTGTGTTCCAAAGATGAACGAAGGTCTTACGGGTGTGGAACGACATGAGGGTGAGTAATTAAATTTTATTTTTGGGGTAAACAATCCCTTTAAGGCCAAACCAACATTCCAGAAACAGTGAGAGAAGGAAGCAAGACTAGAGTTGACTCAATCACAGAAATCCAGGCTGTTTATAAATATGCAGTCAGTAAGAATTCAGATTATTTATGACAATCATATGACCAGTTTACTGACATGTCAACATGTGAACAAGACAAACTTTTGCCCTAAAAATATTTGACATCTACATCCTTCCATATGGAGTGTTGGAATGATGAAAACTGAGGAGCAAAGGGCACACAATATAAACCCTAGCTATCAGCTTAATTAAGTGAGAATAAGTACACAGCAGTTCAGAGCTGGAGCTTCTGAAAGTTTTTCAAAAGGAACAGTAAGGCATAAAAAAATAAGAGGAAGTTTAAACACATCAACACACCAGACAAGAACAGTAGCATTCTCAGATTGAGCTCTCCAAGGTTTAGTTGCATAGATGGCTTCACCGTTGATCTTCAGCCAGGCTCCAATTCCTCTGAGACGTTCCTCAAAGACAGGTACGATCACGCCGTCTGCTGTGGGCCCCACATTCAACAGGTAATTCCCCCCTAAGGCCACGGTGTAGACCAGGTCCTGTGGTCACAACATATGAGAAGTTAAAAACTTACTTGACTAGACACCACACGAACTTTCACATACATTTGTGTCCATGTTTCATTCATATACAATACATTATTTACACTGCAACACATCGCACCTTTATGATGGCTGGTAGATCCATCAGTTCACTTAGCTTCATGTCTCTGCGATACCCCCATGAATATATGTCGACTGACTGGCATTTCTCCCACTTGTGATTAGGCAGCTGTCCAGGAGTGAACTTGTCCGCACAGTTGTAATAACTTCCATGTTTGCAGGAACAGCCTGCCCCCCATCTGTCATTGGTCACTACCACATCCTGTAAGGAGCGCAATAATAAGGTCAGTATGATCAGAATTCAAATTTGAGATATTAAAATAAAAATTACATGACAGGATGATCTCACTTTGACTGGACTGTCGTTGTAGAGCCAGGCGAGGAATTCTGTAGAGTTCCAATAAGTGTCAGGTGCTTCCCAGTCCCCATCAGACCAAATCAAGTCTGGCTTGTACCTGAGATGTTAAAAACATCAACTAACCGTTTCATAAATGTAAAACCATATACACAATGTAGGCTGTAAAGGCTCATCTTTACACAGACAAATACAACTGAACAGTCAGCCTTATTTCATAAACAATTGTTCTTTCTTCCCCGTACCATCACATGACTGATGCTGCAAATTTACCTGTTGACCAGATTGGTGAGTTCTGGCAAAACTTTTTTTGCAACATACTCCTGGGTCTTGAAACCAGCTTGCTTGTCACTCAGGTAGACGGGATTGAACCATTCATACAGAGAGCTGTAGAGTCCATAATGCAGAGACCTAATACAAAATGGATGAATAAAATTGAGAATACTCAAAACCTTACTAAGATATACATTTGTTGCAATTATTCACAAAATACCTCTTTCTTATTGAATAGCCCAAATCTCCAACAAGATCCCTGTGAGGTCCATTATCAACAGAATTCCAATTCCAGGAATTTGGGGACCCCCAGTTTGTGAAGCCTTCATGGTGTTTCGATGTGAGGACCACATATCTGAAAAGAATGAAAAACTAAATTATAAATACGTAGAACAAACACAGGGAGCGTCACTGCCAAACGCATATCGCCTACTTTGCTCCTGAAGCTTCGAAGATATCAGCCCACTCATCAGGATCAAAAAACTGCGCGTGGAAATCAGGTGCGAAGTCGGTATAGCTGAATCCAGGGGGGTAGTTTTTGATCATGAACTGGACATAATTAGACTTTTGTGCGCCCTTCCAGTTCCACCAGAACCACTCGCTGCCGAACGCGGGCACTGAAAACACGCCCCAATGAACGAAGATCCCGAACTTCACCTCGTCGTACCATTCAGGCAGAGGTCTGGAGTCCAGACTGGCCCAATCTGGTGTATATCGAGCCCCGTTTGTTGATGCGCATGATAGTAAACAAAGAAGCAGCGATATCTGACTCAGAGTCACCTGCATGATTGATCACAACTTACAGACGCGAGCTCGTGCACTGTGATCAGTAAAAGTGAATTTCTGCACTAGAGACAGATTCCTGCCGGCTTACGGTGCCTTGTGATTAAACACAATGCATTTTCAAAAACCCGAGCAACCAGTTTGTATTTGCTTCCTGGTTTAATCATATGACATTACGCATGTGACAACCCATGACTTACCTGCAAAAAAAAAAAAAACTCGCCACTATAGGGAATCGGATGGGGACTGGGAACGCAATTAACAATTGTTTACGAGTCTTCACAAAAATGAACCGACTCTTAAGAGTCATTTGCTCGGGAATCGGACTACACTGGTGAAAATATGGTTTCTGTTCCCGTCGGTACTGATTAATGCACAGTAAACGTTTTCTTTGTAAAAGGAGAAATGCCAGTTTATAAATGAAAGCGATTCAGCTGCAAATGTTTTTCTTATCTTAACATTTTTTAATTTTTTTTAAAGAAGATATTTTTAATTGCTTTCTCAAAAACAAAATGAAGGGGGAGGGGGAAAGCATTTTTACTTTCATAACTTCTTGGCAAATAACAAAGGTATGTTTAGGCTAAACAATAACACAAATACAGTTTTGGTTATTTAGACTATGTAACAATTCATGATGACAAAGCATTTTACTTCTGGAACATAAACAATACTCACTGTTAATTAATCAAGCAAACAAGTGAATTGACAAGACCACTGAAACAGTCCCTGAAAAGTATTTAAGGCAGATCACTTTAAAGCATAAAAATATTTATTAACACAACTGCCACAACACATTCAAATCCGTTGTGTCCTCATTGTCATACAGCAAAATATGTTCATAATCCATAGCTACTGTAGATTTGTACTAAACCCAAACATATTGTTTCAAAGCTTTCCCAGCTGTGTAATGTTTCTAATACAAATTAATCTTTTAATTCCACCAAATAATTAACCGTCTTTTCTAACTCACAAAAATATATTAAAGAAAGTGACTAAACCGGTAGTTTGTTACCAGTAGAGCGTTGGTCACACCCTACCTCAGCCTCTTATGCATGTCCTTTATTTATTTGGTAAACAAGTGTAACTATGGTAATGAATCTACCATTCCATTCTCCCCAAGCTGCTTTGCAACATTCTGCTTATCATCCTGTCCAGCAGTACTAGCACTCGCCTCCGCTTCATCCCCTTCCACTATAAACATGGGCCAATCAGAGTCTCTAGCGCCCCTTTCCATAGCCTCAGACTGGATGCTGAGGTTCATGGAGGAGGGATCCTCATTAGTTGTAGTAACAAAAGTGCAGCCATCGCAAAGTCCAAATCGCTTCATTCCCTGGGACACAATGCCTGAGAACACTCGACGACAGCCTTTGCAAACAATGGGCCAGGTGGAGCGATGGACCTTAAAGAAAAATATACATTTAAACAGAGACATAAATCAATTTAATCAGTTGATTAAAATAATTAATCACAATCCACCTCATGATTTTTTAGCATGATTACCTCAGATTTGAACTGGCTGAAATTTGGCTGTATTTTTAATGTAGTGTATTTGTTTTAAAGGGATAGTTCACACAAAAATTAAAATTCTGTTATTAATTACTCACCCTTATGTCATTCCACATCCGTAAGACCTTCGTTCATCTTCGGAACACAAATTAAGATCTTTTTGATGAAATCCGAGAGGTATATGACTCATCAATAGACGGCAATTTAACCACCACTTTCAAGGTCCAGAAAGGTACTAAAGACATCGTTAAAAAAGTCGACGTGACTGCAGTGGTTCAACCTTAATTTTATGAAGCGACGAGAATACTTTTTGTGCGTAAAAACAAAACAAAAATATCAACTTTATTCAACAATATCCTCTTTTCTGTGTCATTCTCATACGCTGTTTATGTTCAGCACTTCCTGGTTCTACGTCAGAACGGCAGCTCAGTATTATATCTCCGATTTCATCAAAAATATCTTAATTTGTGTTCCAAAGATGAACGAAGGTCTTACTGGTGTGGAACGACATGAGGGTGAGTAATTAATGACAGAATTTTCATTTTTAGGTGAACTAACCCTTTAATATTGACACCTGCTCATGTTCTTACTCTGGCCAGTCTTTAGAACAAAATGAAACAAATTTATAGCAAATTCAGTAAATAGGTTAACTGTGCAATACGTTTAATTCTATTAAACATATTTATCTCAAAAGCAATCTTTGTCAGCTCTATAGCTACACATTCAAATATTCCTCAGGGCTTAAGACTTACAGAAATTGCATGAGTGCGAAGATGTTCTTGTCGTGTGAAACGTTTGCCGCACACCTCACAAGGATACGGCCTTTCTCCTGTGTGGCAGCGGATGTGTCTTTTCAAAATGCCCTTCTGTTTGGCCGTATATGGGCAGAACGGACATTTGTGCAGTCTCCCTGTGTAAACATGCATATAAATTACAGCACAACTCAAAAATGATTGTTTTCCTGTAGCAATTTTATCCAGCATCTCTCACCTGGATCATCCCCATACCAGTCATTCTGAATCTCCATCCCACAGGGGACAGGAGGACCAAGTACATCATCACCACGGCCGAATCCAACGTACCCCAAACTCTGGGAATAGTGTTCATCCCGGTTTGGGTTCATCCCCGCTCTGTACAGCACGTCTGGAAACTGCTTCATAGGACAGTTAGCAAATGATACGGAGGAGTGTTCAGTGCTTGGAGCCGGGCTAGTGTTAACTGTTCTTTCCCCGTCGTGATTTGGACCTTGATAAAGAGTCGTTTCTTTGGATTCCCGTGAAGATTCGCCCTCTTCATCAGGGTCATACTCTATTTTGGGGTTCACCAACCCCAGAAGCAGACCTGGGGTGGATGAGTTGACTAAATCTGGGCCTGGGCTGATCTTCAGTGGAGCATTCATGGGAGGATGGTTGGGAAATGCTCCTTGAGAGTTTTCGCTCTCTGAGTCTTTACTACTGGTGGCCGCTGGTGTGCAGATAGCAGCCGTTGGGGCATCATCAGGGCTGAGGGCTTCGGTGACCTGACAGGTCCTTTGGTCGGCTTCGGAAGTGGATGCCACAGGGGCACTAGTGACTGAAAGTGGGGTTGCACTATGATCCAAGCCCTCCCTGTCCTTGTGTCTCTCCCTCTCCCTGTTACAGATCTCCAGGGATGATTTAATGTAGCCCTTACAAAAGTTCACCACATCGGTCATCTGTAGGTAGCTCGCAGCTGACATTATTTCAATGACATTGTCGCTGCGCAGGTCCAGGTGACCTGAATACAAAAAGTCCAGGATGAAGGAGAACGCCTCGGCTGTGACGATGTCCAGAGAGGCCGTGCTGTGTCGCTGACCATTGTCTTTTAGGTAATGCACCAGCAAAGCCCGAAAATAACCACTGCTGGCGAAGAGAATATTACGATGTGCTTTGAAAACACGTCCCTCTACTATGATGCTGCAGTCACAGAAGAAGTCCCTCTTACGCTGTTCGTTCAGCTCTGACAAGAGCCTGGACAGATAGGAAGGAACCTCCATATTCACCGTAGGAGAGCCATATGTTTCTCTGTTAGGGTTAAAGAATAAATCAATGAATCGTTGATCATGCGAAAGATATCCTATGAAATAATTCCATATTCTCAAACTCTTAAAGGGTTAGTTCACCCAAAAATAAAATTTCTGTAATTTATTACTCACCCTTATGTCATTTTTTCATCTTCGGAACTCAAAAAATCCAACGTGACTACAGTGGTTCAACCTTAATGTTATGAAGCGACGATAATACTTTTTGTGCGCAAAAACAAAACAAAAATAACGACTTTGTTCAACAAATTAGTTTCTCCCCGGTCATTCTCCTACGCTATTTTCGTTGCAGCGCTTCCAGGTTCTACGTCAGAACGCCAGCTCAGTATTGGCCAACGCCTGGTCACGTGAGCAGCACGACGCATGTGTGTGATGCTAGCACAGGAGCCGGACAATACTGAGCCGGCGTTCGGATGTAAACACAGAAGTGCTGAACTGCATCAACTGCGTACAAGTCTGACAGGGTAGAGAAGAAATTGTTGAATAAAAGTCGTTATTTTTTATTTGTTTTTGCACACAAAAAGTATTCTCATCACTTCATAACATTAAGGTTGAACCACTGCAGTCACGTCGACTGTTTTAACGATGTCTTTAATACCTTTCTGGACCTTGAATGAAGGTAATTACGGGTGTGGAACGACATGAGGGTGAGTAATTAATGACAGAAATTTCATTTTTGGGTGAACTACCCTTTAAAAGCTTCTTATAAGCTTCACAAACATAAAATTGGGTAACGAGACGTCCCCGTTTTTTTTGTCACACATCTTAACTAGTTGAGTGAAAGTAAACCCTGATATTAATTAATAAATAAATAAATCATAATCACCTAAACAATTTCACTTGCAACAATTACATTTGCAAAAAGCACATAATTTGTGCGTTTAGCCTAAGATACAAAATGATAGGTCCAATTAAAGATAGTAAAGATCCATTTCTAAAAACACAAACATAATATAACATTTGAAGATGTAAAAAAGGGTGTAATTACTGTATACAGTATATATTCACAGTTAACTGCACAATTCGCCATATAAACATTTAAGGTGGAATATAGATTATCGAATCACTGTCACAATCATATCAAAAGCTGACCAAATCGAGCTCGCGCTACACATCAGTGGTTATAATTCACGAATAATAGAAATGCATAGCATATGTTATGTTTTACAGCAATGAAGTTAAGTAATAATCGAATTATGGGAAGCAATCCGATCCAGTGCACACGGAACAACAGTGTATGAAAAACACATGACTACTATCTTTGATGCTAAAAACTGATTGTTCGACGACAACAGTAATTTGTTTATACTTACATTTAAGTGTATGGCTGGTTGTTGTTCATGATGGTCTTTTAAAAATGTCTCCCTGTTGACTGCTTCCTGATTTCTACTTTATACTTCCTGTCGCTGCCATAGAATCGGGCGGAGTGTACGACCCCGAAATTGCTCCCTATCCCCTATATAGTGCACTACTTTGAGTGTCAGCGGCATCCACATATTTATACTCACAATATACTCTGATTTAGAGTGTACAACCGAAGTACAATCTTCTAAACACTATAGAGGTAACGCGGAGAGGACTGACGAACTGAAAGAGAGTTTGAAGCTCCGTTATGGAGTCATTCCTATGTTCCCAAGTAGGTTAGGGTCCCACCCCGCCCTCACAAATCCCATGCAGATTTTTTTTTTTTTTTTTTTTTTTTTTTTACTTTTGTCATGATGAATCATTACTTGATTAAAACATATTGAAATAGAGAGACCATGTTTAATTTAAAATTAATTTAAATTAAATTATCAAGTCTTAAGCTTAATATCAAGTGTTACTTTCTTCACTAATTCACAGGAAGAAATTATAATTTGGTGGGTGAAATATGGATAAAAAAATATGCAGTAATCACTCAAACTTGTAACCTAAAGGCATTCACTTTCAAACCTGACACTTATCAATTTACTGGGCTAATAATATCTGATTGGAGTGGTTTGTGATGACAAGGAATATGTCATCCGTCGAGAGAACATTTTAAGGAAATGTTCTCTCAGAAATTGCCTGTAGGCTGTCTTATTGCCTGTCTTATTTTTTTATTTATTTCCAGGTAGTAATTTTAGTGCCTCGACCACTAAATATACCATTCCATTTACAAATGGCCGCGCTAATACGTTAAAAACAAGGTGGATACTATGAAAAAACGACAATGAAGAAAGTGCAATTACCACTATCACCAGATGAGGGAGCAAAATCCCTGAAACAGTTGGTACTGCCAAGAGTATCAACAAGTGCACATTTACAGCACTGTTACACAGACGACAGGGTGATGAACAGCACATTCATGAGAAGCAGTTTATTTTTCAGCATAGTGGTCGACCACCATTGTGAGACAAGATGACAAACTGACATGTGCTCTGAAATAGATCCTGCTCTGAGTGAGGACTGATGTCTTCACAATGCCCAAATCCTAACATGCCCATACTGCCAGCTCATGTCAGACCATGTGCCTACCCCCATTGTCTGCAATGGAATGTGTGTTTATTTGCTCTCTTTAGCCTGAAAATAGCTGTTTTTTAACATTTGGACCGAGATAAAACAAACATGCAGTTCCTGCAGGCCGCACCGCACCCATGCATCACAATCCACAGCGCTCAAAAGTGATTTTTAACACTGATGGGTCACCGGGTGAGTTATTTGTTTGCAGAATTTTCCCATGGTAAACCCACAGAACACAAAGGCTTCATGGTGGCCCCTCTAAACCACAGGGTAGGCGAGTGGACATAAGCCGCCATACACCCTCTTTTTAAAATGAAATTTATAGCACCTCATAAAACTCTATTCATCCTTATAATTCCTATATACAAGCCAGAGTGCTGTCCCCGAATCCTGTAAACTTGAAACTATACCCTAAATCAAATGCTGATGCTCCCTTTTTTTTTTTAATGGAGTGCTCCTCCAAAAGAACCAAAAATTAGTGCATTTGATTCGGCGCTTTTAGATTTTTCATAAATATGGCGGGGGATTTTTGTTTTTGCCATTTTTTCAGATATCCTAGGTTGCTCCTACATTAAGACTGAAGGATCCAACTTAATATTTTCTTCACATCATATGTGAGGAGACAGACGTGTTGTTCCATAATTAAGGCTGCTTAAAAATCTACTGTGCAATCACAAAAATAAATTAAATTTTAAAAATATATTAAAATACAAAATTTGATACACCTCTTGATGGAAATAACATCACAACATTTATTTCCATCAAGAGGTGCATCAATTTTTGGTCAAGATCTTGTATTGACAATGCAAGAGGTGAGCACTCTGTAAAGTCTACTCCAGCACAACCCAAAGACTTTCAATGAATTTAAGGTCTGGTGCCAATTCATGTGTGAAAATGATTTTTTATGCCATTCTTTCACAATCTGACTCTGCGAATCTTGACATTGTCATCCTGGAATATGGCCATGATGTGTCTTCCTACATGGTTCCTACATGGAAATGAAAAGCTACACACTCCATCAATTAGATTTAGAAGAACTGTTAACAACATGCTAGAAACATAATAATCACTGCAATAATTATCCAATCATAGACTCTCAAGCATTTGCCTATGTAACCCCTCCTGTTTGAACCGTCCACTCTAAGCGGGACTTGAACCCAGGTCCGTCTGCATGGGAGTCAGGTGCTCTAACAAGGAGGCTAAAGACCACAGTCTCTAGTGTCAGTCACTAGAGCACCTCTTGAGGTCATGGAAGTGAGGGTTACGCGCACAGCTCTTACTAGTCTATGTCTGTTACACTCAACCCCGCTAAACTTCACTCCCATCCGGGTCACAGCACCAATGTAACCTCTCCTGTTTGAACCCCCTGCTTTAAGTGGGACTCAAACACAGACACCCATGTGGACGGACCTGGGTTCGAGTCCCACTTAGAGCGGGCGGTTCAAACAGGAGGGATTACATTGGTGCCGTGACCCGGATGGGAATGAGGTTTAGGGGGGTGAGTTCAGGGGAGTGAGGTTTACACGCACAGCTCTTACTAGCCTATGTCTGTTACACCTATTGACATTTAAACAACAAAATGTTTTTTTGGCTGGGCATTGTATATATACAGTCATTTTTGGAATGACATCTCCTGGTCAGTGATTACAATGAACTACTGTTGTATGACAACAAAAATTCTTAAAATTTCTTCTTTTGGGTTCCATTAAAAAAATAATAGCATATGGGTTTGGAACAATATAATAATATACATTACTGTAAAATATAATAATGACATAATTTTCATTTTAGGGTCAACTATTCCATTAACCACGCCTCAGTTCTGTCAATGAAACACATTTATTATATTATGATATGTATGAATGATAATCTGTGTCTGCTGCTAGGCTTAAAACTCATCCTTATAATTCCTATATACAAACCAGAGTCCCTTAAGCTTAAAACTACCCTAAATCAAATGCTGATGCTCCTGCTTCAAGATGGAGAGCTCCCCCAAAAGAACCAAAATAAGTGCTTTTGATTCGCCGCTTTTGGATGTGTCATAGATATGGTGGACTTTTGTTTTTTGCCATTCTCAGATCTCCTAAGGTGCTCCTACACATTAAGATTGAAGTGAAAATTTTCTTGTCATCATGCGAGGAGACAAACAGTGCGGTGCAATGGCGTGTTTCAGGGCCCGAGCGGGGCAAAGAGCTGCTTTTTCCCAGGCGTAGATGCACACCACTGAGATATTTAGAGCCACAGAAGAACACTGATTAAAGAGAGAGACAATAGGGAGAGATTGCCATGACATGGTGGCATTTTCCATTCCCAAGCTCTGCCTCTCATGGGCGCAAAAACTGCGCCGTGAAACGTTTGAATTATCACAGAATGTCAGGAATTTGTTTTGTGGCACCAGCGCAGACCCCTCGCACACTGATCACAAGATCTGACACAGAGCCTTGACTGTCTCTTTTGTGTGCATGCGTGTTGTGGTCGGTAGGTGGGTGTGTTTGTTTGAGGTGGAACGGTCATAATACACCACAAAGGGTCTGGAGGATCTAGACATCAGATGGGGGGTGTAGTTGGGGGTCTTGGTGATATGATACCAATTTGGGGGGCCTTAATAGGACCGGCGCCCCTCTGCAGTCTGAAGACACCACTCTCCTCTGTGGTCAGAAAGGAAATCTCGTCTCTCTGTAATTACCACTTAATGTCCTTGTGTCATTCAGAGACGATGTCTCATTGTGCCCCGCGCGTCTTCTTTTTCTCTCCCAGGCCAACGACTGCCAGAAATAAACATGTCAGCCTTTTTATTATCATTTATTTGAGGCAAAGGAGAATAATAATTGCTGTTGCTACAACCACATGCTTCCACAAGCAGAGCTTTGCTGTCTGCAGCACTAATTGCCTTAAACTTATTAAAGGAACAGTTCACCCAAAACCAAAAAAAAAAAAAACTATCATCATGTATATTTATTCTATTTCTATTATTTTAAATATATATTTATTCACAGGAATAAATTACATTTTAAAATAGAAAACAGTTATTTTTTACTGGTTGTCCACTGTATGAAAATTTTTTGGGTATGTCACAGTTTACTTTATTTTGCTATCCTCATTTACATAAATGAACTATAGTGTCCTGCACCCACTAGTAAAAATATATCAAATATACCTGAATAATTTTTGGTTTGACTGTATATATATATATTTATATATATATATATATATATATATATATATATAGTAACTGATTAACTGATTATCAGATTTCAAAAATGAATACTTGTAATTAGATTATGTTTTAAAATGCTCATAATCAGATTATAGTAACCTTTTTATTGATTACATGATTACATAGTATTTAAACGATGGTATTAAAAATGTATTCTTATTTCGGGTTCCAAAAAAAAACCAGGATTTAGAACAAAATATAATAATATATAATATATAAAAATATATAATAAAAAATATCAACTATTCTGTTAACTATGCCCCAGTTCAGTCAATGAAACACCTTTGATAGAGAACACAGTTATTAGTTTATGATTTATGTATGCATGATAGTCTGTCTGCTGCAAGGCAAGGATTTTGTTTGTGTTAATGTGGAGTGCGTGACAATGGCCTTGCTTGCATCTGTGTTTCTGTTTGTGTCTGTGTGGTTTGGATACGTCTGTGTCCATCCCAATGTGTGTTTGCAGAGAGTGTGTGACTGCACGCTGTTGTTTGGGATTCTGCCGCCACTACCTTACAGGCCGGCCGTCGCTCGGCTGCTCTGGGCTGTAATGACAGGGCCGACTGGCTGTAATTAAGTTCAAACATAGCAGCGTGGTGGACAGAGCCGGAGGCCTGCAGCCCTCAATATCATGCAGGCTGACCACAGACTGACAGCTCTCCAACACCCACCAAACACTGAAACTAAGACCAAACTACATGCTGAGCTAATCCCAAACTAAGTGCCGGACTAAAGCCATTTAATGAGTTTACATGTACATCAAAATTCTGATAATAACTGTGCATACATGAGCTTTTTAAATTGTCTGTTTTTCTCAGTTGACAGTGGATTTGAAATTGTCTGTTTCTTCTGACATCACAGTAATCAACTATACTCAGATAAAGATGGTAACCTAAAGTTGTTTTTGTTTGGTTTGTGATTGGCTGTTCATCAGTGCCAAACTGAACAACTAGTGCTAGCACCTGATTATGTCAGGCGTAGTATAACTTTAGCCCATCCTTTCAACAACACCTGTATAATCCTCTTCTTCTTGGAAAGCTAAAATTAGCTCTCTTTGGAATGCTATGACAGCTTTTCCAATGCAAAGTATTAGGACAATACATTTCAGTTAAATGTCAAGGTGTTCTGGTGATTTTAAAGGGGTGGTTGATTATGATTTCACTTTTTTTCAACTTTATTTAGTGTGTAATGTTGCTGTTTGAGCATAAACAACATCTGCAAAGTTACGACGCTCTACGAAGTTCAATGCAAAGGGAGATTTTTTTTTTTTTACAGAAATCGCTTTTTATTCTGCCTTCACGTGCTCTCTGAGTTATCGTTAATACGAGTTTCCTAGGTAAAAATTGCACATGAATGCCCTCCCACTTGAATGCAATGAGCTTGTAATCATGACTTCAGAAGTAGGAATTATCAAATTTCCAATAGCATGTGAAGGCAGCAATAAGGACTACAACAAACGGCTGGTAGGGACTACAACGAGCTTCTTCCTGGGTTGTTGACATCACGATCCCCAAAATGTACATAAACCCTGCCCCCGAGAACATGCAACAAAGGGGGTGAGGCCATGTTGGGCTGCTTTAGAGAAGAGGAAGAGTTGTTGTTGTAGAGTGTTTTTGCCATGTCGTCATTTCTCCAGACTGCTTCACAAACGCGGGTCAATTCAACGCTGGATTTGCACAAAAGATTAACATGACGGCACACGCTAGTCGATGAGTTGAATCAACTCCACAACAACTACATAAATTTATCCACTAACCGTTCAGAAATGTCCAGTTGCATTCTAAAAGTTGTAACTTCTTCCTGAGTCTCTCCATCAGTGTCCGACTCCAGTTTGAACAATGTAAAGCTGACAATCGTCATTTTGGCTGCGTGAGATTCTCCAGCTTTGTTGTTGTTGAGCAACCGAAGCGCGAGCTGTTAAATTCATACAATGTGAGTTGTATGGACACAAACTATTTTTAGAAGAATTAAGCATGAAGGTCCAACGCTAACCCTAACCATCAGTGGGACGTAAGCAGATTGTATAAAACGTACAAATGAGACTGTAAAAAATTCATAAGAATAAGCCACCAATTCGCCAAAATGTTGTGAATTTCAGCACATTTAGCATATAGTTTTGACTGGATTGCAGGTGGTAAATAAGGGGCTGTTTACCCAACACTGTTTTCAATTAAAAACGTAAAACTTTTTATGCATTTTGGCCACTCATTTACACAACAGTGTTTTGGGGCCCTGAAAACGCAAACTTTTGACAGCTGGTTTCAAAGTGCAAGTTTTTGAAAACAATACTGTTATCGTCTCCTATTAAACTACAAAAACGCACATTAGTGAAAAAGTTGACGTCATGACGTCATATTACATGTTCAGTCTATAGGCGCGTAGTGTTTCTTTACAAAGTGACATCGCCAACTACTGGCCTGGCAGCAGAATACAACATTTTTAGTTGTTTTCGTGGATCAATGATCAATGACAAAAACAATAGTGTCATCTGTACACGAAAAATGCAAAGGCCGTTTTAAGTACATTGTTGTCGTGTAAACTTACCCTTAGATACAGGTTAAGTAAAGTAAATAAGATGCAGATTTTTGCGCTGAAATACTGTGTGCGCAAAAGTTTGGCAACTGTTTAGTGAATTCACCTCTTGAGTTGTAAATTACTTGAAAATTTAAACACAAAACCAAGAAGATATTTCAGCTACATAAAACATCCATTTTAAGATAAACAGTGGTTGCAAGCAAATACCGAAGAGAATTTAGAGTAACATTGCCAAAACAATGCTGTGGCACTGGCTACGAGCGCAAAATAAATTATTCTGACTTTCGTTTCTTCCCCTCCTCTTGCCCAGCTCATAAAAGATGCCGTAGTGTGTGTGATGTGGTTGACGATCTCAGTCAGAATGAACTGATTACCATGGAGCTGCAAATCCTTTGAGTCATGGCACACAGTGACATTCTTTAGACTCTTAAAAATAGAAACACTTCTCTTTTTTACAGATTTGTTTTTCTCATTCGATGTCTGTGGGGCATCCTCTCTTAGTTTAGAGTCTCGAATCATAACCAGATCTTCTCTCTTTTCTCCACTTTCTCCTTTTCCTTCTGTTGTTGGAGCTTGTTTAATCTTGAGGAGAAAATTGGCTTAGCGTGGGAACGACAGAATTCTTTGGGGATAGGTTTTGTTGTTTTTGAGTGTTTTTTCCCCCCTTTTTCAAGTCAGAAAAAGTATGAGCTTGTGCCAAAACCTCATAAAGTAAGATAAAAAAAAAAAAATGAGAGAGGCAGGCCACAACACCATGACAAAGATAGGGCCTGCCTACCGCTCAAGAGCTTTACAAATGACAATCTTTTGGAGGAATAAAGAGAGATGGAGCAAGAAAGAGACGGAGGAGGAAAACATTTGGAGGGAGAAGAAAAAAGGGAAAGAAATGTGGATGGGTTGGGGGGAGAAGGGGAGGAAACATTCCCACTGGCCACATTAAAGACAAAAAAAGAAAACAAACAGAAAAACATGTCTGACATGAAGACGCTGGTTTCTGTGGCGACAGACAATGGCTGCTTGTGGCCTAGTGAGGCCTACCCGGCCTGTCTGGGCCCCGGCACCAGCGAGAGTTACCGCAGTCAGGCCCTCTATCGGGGACTCGGCGCTGTGGGAAAACAGCTTGAAAGGGACCTCGCTCTTAGCCACAAAGGGCCCTTTCTGCTTCCTCTTGTTGGCTTTTGCCCTTCTTATTTATCTTTTGGGAGCCGGATGAGGCGGGCATGGCTGCGTGGGTAAACAGTGTTGCTGTCTTCCTCTGGCAGAGATGGAGGGAGGAGGCAGCCTTACTCGTTGCCTGAAATCGTAGGCCTTTTGATAGCAGTAGACGCCGCCTGTCCCTCTGTCATCATGAACGTGTAAATCATGGTAACGCGACCTTTTACTGACTGGATGGGACCAATGCTACATTTTTCGCAGCACATACATGCATAGTTACATAACATTGGTCACACTTAGTGTACTGTCCATTGTTGTTATTGTTAACTGAAATTAAACCTATTAAAAATCATTACCATTAATGGAAATACAGCTGAAATAAAATTATAAATATTAGATGAAAATCTTAAACTTAAAAAAATGGAAATTAAAAATGTTTCCTTGCGTGGCAACTACATAAACAACATAAAATGTTTAAGATAAAGTGAATTATTAAAAATAAAACTGAAGAAAAATAAAGAAATAAATTAAAGATTTAAATGTTAAAAATATATATTTTTAAAAAAAAAAAGTACAAATTAGTACAAAATTAGGCCTACTAAAACAAACTAAAATGAAAACTGAATATATAAAAAATATAAATATAAATAATAGATAACTAAAATAACATTTGTACCATATTACAAAGCTTTAAAAAAATACTAGTTTCCTGGTAAATATTTTCATAGAATAATCTATTTATTATGCATCTGAAATGTAAGAAGTCAATTTCTTACAAAGAAACAATATAAGGAAATGGAAAGAATAAACTTGTGCTGGTCAGGAAGATAAAGGAGGCTTATAGTGGATTTCAGGAGAAAAATAACAAAGAAAGTAAAATATAAACTATTGCTATAAATAAAAATAGAAATATAAAATTAAAAAAAAGAAAGGCAAAAAGGACAAAATAATGCAAAGTGTTATAAGACACTAATAAAGTGCAATAATAAAGCAAATTGATTTTTGTATTATTTATTGTATTTTTAAAAATTATTTATTGTAATTTATTTATTTAATTGATATTTGTATCATTGATTTTGTGATTTGTGTGTCTATATATATAATATGTACACACAAATAATAAAGCAAACATCATTAAAGGTGCAGTATGTAATATTTACAGCTAGTAATTGAAATCGGTACTGCAGTCCAAATTCAAAATATTGGAGAAAGTTGTTTCTCCCGCCCCCTCCTCCTCAGACTCGATGCTCACGAGGCTTGCCAGATTAAGGACGCAACAGGAACAAGCGCAATTGGTAATGGAAGGCGACGAGCCTTAAGGCCTTTTCATGCCAAGAACGATAACTGTAAAGATAACGATAAAAATATAGTTCTAAAAATCGTTATAAATAAAAAAAGAATTGCACTTTCCACACCACACCTATGACGACGATATAGAGAAACAATATCGTTGGGATCACTTTCAAAATGATTTTTTTTCCAGCTATTGAACGATAAAACACTGACAGCCAATCAGAATCCATTCTAATTTAAGGGCTCGCGCATTTAAAATGGCAGACGACCTTGCGGAGATAGCCTAGGTCCAGAAAAAGCCACCACTGTTTGACAAGTCAAACCCCCTTTTCAAATATACTTTAAAGAAAATGGATATATGGAAAACAATCGGTCATATACCCTCAGAATAAATGATGAGAAGTATAAGATGAGATCATTATGCCAGGCTAGCAAACAGTGTAACATATAATTACCTCAGATATCCAGCGCTAGTTTCAACAACATTGTCTAGGCTTCCTTTGAAGTTGCAGTGAAAAAGACTAGGCGTTGTTTTTATTCCACTACATTGACTTTGTCAGCTTAATTCGCTGTTAGATTAGATCGATTACACTAGCTATTCACTTGAAACATAGCATGCTGAGGACATCTGCTGGTTAAAGCCGTGTAAATGCAACAAGAACAGCAAAAACACGTTGTACACACTTTGAAACCGCAGCGCATTTTAGAATAAACAGACCGTTATCGTTCGGTGGTGTGGACGCAAATATAGCTATCGTTACAGTTATTTTTATTGTTCTTAGTGTGAACGGGCCTTTACACTGTAAGCTGATCAGCTATCTGTGTTTCAATATGCTTCTGCTTATAGAGTTTTTTCGATGGATGCTAGGTCGGTTAGAATCTGTGATCTCTTACCCAGTTCATTTGCTGGCTTCCATGGCTGCAATACTCTGTGTTTTCCACCAACTAGCAACCCGAGGAGTCGAAATACTATAGAGTAAATTGGCAGTGGGCGGGATCACACAGACCAAAACAAAAACACACATTCCAACACGGAACGCACATTTCAAAGTAGAATAACTGGCTGTAGCATTGTTTTTCAGAGAAGCAAGTATGTGATTAAAATCATTTAATGCACAGCTAGCCATGAATTATCCCTTACTTACTTATATAAAGAATAAGTATATCATTTAAAAAAAGAATGACGACTATAAATCTTTAAAGTGATGAATATAAAATTATACAATGAGATTTTAATTACATTACAGACAACTGAATTTTTATGAATTTTCATGTGATTGCAAGCATACAGTAGAGGCTCCACCTCAATACCACGATCAGTTGTGACATGCATTCAGTGCATTTGTCCTTGAGGACACATGTCCATGAATATACATACACAGATTCATGCAATGCGACCTTGTGTCATTTGTGGGCTTTAAAGTGGGCAGGCCTCAGTGTCTGGCATTCCTCTCATGGCTGGAGGAGAGATAAGTCCCAGTGGGATTTGCCAGCGCTCGCAGTGGGGCCTCCGCTCTCCAACACTCAGAGAGCCAAATGAAAAGGAACATCAAAACACTGGCTGATTTTGGGGTCAGCCGCTGAGATTTACACATAAAGGGAGGAAAGTCGTGCAAGATGTGGTAGAGTTGGTTAAATGCATGTGGGCGTGTGGGTGTGTGTGTGTCAGCATGAATTAATACATGATTACCGCTTGAGGAAGAGCGTGTGAGCTTTGGCTGCTGTCATTTGGGAGTTACATTTAATATACAAGTTGCACATTAGCTTGTGTGCGTGTGACTCCGAATGTATGTGAAAAACGGGCGATCGTTTGTATGTGCATGCGCTTCTTTGTATGAGAGAATCGTAAAAATATGAGCTTGTTAATTTCAATTGTGGAGCTGTTCTTGTTGTGGTGAAGAGGGAGGGCTTTGCAAAAGCACTGAAGTGGCCAACCAAGAGCGTAAGAAGCCGCTTTGCTCAATACCAGCATTCGCTTTGTTCTTGTTCTCAGTTTTCCCCCTTCAAACTATTTTTACAGATCAACTTATTTATTTACTTAATTCCCCCTCTGTTGCTCTCATCCATTTTCCACTGTGATTTCCCCCCCTTAATTTGTCATCAGTGGAGGAAGTGTGCCATGACAAAGATCAAAAACCCAGAGGAAGAGGAGGAGAAAGGGGGAGAAGCGAAGGATGCAGAAAATCTTGCGAAAGAAAAATAATCAGAACGGAGAACGAGAAGAAAGCTTGGCTTTGAAGCGGGTGGACAACAAAAATAACAGCAGAGACACGGCGAAAGGCCCGATTTTCTCTTGAGCTCCTTTCTTCTTGCTTTCTGGAAATGAGATCCAGACCAGAATAAAAGAGGGATTGGTAATGAAAGGAGATGGAGTCGGGGGAGGATGGAGGGATAAAGGGATCTCTTACACTCGTTTTGACTCACACATGACATGACAAACCATAAGCCTCCCGTGACGGTCAAATGCCACACGTCCACTCGCTGCTAATTGCTGCCACCATCCATCTCTAAAAGAAAGAGGAGAGAGGAGACTTTTGAACAAGCATATACACTTTATACGGCTCATACCCTGGGAAAACTCATGAATTAAGAGATTAAAGGGTTTTTTCACCCAAAAATGAAATATCTGTCATTAATTACTCACCCCTCATGCAAGACCTTCGTTCATCTTTGGAACACAAATTAAGATATTTTTGATTAAAGCATAGAAAGCAACGAAATTACCACATTCATTGTCCAGAGAAGTAGTAAAAACATTGTTAAAACAGTCAACGTGACTACAGTGGTTCAACCGTAATGTTATGAAGCGACGAGAATACTTTTTGTGCGCAAAAACAAAACAAAAATAACTACTTTATTCAACAATTTTTCCTCTTTCCTTGCTTTCTATTGGAGATAAGAAAAAAAACTCTCAGATTTCATCAAAAATATCTTAAATATCAAAAATATTTGTGTTCTGAAGATGAACAAAGGTCTTGCGGGTTTGGAATGACATGAGGGTGAGTAATTAATGACAGAAATTTTATTTTTGGGTGAACTAACCCTTTAAGGACTACATTACTGTTTTGTATCAGCAAAAATATGGTTCCGAATAAATTATAAATTATATAATTGGACAGTTATATTTTTATTTGTACATTCCTGTATATATATTTATTTATATATATGTATATCTCATTGTACTTGCATGAGTTAAGAAACAAAGTCATGAAACTGTCCTCTCTTTAAGTACACTTAAGTGGCTTTTTATTTTATTAATATTATATTATTTGCAAGAACTTTAAAGCACATTCATTACAATTAAACACACTTCTTTTTTGCAAGAGCCTTTAAGTAACATCAATGTAGTTTGCTTCTTTTTGTTTGTAGCTTATACTATTTTTTCAAAACAGCAGCTTGACTGGAATTATAATTAACTTGCAAGCTACAGTTTTAATTAGCTTCCCCAACACTACCTGGTATAGTTCATCACATTAACTATGAAAATGTTCCACTAACACCTGACATCCCATAAGCGTTTAAACATGGTTTTGTCTTCATTTTGAACAGCATATCTGTTGTTGTTTTTTTATTCTTCTTGGTGACACCAAACCTAGATGTAATTGCATCAGAGGGGCTGCCTGTCCAACACAATTGCACTGGCATGAACATATACACACTAGGAAACTATATAATTGCATACAGCCCCATGGAATCAAAGCAGCAGGCCAACAGGAAGGCAAAGGGTGGGTCGGGTATTGTGTGATGCAGGGCATGCTGCTGCAGCTCTTGGGTCAGTAAGGCACCGTTCCTACAGCAAACTCCTGCCAGGCGCTTGCAATTCTAATTACCATGGCTACTCTCACTCTACAGCTTCCCACGGTAGTGGATGGGGGCGAACACCTCTGTGTGTGCGAGTTTACATGTACGTGCTTAGCACTATATAGTGTGAAGTGAAATGTTTCTTTTGAAAATGCAGCGTATCTGACATGAGAAACCGTTATGCTGTCGTCCTTGAGGAGATCCTCAGTTCAGACACTCAGTGGCTAAATCCTCACTTAACCTCTCTTCATCTCTCTCCAGACACAGGGCATCAGTTCAGGGTCACTATCAGAGCTGCTTTGTCCCTCAGACTCAGGGGGAGACATAAGATTAGTGGTCAAATAATATGTTTATCAACAGTTGATTCTTAAAGGTGAAGTGGGTAAATCTGTCACTAGCACTAGCAAACAGAAATGCAAAAATAATGACAGTTTCCCAAACACTCAACCTGTCTGCCATTGGTCCCAATAATCCCGCCTCAAACTCACACCCGTTAGCCAAGCCAATGATGTTGTGTAGATGCGCCAACAAACAGATTCTGAATGCAATGGTATTTGGATACAAAAATAATTTGGACACTTCAACCACACTCAAAAAAGTACCTTTTCAGAATCCAGCTGGTGTTAGTGATTTTAGTGATGTATGAAGGCAATTCACAGAGTAACCACATGTTCACACATAGTTCATCACATTAACATTGAAGGTTTGACAACCTAAGAGTGTCCAAACATGTTTTTCTTAAGTGTGAACAATATACACTACTGTTCGGAAGTTTGGGATCAGTCATTTTTATTATTTTTTTTATGAAAGACGCTTTTATTCAGTAATGATGCATTAAATTTATCTAAAGTGAAAGGCATTTACAATGTTACAAAAGATTTCTATTTTTAAATAAATGCAATTTATTTGAACTTATTCATCAAGGAATCCTGGGGGAAAAAGTTTAAAGCAGCACGGCTGTTTTCAACATTGATGATAAGGAATATTTCTTGAGCAACAAATCATCATATTAGAATGATTTCTGAAGGATCATGTGACACTGAAGACTGGAGTAATGATGCTGAAAATTCAGCTTTGCCATCTCAGGAATAAAACACATATGTTGAAATAAAAATAAAATAGAATGTGTCCAAGTACTTTAAAGGGGTCCTTGATTATGATTTGACTTTTTTTAACTTTAATTAGTGTGTAATGTTGCTGTTTGAGCATAAACAACAAGTTACGACACTCAAAGTTCAATGCAAAGGGAGATATTTCCTTTTACAGAAATCGCTTTTTAAGGACTACAACAAGCTCTTTTCCCGGGATGGTGACATCACAAACCCCAAAATCTACATAAACCCTGCCCCCGAAAACATGCAACAAAAGGGATGAGGCCATGTTGGGCTGCTTTAGAGAAGAGGAAGAGTTGTTGTAGTAGAGTGTTGTTACCATGCCGTCATTTTACGCCGGACTGCTTCACAAACGAGGGTCAATTCAACGCTGGATTTGCACAAAAGATTAACATGACGGCAAATGCTAGTTGAAGAGTTGAATCAACTCCACAGCAACTGACTGACAACTTACTGACAATCATCATTTTGACTGCGTGAGATTCTCCAGCTTTGTTGTTGTTGAGCAACTGAAGTGCGAGCTGTTAAAGCTCCGCCCTCTTCTGGAAAGGGGGCCGGGAGCAGCAGCTCATTTGCATTTAAAGGGACAAATACAAAAACAGCATATTATTGCTCACACCTAAATAGGGGCAAATTTGACAAGCTATAATAAATAATCTGTGGGGTATTTTGAGCTGAAACTTCAAAGACACATTCTGGGGACACCAGAGACTTATATTACATCTTGTGAAAAGGGGCATAAGGGGAATAGGTCCCCTTTAAATTCAAATCAGTGCTGTCAAATCGATTAATTGTGATTAATCGCATTAACATAAAAGTTTGTGTTTATATATGTGTGTACATATATGTGTGTGTGTGTGTATGTATGCATATATATAAATAAATATATATACAGGAATGTGTATATGTATATATATGTGTATACACACACACACACACACACATTATATAAACACAAACTTTTATTTTAGATGCGATTAATCGCAATTAATCGATTTGACAGCCCTAATTCAAATGTATTAATTTTAAAGAAAACATTAATTTTAAATTAAACAAAGAAAGCAGAAGCTCACTTTTCAAGGAAAACATTTAAAAAAAATAAAAAATCAAATTATGAAACAATAGATATGCTGACAAAACATATTGTGACTTTCTAGTTGTCAAATGTTAGTGGAACACAGAACACCTGTGTGAACTACATACATATACTAAAAATCACTTTCTCACCAGTTGGGTAAAAGTCTTTGCAAAAATGGCTAGAAAAGTTTTAACATCATTTATTTGCAGACTTGGTTTGATATTTTGTATCTAACACTATGATATCAACAGAGCTTTAAGTGTGGCTTAAGTGCCCATATACTTTTGGGGCCACTGTATGTGTGCATGTGGGTCGAAATCCCAGGCACTATTCCCACAGCGTTCTTCCTATTGTCCTGGGAGAGAGGGAGGGGAACTAATTAAAAAGAGTGGAAAAGAGGAGACAGAGAGAAACAGAGACAGAAGGAAGGAGGGAGGAACAGAGGGGGGTAAAGATAGAGCGAGATGAGACAGTGAAGAGAAGAAGCTAATTGAAAGGAGAGAAATGACAGAGAGAGAAAGAAGGGAGGGCTGGTGAGGGGCTGGGAGGGAGTGTGGGAGGGTAAGGAAGAGGGAGCCAAAACTGGCAACTTTGCCAAAGTGCCAAGTTCAGTCACTTGTGCTGCTGCAACAGAACGCAAGAGGACGAGTGTAGCCAGGGTGACAGAGAGGTAGAAAAATCCAGGAAAAGTGAGAGAGAACAGGAGGAGGACTGTCATTCTCTAGCTTCAAGTCCAGGGGGTCTAGAGATGTCAAAACACGGCTACACATAAAAGCAGAAACAGACTTAGTCAGCAAGAGAGGTCTAATAAAGACTCCCAAGCAGCGTGCTTGTATTGTGGTCGGAGGATAGAGGGAGAAATAGAGGAGAAGAAGGTGGAGAGGAAAAAAAGGAAATAGGGAGGGGCGTGCTCACATTAGAAGGTGCCTGGTTTCCTTACTGTTGCATTTGAAGGACAGAGGAGGAATCCATCATCTGAGATCATCTCGACAGGACCGCACATCTCCATCGCTCCATCAATTCAACCTTCCCTTGCTGGGATAGAGGAGGACCCTGTGGCGATGAAGAGACCTCATGACTACAGTTCCCCAGACTCGGACACGGACGAATTGATCGATGTCGGACAGGAAGACGGCTACTGGTGAGGACTTTGCGTGTATATTGTGCTCAGTAGCAATGGCATGGGTAGCTGTCAGTCGCTCTACATGTAGAGCTCACACTCCAGCTCAGAAGTGACGAACCAGGAAAAGTGATATTTATGATGAGTTTAAGTTTTGTTTGAAATTTCTAAGCGACATCTCTTTTCGGTGCAAAAATAGCAACTTTGATGGTCAAAATGCAAGGTGTTTTTTGAGAGCTGTATGGTGGACTCTACATGGGCCTTCAGGGTTTATCATGCACTTTGCTGTTTATAACATAATATAAAATATTTAACATTCATAAATCAAGCTATACAAATGCTGTATGTTTTATTAAGATTGTTGGCATTTGCCAGGATAAGCAATTTTGTTAATTTGGCAATTTTAATGTGGAAAATTTAATCTGGCAATTCGGCAGTTTTAATGTGTCTGATACATGTATTTATACTATAGTATTAAATTATGCATAACTACAAAGCAAATAACACTAAGTCAAACTCTAACCCTAAATTTAAAGTAAGTACTTGTTTGTAATTAATATTACTTATATTACTTATTTGTGTAATTACACTGTAACAAGGACACAAAGTGTGACCACAACTTCTTCTTTTTATTTTTTATTGTGCCATCCATGTTTTTAATGATGCATCAGTATTCAGCCAGGTTTTTTTTTTTTTTTTTTTGCATATTTAAACGAGGAGCATAGATTCTGCATGAGGGGACAGTGAAGACACGTCCCCCAGAATTATGAGAAAACATCAAATCGCTAATATTACAACCAATATTCTACAGAAAACACCCTGTTGTTGTCCCTCCCTAATTTAAATGGACACTCTGTAGCGCATACCAGTGCACCAGAACGCAGTGACACAGGAGTTTATGTGAGCGGACAAAATCACACATAGGGCCACCATCAAGCAGGACGGCTGATGGAGGCCCATAATGATCTTATTTGACTTACTTGAGAGGCGTATCTTCCTATTCCCACTGACAAGCATAACGCTTAGCATGCTTTTTCCTTCTCTGTCTGTTTTGCATTTTTCTCTCAGTTATTTAGTCTTTTTGATATTTCAGTAAAGCTGTGACACAAATCAAGTGCAGACTGAAGAGGCATGCAACTGAATTGTGTCCTACAATGACCAATCATTTCTCATCTAATTGCCTTGAAAACTCTTAACCAGAATGTAAAATCTCTACAGTGTCTATACAGCAGTTTATTCCTGTAACTAATTTTCTTTTTGGACTGGACTCTTTTCCTCTAAACAAGCGGAATGTTTGTGAATTAAGCCTATTAATGTTAAAAGGAGTTACAATGATGTGATATAAAAATAATAGTTATGCGTGGAAGTCGAAGTAAAAGCAAAACAAACAGTGTCATTCTGCTGGCAGAGCACAGAGAGTGCCCATGCAAACCAGATCCACATTGAAGGATAATACCGAGTATTGATGTGCTCAAAGTGCACGCAAAAGCCACTATTTCAGCCTGCCCTGCGGATATGTAATCATCATGTCTTTTGAGCTTAAAAAGAAAATGCTTTTGTACGATGCAAAAATCATAACATATCAGGCATCTGACAATAATGTCCAAAAACGCGTTAAACCAAAATAATCTCATTTTCTGTTTACCCCGGCGCTCCCGTGTCTAGCTGTTCCCCAAGACAAATTAGATTGGGTTTGATGATGTGCAACAGCGTTTCTGCGTTGTATTAAGTACAGTAATGACAACAATATGCATTGACATCAAAGCTTTAATCTGTCCCCTTCCCCGCTCGCTCTTTCTCTTGCTCAGCCCTGTCACTGGGTCCATGTCTCCAGGCAGTACCTCACAGATCCTGGCGCGCAAGAAGAGAAGAGGGGTGAGTTTACGTCAATCCAGCTCTGTTTTTCCCCCGCTTGTTCAAGAACAGACCAAATATATAATTCATATATGATCTCGCTACAAGGTCTCTTCTGTAAATGCTTGCCATTTTCAAAACTCCCTGCAACATGACCCTCTGCGCAGCATGCATTTTTACAATTTAAGCCCTCTTGTCTGACTTTGATTTGTGTTTTCTTATTTGACTTGTTATTTTTTCCAAAAACTGATCTTAAGAATGCTGCGACTAGGCCTCGGCCACAAAAATAATCCAGTTAGCAAATGCTTTCCACTTTGAATCGTTGTTCTGTCTTTAAATTCCTCAGATAATTGAGAAGAGGCGCAGGGACAGGATCAACCACAGTCTGTCAGAGCTCAGGAGACTCGTACCCAGTGCCTTCGAGAAACAGGTAAGACGATCGGACTGAACGCCACAGGCTCAGTTTTGCTTTATATTCTGAGGCGAATGAGTTTAATTTACAAGCTCATTGGTTAAAACTAGTTTTAAAACTAAAACCAGTATAAAGTTTTTAATTAAAACCAGCACCTTCTCCGCTTCTGACCAGGGCTCCTCTAAACTGGAGAAGGCTGAGATTCTTCAGATGACAGTGGATCATCTGAAACTGCTTCATGCCATGGGTGGCAAAGGTGAGAGAATATATGGAGCAAGAAATTTTTAGAAGAGCTTTTATTACAGTATGCAGTGTTTTTGCTACTATTACTATAGCTCATACTTTGGGTTATGAATTTGAAGCTCCAAATATTCAACTTAAAGGGATAGTTCACCAAAAAATGAAAATTCTATCATCATTTACTCACCCTCAAGTTGTTCCAAACCTGTATGAATTTCTTTCTTCTGCTGAACACAAAAGAAGATATTTTAAAGAATGTTGGTTACCAAACAGTTGATCGGCCCCATTCACTTACATAGTATTTTTATCCATACTATGGAAGTCAATGTGGCCCTGGGACCGACATTTTTCAATATATCTTCTTTTGTGTTCAGCAGAAGAAAGAAATTCATACAGGTTTGGAACAAATTGAGGGTGAGTAATTGATGACAGAATTTTCATTTTTGGGTGAACTATCCCTTTAAGCACGTAAGTCAGCCTGCATGTTTGTGCCACGGGCAGAACACCTTATGAACCGCGTAGTAGCAATAGCAACCACCACATCATCCTAGCATTGTTTGTAACAGCAAAATCTACATGTTAGCATGCCGTTCAAATTTACTTAAAAGTTCAAATTTAGTCTTTACATGTATTAAAACGTACTGGTATCATCCCTTATTGCAGGAGTTTTTAAATTAGGATTGGGGGTCGGAAAGGGGGTGCTAGGGGGTTCCTAGGACATTTCAGAAAGAATTTGATTTTTTTCTGCTTTGTAAAGACTGGTCAGAAATCATTAAGTTTCATCACAACTGTCTTATTCTATTCTACAGATACTATTTTAATCTTTTTTTCTGTCTTAGTGACAACATAAAAATCTATTAATTAATTGAAGAAACAAAGTGTTGTTTTTGTAATGTCATGACTTGCATCATTTTGTAATATTTTTCTCACAATATACAGTATGGACTATACCATTCAAAAGTTTGGGGTCAGTAAAAATTAGTAATTTTTTTGAAATTTATTTGATCAAAAATACAGTAAAAACAAATATATTGTGAAAAGTTATTACAATTTAAAATAACTGAATTGTATTGTTTAATTATGTTTAAAATTTAATTTAATTTATTTCTGTGATGGCAAAGCTGATTTTACTCCAGTCTTCAGTGTCACATGATCCTTCAGAAATCATTCTAATATGCTGATTTGGTGCTCAAGAAATATTTCTTATTATTATCAATGTTGAAAAGTCTTTTCTGTCACTTTTGTTCAATTTAAAGGGTTAGTTCACCCAAAAATGAAAATTCTGTCATTAATTACTTACCCTCATGTCATTCCACAACCGTAAGACTTTTTATCTTTGTAACACAAATGAAGATCTTTTTGATGAAATCTGAGAGCTTTCTGTCCCTCCATAGAGAGCTACGCAACTACTTTGACTCTTCAAAAAGTTCATAAAGAGATCATAAAACGAGCGGTTTTGTCCAAATTTTCTGAAGAGACTCGATCGCTTTATATGATGAACATATTTAATTTAGGCTTTTATTAATATAAACATGAATCAGCAAACATAAACAGAAGCTCAACCGAACCTGCTTGACTCGCGAGAACAAATCTCTTCCTGAAGCTCAAATGTGCTGCGTAACATACAAGAATGAACCTCATTGGTTCTCGCACGTCAAGCGAACATGCTTGAGCTTCTGTTTACCACAACTGATGTTTGAGTTGATGACAGTTTATATGTGAATTAAAGCCTAAATTAAATCTGTTCATCATATAAAGCGATCGAGTCTCTTCAGAAAATTTGGACTAAAATGCTCAATTCATACGGATTAGTTTTACGATCTCTTTATGAACTTTTTGAAGTGTCAAAGTGGTAGTTGTGTAGCTGTCTATGGAGGGGCAGAAAGCTCTCAGATTTCATCAAAAAGATCTTTATTTGTGTTCCGAAGATGAAAGTCTTACGGGTTTGGAACAACATGAGGGGGATTAATTAATGACAGAATTTTCATTTTTGGGTGAACTAACCCTTTAATGCATCCTTGCTGAATAAAAATAAAAATTTCTTTCAAAAAATTAAAAAAGAAAATCTGACTGACCCCAAACTTTAAGAAAGGTAGTATAAACTTTATACATGAAAATGTATAGCTGCTTTTATATTTTAGGAAGAAGTTTCCTCAAAACAAAGGTATCATAATAACTGTGGGTCCTCCTTGGCATCAAAAAGTTTGAAAATCCATGCTTTATTGTATATATCTATCAAGCAGAAAGTTTAAGTGTTCTCTCTCCTAGGCTACTTTGATGCTCGTGCTCTGGCAGTGGACTACAGGACTTTGGGCTTTCGGGAGTGTGTTGGAGAGGTGGTGAGATACCTCAGCTCTCTGGAGGGAGTTGAATCCTCAGACCCCATCGGTGCGCGCCTTGTGTCCCACCTCAGCCACTGCGCCAGTGAGCTGGACCCTCTCCTCCAGAGCCCCGCCACTCTGCCTTTTCCTCCCTGGCCCTGGCCTTCCTTCCCTCAGCTAGCAGCCACCTCGTCTCCAGTCTCGTCTACCCCTTTTCCCCCAAACGCCCGGCGGGATCTGGCCCCCCATGCCACCGCCACCTTGCTGGGCTACCCTTCACCGGCCCTGCGAGTGGGATGTTTGAGCACCCAGGGGGCGATAATGAATCCAGCGCTGACCCCGGTGCGTCGACTGCCCTCAATCCCCGGCCATCCTCACAGACTTCAACAGCACTCACCTGATGGATCCACAATCCCATCATCCTCCTCATCTTCCTCCAACTCCTCCACTCCCCAGATTTCTTTCAGACCCTTTGCCCCTCTGGGGTCTCCAGTCCCAGGTCGCAGGGGTTTGAGTACCTCCAGTAAGTCCGCACAGGCCTGGGGCACAGAAATTGGGGCGTTCTGAATCAGAAGTTTGGAGTTTATGACAGTCTGAAAGGAAAAATAGTTTTCTTGGTCATTTGGACTTATTTATGACCATTATTAAAAATAATGGTCATAAGGAACTACAAAGGAACTACAAAGCATTGGACAATTCAGATTAAAATGTTTATTCAGTACCATCTACTATTCCAACTCAAATGACATTTAGAAATAAGAAAATAAAACAAAAAAGTATTATGTTTACAGAGAAAAATAGGAGGGAAATTAAATGGACTGTAGAATCCAAGTATAAAATCAAAGGTAAATGCAACTCTCTGAAAGACTGGATGAGATAAATGAAATGCTCAAAGCAATTCAGTGCTTTGATCTTGGATTTTGATATCCAGATACTGGAATTTTCTAGAACTCTGATCTTTTATCTTTTTCATATTAGTGTATTTGTTTACTCTGCCATTTATACATTAATTTACAATGGATTCTGACATGATATATCATATTTTTGAGATGGAAATGCTTGAGGAGATTACATAAACAGAAACGTGCCTTATCAAAAAAAAAAAGTGTTATTTTTCTCTTAATTCTGTGTGCAAGTACATGGAGCCTCCAGAAGATGGCAGCACTAGAGCAAATCATTAAGATTAAAAACAACTGTTGTATTAAATCTTATAGATACTATTTTAATCCTTTTTTCTTGTTTTAAACTGCACATAAAACACAATTATTCAATTGAGAAAAGAACATGTTGTTTTTGTAGTATCATGCTTTTCTCATGGTCTACAATATTTTCTTACAATATATATATACCTACAACTGTTTCAAAGTTTGGGGTTGGTAAGATTTTTTTAATGTTTTAAATACAGTAATAGAGTAAAAACAGTAATGTTGTGAAATATTATTATTATAAAAATAACTAATTTCTTTTTTAATATATTTTTAAATGTAATTTATTCATGTGACACAGAGCTTCCAGAAGATGGCAGCACGGGAGCAAAATGTGCTTATCAACTCTCTCAGGGACATTCTGAATGTATAACTTTGTGACAGTTCCCTTTTCCTGAATCACAAAATCAATGGAAAACTATTAGTAATGTTATGTTTTTTTTTTTTTTTTCATTCTATACTGGACACCAACTGAGTTCTTTTATTAGAAAGGCAATTAAAAAGGGTAAAGGTGTAAAATATAAAAGAAAGTGCCTACCAAATTTAAAGCAGGGATGTAGCCTACTCACCAAGTACACACATTGACTCTTATCTGAAAGACTCCTCTGGGTGCTATAGAGCAAGCTGCCATTTAGAGCATATGGTTTCTTTAGCTGTCTCCAGAGAGGTTGATGAGAACACTGCGGTACGGCGGCCACTCAGTGAAAACACGGTGGCTGCTGGCTTTGATCCTGCAACAGCAACAGGAAACCAGGCACACTGTGTGCCCTCTCAGTGCCTCTGCCAACCACTTTCCATACATGCAGGCTGTAATTAGAGTGAAACCAAACTAACTTCAAAACAACAGGAAATAAAAATCTCTTCTGCACATATCCTCACACTTACATTGAAGAAACAGAATATTATGTAAGGAATAATATCAGTTATTATCGTAAAATAAACCCTGACAGGTTGATCAGGAACCGCCGCGGTACGGAGGGGTCTTGATTCACCCTGAAAGGGTCTATAATAACCAACTGACTGTAAACTATTTCCTACATTGCATGGCTACCCACCAAATAAGTGGACATGAAATATTGATTTGTTGTATATATATGTATGCTAAGTATAGTCAATTATATGTACAGACAAATCTGCCTAGCAACAAAGACGAATACTGCAACACAACAGTAAAATTAATAGGTCTACTGAAGTCATCTGAGGTCAATTTCTCTAAACGAGAACAAAGACGGAAGATGGCGCAGCTGCATTTGAATGAAACGAGAGAGCGATTCCGCCACGCCTCGGAAAACACTAGGCCAACTAACTAACGCCAAAATTAATGTGTAATTTGAGTAATCAATAGACAAAACCACAATACAAAAAGTTATTATTGGAAATACCTTAGCGGTACATTATTACACATTTAACTTTGCTAGCTTCTATGTCTTTAGTTTATTTTCAGATTTTTCTTTCATGACTTAGACATTAACAATTCTAGAAAGTAAACAAAAATATTACGGAATTTTACTGTTGAAACTTTTACCATTTTAGTGTTTATTATGGACCTTATGCGCCAGAGAAACAAGCACGCAGCCATCTTTAGAATTTTGTGTTTGAACTTCCGTTTTTGCAGTAGCTCTGTATATTTCTATAGCATCGCTGTCTAAGTAATTCGTTGGTGAAGTCGATTTACTTGCTGTGGAAATAAACCGGAAGAGACAACGAAACTCAGAATTCTAGATACGGGTCATTGACGTGACGGGTAATTTTTTGTCCAAAGGCCTTAATAATAATAAAAAAAAACAAAGATAAGACATCCAAAGTATGTAAGGTAGTACAACTAGATCTCTTTTATTGAATCCAAAATGTTTTAATTATATTTTGCTACATATAAAGGTATTTAACCGGTTTAACCATCCAAAGGCCAATACAGCCATTTCATTTGTGATTAAAATATCTTAAAATGTAATAAATGTATATATTTTTTTATTCTGGCATGATTTTATAACATCATATATCAACATAGTGCAAAATGGTATTAAAAAAAAAAAATGTGTAGAAGTCGTTGCTTTGTTATGAGAAAGAATGTCCGGAAAAATTAATTTCATTGATGTCATTCGGAGTAACCGATATAAAGGCACCATTTTGGATCAAGTCATGCGGTCAATATCATGTGACAGGATGTGACATCATTCAGACACCTGCAAAGGACCACATGGTCATGAAGCAAAGTAAGTTTTCACTTGCTCATACGCATGTCCCGAAACATCAGGTAATTCGGTACAACTGCTATAAAACATGGAAAATGTTGTAATATTTCAAAAACTTGTACTAAATATAAAATGTTTGATTGTCCTTTTGCTAGCTCGCTAACTAGCTAGATATCAGCCTGTTAGCACTGTTTGAAAATATTGTCATTCGGTATAACCGAAAGTGTCATTCGGTAAAACCTAATTTTTGGTTAAACCGAATGACTTTTTTGGTGACAAATTTTGTCCAACTTGTAAAAAATGACAAAAGCAGTGTAATTGATTATAAAAACAACATAATCTCATTGTTAACACTCAATAAAATATATTATATCTCCATTATGTTTTTTTACACTTTTAAAAACCTTATTCGACAATGACCCATACAGTTCAGTGACTGTAGTGACTTCAAGTGATGTTGGAAGGGGCATGTTGACTTGAAACATGGTGGGAACACAGATATAAAATAATAATAAAAAACGTGTCAGTGCTGTGCAGTTAGACAAAAGTACAAATGAACAAATTCTATGACAGAGGGCATTCATTATGTCTGATTCATAAGAAACAGCTTTCCAATAACACCACCGGAAAGATGGTATGCATCATTTAAAAGACGGTCTCAAATTAAGATTTGTGTTGACCATGAAAACTGAATAATCATGTGTTTTACCACCAAAAGGGCAATTAAAACAACACATCAAAGTGTTGGTCGATGATGATGTGATGGAGAAGTGATGCCTTTTTTTTTTCTCCTTTTTATCTTTTTTTGATTCTTGGGTTGTTGTTTGGTTGTGCGTTTTCCCCAGTTTGAACTTTAAAATGGGCATGGAATGTGTGTATGCGTGTGCTAGACTGTGGCGGGACTGTGTGTCTGTGAGGGATGTGGCACAACGAGGAAACATGGGGCAGATTCTCAAGCGAGTAGCTTGTGTGATTGTGTGTAGAGAGACTCGCGTGTGAGCGTAGTGTGTTTATGTTGGTGAATGTTTAGGCATGAATGTGTGTGTGGACGTGTGGGTCTAGTCCTCATTTTTTGGCACCAGTAGAGTCAGTGCTGTAACCACAGCTTCCAGTATGGGCCACCACAATCACACAAGGCCAGCTTTCCCACGGGGAGGGGCCACGGAGAGAAAGAACACTAAAGAAGGAATATAACCCACACAGAGGAACAGGCACTGTAGATATTTTCCTGTCAACATGAAAATAAGGTAGCCTGTATAGATTAAAGCTTCTCCTGTTCAGGAAATCTGAGCTTGTTCCTTGAGTATGGAACTGGGAAATCTTTAGCATAATTGTATTGTTGCTTTGATGCAGTGCTTTCATCTCACCCCATTTTACACTATACTACACGGACTGTGGCTAATTTAACTATTTTTTTTGATGTGTAACAAACTTGCAAACTAGGAAAGCTAGTCTAGCATAACCCCTCCGATCCTACTCGCCCCACTCCGAGCAGGACTCTAACCAGCGTTTCCAGCATGGGAGGCAGGCACGCTAACAAGGACACTAAAGACTGCAGCCTAGCGTCAGTCGCTAGTGTGCCTCTTGAGATCAGGGGAGTGAGTTTTACCTGCACAGCTCTCACTAGCTGGCCTCCATTACAGTAGAATAGTATCAGTATTTTCACTGCAAAGTTAATCATTATAATGACCAGAGTTGGGGAGCAGTTTTGGGGAAAGCTACTTTTAAAAGTAATGTGTTACAATATTGAGTTACTCCCTAAAAAAAGTAATTGCTTTGCTTAGTTACTTTTTATGGAAAGTAATGTGTTATTACTTTTGTGTTACTTTTTCTCAACTGGGCTAGGCATGTTTCTTTGTTTTTTAATAACAACAAAAACAAAAACTTCTATTTTTGGCAAATTTAAAGTCCCTTTCACACCAAAAGAGAAATGAATAAGCCGTAGGCTAAAGAAAATGCAAATTCACACCTGTACAGTAGAGGGCGAAAAAAAAATGAAACACAAATATGTTTATCCAAAGTCATTGCTGCTTATTTGTATATCATGTTTATACAGCACACACAACTCCTCCACCCATTACTCATGTTTCAACATGGGGACAGGAGAGGCGTCACTCAATAAATGTAAAAAATAAAATAATTTTACATTACTTTACATTAAGTAAGTGAGATATTTTTTTGTAAATTGAAAAGTAATGCATTACTTGTTACTTGAAAAAAGTAATCTGATTACATAACTGTTGGGTAGATTACTTTTTTTAAATTACATGATGAAAACTGTATTTAGTAATATAATCTAAGAAGATTTTCTGAACACATGAGCAATCGTCTGTTTTAGAAAGGACAACTTGAAAGGTAAAAAAAGAATAAATGAGAATCATTAAATTATGAATATTAAGTAACTATGTAATCAACAAAAACGTAACTGTAGTCTGATTATGAGTATTTTAAAATGTGAATGATCTAATTACAAGTATGTATATTTTTTGGAAACTGGTTACGTAATCCAGATTACATATAATCAGTTAATGCAGCATTGATGATGACTTACAATTAGTGAAGACGGCCTGAGTGATATGCACTAAAATGTTATGTATAGAAAAATATGTCTATCAAACTGCCCTACTGTAGCCTACATGATACACTGATGATAGTCGGTGCGTTCCAAACGGGATATATCGCTCTCCACTTCTCACTTCAGACTGAAAACAATCGTGGCCGCCATATTGAAGGGTCGTTCCAAACCAAAGTGCTCAAAACTGGCCACTTCAAAGGTCCCTTCGGAATGAAGGATTTCGAAGGGTACAACTGATGGACACTTCGGGCCCCCATGATCCTTTGCACAGGGAAGTTGTTTGACGTCATAGAATAGGTACAGGAGGCTCGGAGTTCGATTTTACCTGCACTGAATTCTATGAAGAGGGGAAAATCTCCAGGTACTGATGGCTTGTCTGTTGAATTTTATTTACATTTTTGGGACGTCTTAAAACAACCTTTACATAATTTGTTTAAAGACTGTATTAAAAAAGGAGAGATGACTCCCACAATGAAGCAGGATCTTATTTCTCTGATCCCTAAAACTGCTTTTAATTGAGAACTGGAGACCAATATCACTGTTAAATGTTGATTATAAATTATTTGCTTTAATTTTGGCAGTTTGTTTAAAATCTGGCCTTAACTGTATAATTGCCGAAACACAAAATGGATTTATGAAAAATAGACATATTAGTTCCAACATAAGATTAGTTCTCGATCTCATTGATTATTCAAAGAATATTGATTCAGATGCTATTATAATGTTTTTGGATTTTTATAAAGCGTTTGACTCTTTAGAACACCAATTTTTGTTTAAATCTCTTAGCGTTTTTGGTTTTGGATGTACTTTCATTAACATGGTGAAAATGCTTTATAATGACATTAACTCCTCAGTTTTGGTTGGCTTTCAAACTACTAAACGCTTTAATTGTGATAGAGAAGTCCGTCAAGGTTGCCCCATTTCCCCATTTCTTTTTCTTCTAGCTGTTGAATTGTTATCAATTGATATTTTACAAAATCCTATTTTAAAAGGTATCTCTATATTTGGTTAAGAATTTAAAATATCTCAACTAGCTGATGATACTACTGTATTTCTTAAAGACCAAAGTCAAATTCCACTGAGTATCAATATTATTAAATACTTTTCCTGAAGCCTCAGGCTTATGTTTAAATTTATTAAAGTGTGAACTATTTTGTCTTTATGACACTCAACAACCATTGATACACCATATACCCGTAAAAGACTGTATCAAGTACCTGGGGATTTTCCTTAATAAAGATAGATTGCTCCGCCAACAACATAATTTTTCACCTAAAATAACGAAAACTAGAACAATCTTTAATTGTTGGTTACCATGAGACTTGTCAATCTATGGCAGAGTTCTTATCAAAGCATAGGGTTTGTCTCGTTGTGTTTATCCCTCTTTATCTTTATTTGTTAGCGACAAAATTTGTGATGATATTGACAAAATGTTATTGAATTTTATTTGGAAGAACAGATCTCACAAAGTTAGGAAATCTGTTCTGTCTAATAGACATTCTGAGGGTGGACTAGAAGTTTTACATTTTAAGGATCTTGTCAGCTCTTTTAGAATTAGTTGGTTAAAAAAATGTCTTTGTAGTACTGACTCAATTTGGTACTGTATCCCCAACGCCATATTTCATAAATTAGGTGGCTTAGAATTTCTTTTAAAGTGTAATTTTACCCCTTCTAAATTACCAGTTTCTCTCTCTAAATTTCACCAACAAGTTTTACTTGCTTGGAAATTGTGTTACGTGCACAACTTTTCTCCCCACAAAGAAATTCTGTGGAATAACTTGAATATTTTAATCTGAAACAAATCCTTTTTTATGGACAAGTGGTATGATAGAGGTATTGTTTTTGTTTTGGATTTATTTAATAATGATGGCAGTATACTGGAATATGAAGAATTTATGTCTTTGTATAATTTCCCTTTGCCTGCTAGAACTTTCAATTCTGTCATCAAAGCTTTATCTCCAAGCTATGTGCACTTATTTAAAACACACCTTTTCTTTAATGAGAGAAAAACAATTATGCCTAAACTTTTATTGAATGGAGTTTCCCTTCTTGATAAAAAATGTAACAGTAAACATATAAAGCAATTGTTACATTACAAAGTTAATACATCCCCTAGATGTAAATTTTTCTGGAACAATTTTTTTTGACAGTATTCACTGGAAGAGAGCAATATTGAAAAAATATTGTATGTCCAATAAAATAAGAGAGGTACACTTCAAAATTTTACATAATGTTTACCCAACCAACTCCCAAATTGCCTCTTTTGTTGATCTCTCTGACTTGTGTGTATTTTGCAAAGTTGAGGAAGAAACTTTGCTTCACTTATTCTACCATTGCAATCATGTTAAATCTCTTTGGGAGAACTTAAGTTGTTATCTTTCTCCTTTTATCAAATGTGATTTAAATTTTATTTTTGAAGGATATATTCCTTTATTTTTCTAGGAGTGACTATGCTATTTATCTTGTTAATTTCTTTGTGTTGCATTGTAAATTTTTTATTCACAAAAACAACTTTCTCAAGACTTTGCCTAGATTTGACGTCTACATTGCTGAGATTTCCCTTGTTGTTAAATCTCTTAAACTCATTGATAACAACAAGAACAACAAGTTTCTTAAGAACTATGACCATATTTTTCTTACTGGTTGAGGTGCCATTGTTATTTGTCTGTATGCTCTTTTTTTCTTCTTTCATTTATATTAATGTATTTAATGCAGTGCTGTTTCTTTTCTTGCAATAAAAAAAAAAGTTCGATTTTACCTGTATAGTATTTTTCTATAGCCTACTACTGTAATATTTATATGAATTAGATTTGGTACATTATTATGGTCAAAATGACATTGTACTTCAACAAAAATACTTTACAGCTACCTTTATCAGTCCATTCAAATGTTTCAAATACATAGTACACAATATACATTATATTTAACGTAAAAAAAGACCGGCAGTAGCTTATAATTGTTACTACAGCAAATGAATGCGTATTAATACAAAGAGCACACCAGGGGGGAAAAGACAAAGGCGCCTCCTTGATTCTCTTGATAACGCAGAAGTGCGTTCCAAAAAAAAAAAACCCTACTCCCTTCATCCTTTCGAAGCTCTCACTCTGGAGGGTGAACCCTTTGAAGGGATTAGGGCATAGGGATGAGCCCTTCCGAATGGAACGCAGGGAGTGTCTCATACTCTCTGAATTGGCTATCAACAGATACATTATAAACGTCATTGCCCTCTACTGGTCATGTTCTGAGAAAATCATCTCATAAATACCAGTGGTTCTCAACCAGGGGCCTCAGCTAACTTCCAAGGGGCCCGCAGGATGACTTAAAGGTAGGCCTATTTAAATGAATAAATTATTATTAATATACTATAATATTCTATAGTTATAATATAACTCTAATCTATATTTAAAAAAAAACAAAAACAAATCAAGAGTGAAATCATGCAGTCTTTATATAAATCATTATTTATAAAGCACATTTAAAAACAACAACTGCTGACCAAACTGCTGTACAAATAAATCAGCTGAGACATACTGCTTTATAGGCCTACTGATGTTTTTTAGTATAATCCAAGTCATTTCATGTTTCAGTAGTTAAAATGTATTTGTTGCTAAAATCACCCATGGACTACATAAATGGCTAATTAAGATCGAAGTGGAACTTGAATTATAATTTTACCTTTAGTAAGAGATTTATCAGATATTACAATGGCAAACAATGGCTGTTCACAAAAATCACTTTAACTCAAAAACTGAGACTTGAGGTTTTTTGTCATGACAAATTAGGATAATATTAAGTCTGATCAATAAAAAAGTTAATTTAATACCTTAATAGCTTTTAATGTCCAAGAATATAATACTGCTGATTAATACACTCACCACTGGCCATGGAGCTCTTAATCCAGTCAAGATACTGAGAAATGTGCCTGTAAAGGTTCTTCTCAGCCCAATCCCCAGCTAGTGATCCCTAGCGGATACCAAGTGTTATCAGCCTCACACACAAGTAGACCTCTAGAATCACCCTGCCAGTCCAGAATAACAAGAAAATGAAGCAACTGTGACCATCAGCAGATGCTGCTCTCTAGAGACACCCAGACCTTACAGACACATTAGAAAAAAAGTACAAGTAGTAAACATTTACAACAATTCATTTTTGTAAATGTTAATAATAATTATTATAGTTGACTACCGACACGCATAAGCATTCCACATATGCAGTACATTAGGTTGAAAATAACAGAATATTACTTAAAGTGACAGTAACCTATTTATCATGTAGAAGCGGAGACATACAGTGCTGGAAATGTCTTTGTTCATTTTTATTATGTATACAATAATGTGAAAATGATGATGACCACGTTGACTAGCTAGCAAAATACTTTAATTTTTAGATATTTATATTTGTGAGTGTATTTACAGGGAGAGACAGTGAGCTGCAGAGACTACTTGCCACTTGTTTGCGATGATGGATCCGCCACAATAACGCTTGCCAAGGCAATTTAGCCGTTCTAGTGTAAACAGCCCTAACGCCTTGATTGTGAAGTTGTGTAATTTTCCACAATCCATCTTCCCTGCGACAAACAACCATTCAGAATGATTATATTTTTAGAGATTCTGTTAGACAGTTTTCTGTTCATTTTTCGAGATCAAGTTCCTGGAATATTTGACAGGATTTATAACTCCCTTCAAGTGTATGAAAGACAGTGTCTATTATACGGTGTTGTTCCGACGCGCGTGCACCTGCAGCACCATGGACAGCAGCAACACGACCAATCAAATTCAAGTATTATTATATTTAAAGAATAGTATTATTATTTAAAGAACGCTTTAACTTAACATTTACATAACCTTGACAAAACTTGTGGCAACGTTCCCTGTTAGCTGAGAAGAAATGTGAAGGGAAAACAGGATGGTGCTGCTGAGTGAAGCAAGATGACAGTGAAACTAGCATTAACCAGTGAACCCGCAGTCTTGGATCAACAGGATGTAGCTTTTAACGGTATAAAACACAGTTTATAACATAGCTGAACCACCACCGACCACCCATCTAGCGTATTGTTTGGAAAATAAGTCTGAAGAGAAAGAAGTGGTACTCCGCATGAAATAGTGCCTTTAGTAAAGGCGTCTGGTATGAAAACCATCAAAAAAGTAAGTAACACAATCATCATCCCACTGCAGAGCTGGATTTGTCGTCAACCACACACACACACACACACACACACACACACACACACACACAGAAACAAGCTGTATTACTGCTATATAAGATTCTCAAAAGCCAATCACATTTGAGCCTAAACTGAAAAGCAAAATCAAATATACCTTTAAAACAAGGTAAACAGTAAATATCACTGTAAAAGGCTGCAGTCATGATAAAAAAAACATTTAAAACAGACTAAGCGCAATTTATTTGACAGGATTATGTAGGTCAGCAAAGAATACATCACACATTTTTACTTTTGATTACATTTTGAAGAAAGTGGAAAAGTCAGTAGGAGATAGAGTATTCATACCTTGGATTGTTTTTTTGTTTTTTTAACAAATAATTTCATTTTTTTTTAATACTTTTATTTAGTAAGGATGCTTTAAATCGATGAAAAGTGACAGTATGTTTAAAAAAAACTTTCTATTTCAACTGGAGTAATGGCTGCTGAACATTCAGCTTTGCCATCACAAGAATAAATTACATTTTAAAATATTAAAATAGAAAACAGTTCTTTTAAATTGTAATAATATTCCACAATATTACTGTTTTTAAGGTCAAATAAATGCAACTTCTTTATGCGCTACATATGTAATGTAAGTTTTACCTTAAAAAAAAGTTGTAAAAATGAGCATACCTTCCCAAACACAAATTGAACTCAAACTCAACACTACATTTGTCTATTCATTTTATTTTATCATTAGGAAAAAAAGCACAGAGTAGGGGGCCTTGACAGCGTGCAGCATTGTTTCCTCTTTGTGTACAGAGCTGATAGGCCAGAATAATCATACTGTGCAGCTTAAAGCCTTTACGCGCTCAAAGCATTTCTCACCGAGGCACGTTGATGTGCCGTAAGCAATCGTTTAATCCATTTGACTTGGTTCATGTAAAATGCATTGTTTTACAACTTGGCCGAGCTTTGGCTTTCGTTACGACACAGAAAATCAAACTGTGTAAATCAATCAATCCATTGAAAAGCAGCTTGTTGCATTAGATGCTGATATTATACTTGTAGTTTTACATACTGCATTACCTTATTAAAGAGGTAAGTAAATAACGCTTATAGCAAATAATACCTTAGGGGGGAAACTTTTGAAGCATTTTAGACCCCTCACACTAGTCAGGGTCAGTATAGCTTAAGTAGCTGGATACAAAGAGCTTACAATCGTTGTGTATACAAAAACAGAGCCATGATAATCTGAATATTACTTTCAGATTACACCTGAAAAAAAAGTGAAAAACAATATATACAGTTTGGTATGCATGATAAGTCACATTTCTACACAATTAACCATTATTGTGAGAAACACTGATTTCCATGATGGTGAAAACTGTGATCTCGTTCAACTGCCAAGTTTGGATCTACCTGAGTTTGTGTCTATCAGGGGTGTATATGTCCCATCTTGTCCTTTAACTATTGCATATGACAATTAAGAGACTGTTAAGCTCCTAAAATTCACACAGACTCCAAACTGTGTTCAGTGCGCCCCTTCTGTCTAATCTAACACCTGTCCTGCAGGTTTTCTCTAGACTGCTCGCTCGAGATAATACCAAGTGAAACTGTTGTATATGAGAAATGAAAGAAAACAGTTTTGGCGTGATGAGAAAGTTACTAGTTTGCACCTTATGCATCTTTCCCTCTCACGGGAAGCGTTAAGACGGTCTTGGAATGCACAATATACTATATAGAGTAAATATTGCCGTTACTACAAGCGTGATTACTGTAGATACATAGAGTGGCCTCCCTAACACTAGAGGCACCAGAGAATTTAGAGTGTCAGGCTTGGCTGAAAACAACCATGTCAAGCCACTTTGGAACAAAAGTATGACTCGGCTCATTGGTTAATCGTCATCATTAGCCTCTCTTTTCGATTCATCCAGCTTCCGCTCCATGAGTTGAGAGGCCGGGCTTGGAAGAGACACCACTTCCACAGGAGGTAGCATGACACCTTCTGGCTCAATGTCTTTTCTCTGGGAGAGATCCTCCTGGAAACAAACCCATCACATTTAAGCAAACAATCCTGACTATCAAAGCAGTCCAAGTAGTGCATTTACAACAACCTCTAACCTGCTCAGAGAACCGCTGACTCATGACTTGATCTCCAAACTCCTGAGTCTCGACCTCTTCGCTGTTGGAGTGGCAGCTGGGGCTCGGCACCTCTATCCCATGGCTCTCTAGTATGGCAGCCTCTGAGTGAAACAGAGAGAAAGTGTGTTTAGTATAAAGAGATATAACTGTGACAGTTTAAAAGTTAATATGTAGCATCCAGACTCCCGCAAAGGCTTTCCTGTCAAGAAAAATAATGTCTGTCTGAAATTAAAATGAATGCTTCCAATAAAAATAAATAAAAACAACAACAACAACAACAACAACAACAACAACATCTAATTACCTGTCCACAAGTCACGTGATTATACACTAACGTTCAAATATTTGGGATCAGGTTTTTTTTTTTTAAAGAAATGAATACTTTTATTCAGCAAGGATGCATTCAATTGGTAAAAATATTTATAATGTTATAAAAGATTTCTACTTCAAATAAATGCTGTTCTTTTGAACTTTCTATTCATCAAAGAATCCTGAAGAAATGCATCATGGTTTCCACAAAAATATTAAGCAGCACAACTGATAGGAAATGTTTCTTGAACAACAAATCAGCATATTAGAATGATTTCTGAAACATCATATGACACTGAAGACTGGAGTATTGATGCTGAAAATTCAGTTTGTCATCACTGGAATAACTATTCAAATAGAAAAGCTATTTTAAAATTGTAACAATGTTTGACTGTTTTTACTGTATTGCTTGATTGTTATGCATTTTGATCAAATAAATGCAGCCTTGGTTATTCAGAAACATTAAAGGGGTCTGTGGATTCTTCGGTAAGTCTTTTACGATATGGACTCGACAATAATGCAACAACGTGTAAGTAACTTGAGTTACTTCTACTGTTCCAATGCCTGGTCTGATATTTTTTTTAGTGATAGTTTATCAGTGACACACGCCAAAACTCACGTTTTATTCAACGAATCTCTTAGTTGCACTATTAGTTATAATGAAAGCATTCGTTAGGGTGCAGAAATTGAGTTGCAATGACGAGATCACTGCTCAGCTGTTCATTACTGCAACCTTACATGCCACGATCTAAATATAATGCCATAGATCTAAATGTAATGCAGCACTTTTCACAACGTGCTAAAAGAGAGAGTAATACTTGGCTATTTCAAATGGAAAGATGTTAGCCAATCACAGCAGTGGGCGTTTACACTGAAGTCTCACAGCAGACATGGCCCTTAAAACAGAGCGTTCAAATAAAAGCGCTAAAATCAGGGTAGGAAAAATGCCCTTTATTTCTACAATTTTTGATATAAAAAGCATACTAACATTATAAGTGCACCCCCGGAAACATTATAAAACAATAAAACAATGCAGTTCATGAACTCTTTAAAAAAAAATTTAAATGAAAACATTTGAATGGTACTTCATAATCACACAAATATAGATAGCCCACAGACAGGCACTATGTGATTTTGTTTTTGGAGGCTTAATGTGAGGAATATTCTACATGGAGTACTGGAGGGAAAAACTAAAACTTTAGGCATCCTAGATAAACTTCTGCTGGTGTGTCACTTAAATCAGAGAGTGTCAGACTATCATTCTTACAGCCTCACCTATGTTGGCACGTCTTTTCATCTCCTTCCTCCGATTGGCAAACCAGTTGTACACTTTGAGCGCAGTGACTCTTTCAAACTCTGACAGTTTGCATCCTGAAACAACATGTATACAAGAAATTCAATTGGCATTCAGTGCATTGAGTGAGGCAGGGGTACATTTGCAACAAAGATGGCATGCCTATGACTGGTTCTGAGGCGGCTTAGATACTGATTGCAATCACTTACCAGGTTTTTGAATGACAGCATTACAGGCATTGGCAATTTCTTCTCTTTTGGCCTCATCAGGATACTGATTCTCTATAAAGAAACTATGAGAACAAGCAAAGTGAATCAGAACAAGACTTGGGATATCATGATCATTGTTCAACCAATAGAAAACAGTAATGGCTTTAGAACACTGACTAATAAAATAGGCTATTTTCTTCACAACAATGACATTAAGTGGAAAAATGCTTGTGAATGGAGAAAATGTTCCACTTTTATAGGTACACTGTCACCATACCTCACTATTAAATTAAAATGACAACATTGTGCCATCACGAAATTCAGAATTCCTATGGTAAATCAAAAACCCTGTTTGGATGGATGATTATTGTTTTTGTTTTTTTATATTAATTGATAATATGTCAAAACTCAGAGTGAACTCATTGTACTATGCAGTTATCACTCCAGTAAATAGTCTCTTATGTGTAAAAGACGTGATTAAGAAGAGCGAGGACCGTATTTAACTGCATCATGTATGTGTCTTTGTGAGTTTTATCTCTAAGGACCCATATATATATATATATATATATATATATATATATATATGTTCTTTTACAGATGTCACCCTGAGAAACAATTACTGTCTGAACCTAGTGCCAAAGAGAGTAAAGCTCTGTCATTTACCTCTCCATAATCGACTGGCACTCCTTTCTCCAAGTGAAGCGACTACCTCTACGCAGTCTAAAAGGCCCAACTGCTGCCCTGTCTGCGGGACTTCCAGCCAACCTCCAGTCGGGCTCCTCTTTAACCAGTGAACGCATGGACAATGTGGCACCTGTTGTGAACATTATTGCACACAAACCAAAATAAGAGTGAAATATGAATTCACTGCACATGTAGCTAAATAAAAATTAAAAGGATGGTTCACCAAAAAATACAAATTCTGTTACTCACTCACCCTAAAGTTGTTCCAAAACAGCATGACTGTTTTTCTTTCATAGAACACAAAATGAGATACTTAGAGAAGGATGTCCATGCTGCTCTTTCCATACAATGAAAGTGAATCATGGCCATAGCTGTCCCTGGTCCCCATTCATTTTCATTGTGTTAAATCTTCTTTTAAATTTCTCAGTTTGTGTTCCACGCAAGAAAGAAAATCATAAAGGTTTAGAATGACACGAGGGTGTTATTTTTGATGAACTATCCCTTTAAGTCTAAAGAGCATTTCTAAAAGATTCTAAAGCCGCCTTTCCACCATTTCCAACATTCGCAAACAATTGTTGTATTTAGTGCCATTTGCACAAAACTTGGTCATGAAGAATAAAAGTATATGATTATTTCCACACAAAGCAACTGACTGTCAATATGTCTGAAAAAAAAAAATAGCAGGGTTATTATTGTAAACTAAAACCAAAACCATAAAAAAACTGAAATAAAATAAAATAAACAAAAACTTTTATTTCAGCTAGTTGCCAAGGCAAGATTTCTTATTTTAATTTAGTTTACTAAAATAGATACTAAATAGTAGCTACAACTGAAATAAAATTGAATAAAAACGATATAAACATTTAAAAAATAATAATAATAAAAATGTCAACAGAATTACTAAAACATTAACTAAAATTAAAATGAACCCGGAAAATATAAAATAAAAACTAATAATTCAAAATTTTAATAACTATAATAGTATCTTAATGATACTAAAATAACACTGAAGCATAGTAGGGTTTCTAGGGTGAATCAACTAAATAATAATCATTATATAATAATTATTTCAGACATAATTATTTATGTAGTTATTAAAGAATAACATTTTAGTGCAAAAATATTGGTAGTGGTATTGTAACTCTCACCTCGCACTCAAAAAAGTTTTAATTAAAATACATCACATCTGGACAGATCTACAAAAGTTCAAAAGTTCAAATTGGATCCAAAAATTGCACATACGCATATGATCGGAACTCTACACAGCTCCTGTACTGCTCTTCATTGGAAATGAATGACTTCTGTGTATTGTTTGTTAAAGGTGATTTAAGACTCAAAGAGAACAAATATTAATTTCCTAAATCATTTGTATTGGTCAACTTAAAGGGATAGATCACCCAAAAAATGAACATTCTGTCATCATTTACTCACCCTAATGTTGTTCCAAACCTGTATGAATTTCATTCTTCGGTTGAACACAAAACAAGATATTTTGAAGATGTTGGTAACCAGACAGTTGACGGACAAAATATCTTCTTTTGTGTTCAACCGAAGAAAGAAATTCATACAGGTTTGGAACAACATTAGGCTGAGTAATGACAGAGTTTTCATTTTTGGGTGAACTATCCCTTCAAGCTGTGTTTCCCTGCTGCATGGACATTACCTGACTGGGCTTGGTGAGCAGAGTACCAGGGGAGGAGGTGCATCAGCAGTTCTCTCTGCCTATTCCAGGGAGTGTCAGTCCTGCTCCTGGGGACCTGAGCATGCTGGTTTTCACTCCATCTGATTCCTTTAACCCATTTGGGCAATCAGAAAACTGTGTTAACTAGGGTCCCTTCGAGAGGCCGAAAACTTGCAATTAATGGTGACGACCGTTAACAAATATTAACATAGTGCTCAATGAAAATTCTTGTAGATTGTTAAAGTAAGTAAAAATTAATTGAAGATAGCAGCGTTAATAGACATTCAAAGTGATTAGGTTCTTGGAGCCATGCTCAATTCTCTAGCGCTGTAGAGAATGTAAAAGCGTCATGCTCAGGGCTCTGTTAGTAGGGTCGGGTGTTAACTGCACTTCAGTGCAAAGAGGACATGAAAACCAGCACTTGACAAACCCAGGATCAGGACTGAGAGCTACAGAAGAGGGTCTAACCTGGGAGATGGGGAGCAGAAATGGTCCTGGAGGGCTCCACATTACTTAATTAGCTCCTTCAAGCATCAACACATTCTCTATATTATAAATGCGAGATGATGCGAGTGTTGGCGGTGTTACAGCCTAAGAGGCTTTAAAGCTCATTTCTGACTGCAACAACCTACACTTCTTAAATGTGCCAAGAACAGCATTACCCTAAGCACATAACTGATGGGAAATGACACCAGTTGATTGAATTTCAATTCGGTGCAGTGACATGGCATGTCCTTCCAATATATTGTCTTTATCAAACACTGAATTTTCAATGTAAAGCCCTCAAGGACCATGCAATCTATATAGGGAAGATATGGCAGAATGGCAAGTGAAGACCAAAAAAATAAATAAATAAAAACATTAGGCAGCCTCGAGCCTAAAATTCAGGCCACGCCCTTGTTTTTGGCAAGTCATCTCCCTGCTGAGGAACCACAACTCACCTGGGCTGTTGCGCTCCAGCAGGTACCAGCGATAGAACGCCCTGCGTTTGGAGTCGCTCATCTCCAGCCCCTGCTGCAGAAGCCACTGGGAGATGTAGCTCTGACTGATACCTGCAGAATATCACACAGTCATAAAAAAGGAAATCAGTGAGAGAAATGACAGGAAAAGTATAACACACCAGAATAAAACCAAATATGAAAAGTGATCAGTGACACTAACTTCATGCCAGTGTTAACTAAAACTATTAAAAACATTTTTGTAAATAAAGCTGAAATAAAATAAAATATAAATATCAGATGAAAAACTTATGTTGCTTTGGCAACTAACTGAAATAGGTTTAAGTTGAATCACTAAAATTACTAGCTGGAAATAAATAAAGAATAAAACTGAACTAAAACTTTAAAAAAAAAAAAAAAAAAAATTATACTAAATAGTAATATTTACTAATACTAATATTTACTAAATTGTAATATTTAAAGAAAGGTAACACTTTAATGTAAGGTCCCATTAGTTAATGTTAGTTAATACATTAACTATGAGCAATTTATTCATTACAGTATTTATTCATATATTTTAATGTTAGTTAAAATTGTTCATTGTGTTGCTCAGGTCCATTACATAATATTAACAAATACAACTTTGATTTTAATAATGTATTAGTAAATTTTTATCATTAAATTAACATTAATTAAAACACTTTAATAGAATATTTTTTAATTGTTCATGTTAACTAATGTAGTTAACTAAATGAACAAATGGAATCTTATTGTAACGTTACAAAAAAAAGACAAAAGCACATAATACTATAACTAATATATATTCAACTGGTGTGATTTTATATTAATATACAGGCTCCATTTTTAAAATATTGTTTAAATAAAATTGTTAAATAAAAGTTCTGCATGTGATCAACAAACTTTAATTTCAAACAAACTTCTGACACACTATTAACTATTATAAAATAAACTGATTTTGATTTTGTACTCTGTGTATTTTATGAGATGCAGTGTAGATCATTCACTGTATAGTATAATCTGTGTAATAATAGTCTGTGTAATGTAATAGGAAATTTATTAACTAAGGAATGAACATGCAAACTGGACTCGCTATCAGTTGCTTCCACAGACTTGAGCGAGTTTGTTGTGCAGTCATGTTCGATATCCATTTGAATTTCTCTATGCACTTGTCTCATCAGCTGTGACCTCTTTCCAGCAAGATATTATCAGTTTCACATGCTTGCTGATTTTTTTCCACCATGTCAACGTTTTGGTTATCGAAGCTGTTGTTGGCCTAGATTTTCTCTGTCTGACATTCTTGATGTGCTAGTAAATAAAAATATTACTAATATATTTCTCCTGTTCAGCACAGGAAATAATTAATACCTTGTGAATGTACAGTAAATGAATATAGGTTAAACGGTTTTAGTATGCAAAATACTTTGTTCCATACACTTTTTTTTTCCATTGCAAGACTGAAAGCATTCAGAGTACCTGTGACTTGTCCAACAATTGCCTGTGAGATTCTTCTGTTATTGAGAAAAGCTTTTATCTCTTCTTTCACAAGGTTACTGTCCCTCCTACAGTCCAAACAAAGACAAGCATTACTTTGAGAAAGAGTCAAAACATTACATTTTAAATTTCATTAAGCATTAAAAACATTAGCAGCTTTAAACGATTTCATAAAATGTGTGTAAAATTGGGGTTTTGCATAATATATGTTTAAATGGGGAACATATTCTGTGGCAGATCCAAAGGAAAGCTACAAAAAGTAACCATCTAAACCAACTGTCCACCTGACCTGATTCAGAAAGGGCTTTTGTTCTCTGAAAATTACACTGTTGCTCGGGGACGTTCACTGTCATTATCAGCTGTTATATTAATCTCTACCTCTCAGTAGACCTGAGAAGAGAATCCCACAGAAGCAGCTGATATAGTGCACTCATAACAGTTACCTCATGTATTCCTCCACCTTCTCCTCCAGATCCCAGTCCTCTTCTGCCAAGTCGTAACTAAACGACCTCTGAACTCCGCTGGGTGGGTACAGGGGTGGAGGCGAGGCATCGTAGCTGTTGCTAGGTGATAATGCAGCATCCATGACGGGGGTCTGTGTGGTGGCTGAGGTAAGAGAGGAGGAGGAAGAGGAGGAGGACGAGGGGGCAGCAGGGGCTGCGGAGGTAGGGGCACTGGGTGGGGCCGAGTGATTGTTGCAGCATGGGGTACGATGGTCTGGATCAAGCCTCTCTAAAGACTCGAGGGCTTGAATGATCTGAGGTTTGGTCATCCCTGACAGCCTTAAACGCTGGAGCAGGTCGATCTGTTCAATCGTATAGCGTGGCTCCACATCACAACACTCCATCCTGGCATCTGATGGAGAAGAAAAGGCAAAAAATAAAGCAAATTACATTGTGTTGATATTTATACTAACCTGTAGAAATTAGTGAAGTTTATTCATTCTTCTTTAAATGAGAAGTGTGTAGTTTCTGCACCACAAAAAACAGCAACAGTTCTGGTAAAAAGTACTGTGAAAAACTACAGTGCCTATAGAAAATCATCATACCCCTTTGAAATAGTTACTTTGTCGTACAGCCTGAAATCAAACCCCATTCCAAAGAGGAGAGAGGAAAAAAAAATAATAATAAATAAAAAAACTTTTCCAGCTTTATTTACAAATTTTGACAACAAGAAAAAATAAAATAAAAAGGCAAAAGTTCTGAAAATTAATAAAAACCTGAAAAACCAGAATAATAGGATTGGAAAAGTCCTCAGTCCCCTGATTTAATACTTCGTAGATCCACCTTTTGCTTTAATTACAGCCATTAATCTTTTTGGATATGGCTGTACTAGCTTTGCACACCTAGATTGGGGAATATTTGCCCATCCTTCTTTGCTCAAGTTCAGGCAAATTTCGTTTACACGATACCAGCCGAGGAATAAGGGTCTTATCTAGTGAAACGATCAGTCATTTTCTATCAGTCATAATAAAATTTATATACTTTTTAACCACAAATGCTTGTCTAGCACTAGCTCTGCGATGTGCTACGCATTATGTAATCACATTGGAAAGGTCACGCGTGACGTAGGCGAAAGTACCACAATCTTATTTTCTCCTCCAACTTCAAAATCGTCCGACAGCGTTGTTTTACTTTTTTTTCTTTTTTTTTTGTAAAGGGCGTTTGGCTTAGTCTTTGCACATTCGCTTTGTAAACACTGGATCTGTACTTCCGCCTACTTCACGCGTGACCTTTCCAACGTGATTACGTAATGCGTTGCGCATTGCAGAACAATGAGCATTTGTGGTTAAAAAGTCTAAATTGTTTTTTTTTTTTTTTTTAAGAAAATGACCAATCGTTTCACTAGATAAGACCCTTATTCCTCGGCTGGGATTGTGTAGAGCCCTTTGAAGCTGCATTTAAACTGCAATTTGGACCTTCAACTCGTTGTACACCAGTAAAGTCCAGTATATGGAAAAATCCTGGAATGTTTTCCACAAAAACAATAATTTCATTTCGACTGAAGAAAGAAAGACAAACATCTTGAATGACATGGGGGTGAGCAAATTATCAGCAAATTTTAATTCTGAAGTGAACTAATCCATTAAGTCAGGACTCTGGCTTGGCCGCTCAAGGACATTCACCTTCCTATCCTTAAGGCATTGCATTGTTCTTTTGGCAGTATGTTTAGGATCACTGTCGTGTTGGAAGGTGAATGACCTTCCCATCTTCAGCCACCTAGCAGAGGGACGCAGGTTTTCCTCAAGAATTTGGATGTACTTGGCAGCGTCCATTTTCCCTTCAATCCTGACCAATCACCCAGTCTCCGCTGAAGAGAAACACCCCCACAACATACTGCTGCCACCACCACGCCTCACCACAGCTTTCGGGTGGTGTGCTGTGTTTGCTTTTCGACAAACATTCATTCACCTTCCAACACGACAATGATCCTAAACATACCACCAAAACAACAACACAATGGCTTAAGGATAGGAAGGTGTACGTCTTAAACGAAGACTATGTTTTAAAATCCCTATGGGAAAAAAATAAATAAGAAAAATACTTTCGGAACCAAAGCCGCTGAAATGTGAGTGGACACTAATAGAATAGCAAAAATCTGCTATTGGTCAGCAAAACAGATGTCCCACCCCTAAACTCATGCCATGCTGGTTGGAACACTCAAACAAACAGAGCGCATTATGAATGGAGAAGAGGCTTGTGGTCATTTTTGCACAGAAAAAACAAGAAAAAGAGCATAAAAATATGGAATTTTTTACTTAAAGTTTAAGTATGTTTCTTACACTTTGAAACTATACGCATTGTAAAAATAAAATAAATTTGAATTGAACTGAATTACACAAAGCTATTCCATAAGACTTGGAATATATCATACAGACCACTTTAATTATACTTTTATGGTACATAAACAGCCCCATTATATGGAAAAGAGTGAGCAGGATTCTTTTTTTTTTTTTTTTTTTAAATTACCATTTATGTTCCACAGAATAAATAGTCATACAGTCTACACTGGACACATCTAGTTATTCTTTTATATTTCACATTACTGCCGATCTTTTTCTTTTCTATCTATCCTTGTACTTTACAATTCAATTATTTTGCTACCTTGCAAACACTGACATTCCTTCAGGGAATCCAAATCTAGCTAGAGTAACTTCATAAAAAAAATGTTTCACATCTTATTTGTTGTCCTACCTGAGATTTGAGGTGATAATCGGCCCGTTGGGAGCGGTTCGGCGCGTGGAGCCACAGCAGGAAGGCACCACTGTCGCATGGTCGAGGAGTCACCCGCAGGGGACAAGGGGGGCTGTCAAAACATCAAAATAACTGCTAACAGCCAGTCAGCATGTGTCCGTTATTCATGCTAGAGTAACGATACAAACAACTCGGGTACGGTTTGCTTTAATAACGACCTTCAATAACAGCTAATGCACGTCTGTAATAATCATGACTTTATTTTGTGTCAGGCTCGCGCTAACTGGCTAGCCCCAGCGGGCACGCGCTGCTGTGCAACTGCATACAAGAATGAATTATCTTCGCCTTTGTTTTCACACTTGCAGCTGAACCCAATGACTTGGGCACGGCTTTTACTTCTAGCAGACAACGCGTAAAAGTCATGCACTACAACAAAAAAAAGTCGCTGCTTTAGTTTTTGTAACAGATTCGCGTCTCGCAATATCACTTGTTATGACTGCGGGTGTGAGATGCCTTCATAGTAGCACAGCTTTGATGCACAGAGCGCTAAAGTAACTGTATTGCCGCTAGCATGAATAGCTATATGCCCTACACGCAGTTATCCGCCTTACCTCCCCGCGCTACCGTCAAACTGCCGCCGGAGTTGGAGATGGTGCGGCTGGAGAGCGGTCGGTGCACACCCTGGGTGTAATCCTGGCCCTCCCGTGCGCTCACTTGCACTCCGAGGCGCTTCAACTAGCTAATGAAGGTGATCCGAGGAGGGTCACATTGTCCTGGGATGCCGCAGCATAATATTACTGGATATATGGAAGTCAACAATTGACCTCTCACCCGCAGCGACAGTCCCATGTGGATGCAGGAAGTGGATGCCAGAAGAGACTTCCATATGTTTACTATCTTTAATGACGTGTAAAAAGATTTTGCAAGTCCTTATGAGCAAATATTTGGGAGTAGATGTGAAATATAAAGTGTGTGCCTACTTTTTGTCAAGTTTGTTTACGTTTGTCAGATTTCGCAGGACTGCTATTCTGTATGGATCCTTTTTCGCACACAGCAATGTGAAAGTTTACAATTCACTAGGAATGAGCTGCTTGCACTGCCAACGTGAGGTTCATAATGCTGACCACAAAATAAACCATTGTTTTTATCTATATTAATCCTATATCATTTAGTTAATGCACGACGAGTCACTAGTCCTTTCATCCAGCTCAACCAATTTGAGGCTTCTACAAGAGGACTGAAAAACAAAAACATTAATCATGACAGACTAAACAATAAAACCAGCCTAAATAAAAAAAATCCACACAATTACTAAATATTTAATTATCATCACAATAATTTATACACCGTATATTTTAATGTACAATGTCATATTTTATTATAGTCTATAGGGGAAAAAATGAATTTTAAAAAATCACATTTGTTAAAATTAAAGCAATAGCCAACATGAACAATAAACAATATGCATTATAATGACTAACCGCCTATTCTCGAACATAACATTTTTTGAAAGTACTCTTTTACTGAAATACTTTTTTAAACCCTAGAATGCATGAACCAAAAAACCTACTCAAATGCATAAAGGAGGGTCAAAATGACCCATATTGGAATTAATGGTTTTCGTAAAAAAAAAAGATGTCCTATTAATTAAATAATTAAAACAATTGATACACAACTGTTTTAATATATCAAACCTGTTTATTTGTCCACTTTCCTTTATATATATATGTGCATCATAAAAGATACATTTATTCTTTTTAAAATGCATTTTTTTTTTCTAAACAAACTAATTTAGATCTGTAAAGTATATTCTAGTCTGAGCCTTCACTCCCCACACTGTAAAAAAATATTTTCATGATTGATCACAACTTTTTTCTTTTGTCAAATCAACTTAGATAATGAATGTGGTTCAGATAACATAATATTTTGAGTTTCCATTGTATTAACTCAAATTTTTCATTTCAATGAACTCAAAATTTTAAGGCAACCAGGTAACTTACTTTTTTAAAGTTAAACCGACAATAATTTTTTACAGTGCAGATTTCTCACAGAACATGTGAAAATGATCTTTGCAGACAGAGACAGAACTTTTCAAATAAGTTTGTACCTTTCTAAGCATAACTTTTTGCCAGAGTTTGCACCTTTTGCTTTTTGGGGGCCTTCGGCTGTCCTTTCCTGTAGCCTTTTTCTGCATCTGAAATCATACTGAGTAGGTTCTACATTTGAGAACTTTGTGACTGTTAAAAAAAGTATACATGTGTATAGTATAAATAAAGCAGTATCAAGCATGCATGTGTGTAGTATGAATGCAATCTGCATTGTCGTGTGAGCTATAGTGACATTCAAGACTCCTCTCCCATGAATAGTAAAGTGTCCACTGGATGTGAACTTCAGAATCTTCAGAAGTATATATGTTAATAATTACACATACTGCTTTTCACCTGCTATATAGTAGGGAGATATGCATATTCAAACACTGGGTAAACAGATTTTTAAGTAATCCATAAAGTTAAAGTTATAAACAAAATAAATATTATTGACAAAAATATAGGCCCATCCAAAAATACTGTTGACTCAAAATTCCATTGGAAATGAATACAGGTCAATTTGACTCGCTTTATGCATTCTTGGGGTAGTGATACAATTTTTTTTTTTTTTTCCCATCCTATGACTAAGACATTTGAAAATGACATTGATGAGGGGCAAAAACAAGTTTTTTTAAAAAAAATAATGTAATATCAAATAAATAAGTGTTTTTATTGATAAATATTTCAAGAATCACAGAATGCCAATTCAATTTGCATCCCCTTTATGCATTCTAGGTTTAAAATGTAACATGACCATTTTCATTTTTTTTAATGTTTCATAGTTCAAAAGGTGCTGCATAACAGGAATGATACAACAAGTTTAAACAGACATGTCATTCGTAATAAACTGCAATAGGGTGCATGGTCTTCAAAACGGATATGAATTTACAGCAGGGTCAGTTCATCTTTAGCTGTCAGTTCATTTTCATCTTGAAAAGCCCTGTCCTCAGGAGACACAGCCTACAGAGGAACCCATCTTAACTGTATTCCTGGTGATCACCAGCCTTGTGTGCATCCTGATGCACCTCTGTAAGATGCTGTATCTCATTATGAAAGGCTGATATGAGTGTGCCAGCTTACACAAATGTAAACAGATGATCCATCTAGCAACTCCAGCCTGCAAAAGCAATCAAGATAATATCCAGGAGACAATATTATTAGAGTAGTCTGCTGACCATCCTCCCTCGGACAATATTAGTGCTGCTGGCTATCTCCTAAACTGAACTTCCTCCCTTCTCCAAATTAACATGCTTTGTTTGAAACAAATACTTTTACGTTTATGAATCAAAGATGAACCCATGGTCCTGATTAAACCTCAGTCTGTGACTACATAGGATACTGAGTTACTCATTCTAAAACAAAATGTGTCCAATAATACAGTGTAATATATCAGAAATTAATGCCAAAAGGACATCACAGGGGGATCAAATTGGTGCTACCTGACTAGAGAAAACAGAAAAAAAGGCTGTTGTTTTCCCTTTTGCCAAATAGGTAGAAAAACATCAACACCCATAATGCACTGGGCATGATGCCGACCAAGGCCAATCCCACCAGTCTGCTATATGCTTACCAGAGTCAAATACCACCTTGCTTTAGTAGGAAATACTTATTAGAAAACTTTTAGTTATAATGGTGTTGACTTTTATTGTTCCTGGGTGCAAGAATTCAAAGTGTCAAAGTGTTACTTTCGGTCCAGCATAGGCAGTGGCTAAAGGCTACGAAGAATCATGGAGAGAATGTCGTGACAGAAAATCTGAAAAACATCAATGTTTATAATCAACATTTCAAACTGGATGACCATGAACGGTTTTAGGTCAAACGGAGGGGGAAAACTGAAAGAAACTGCCATTCAGTTCTACCCAACCACCCGAAGCAAAATGTAAGTTTCGTGTAAGAAAGTTGTTGACACAGTGTTCCATTTTTACCATAATTTTTACCATAATGCTGTTTAAGTAGACATATTTCGATACAATTTTCAGTGATAAACCCTTACAATAACTGTTTTGTTAATAGTCCTTTGTCGAAAGCCCTGGAGCTGTCAAAAGTTCACAAAACACGGCATCATTTTTTGATGACAAAAAATTTTGAATTTCTCGGTGCTAACACAGAGAACGAGTAAACATTGTTCATTTACATAGGCAATACCGGCAACATTGTAACAATACAAAGCAGGTTGAAAATCAGCAAAGTTACACTTTAAGGTTCTATAGCCTACCCTGTTCTGTCAGGCACTTCATATGGGTTCGGCCCATCATGGGATCCTTTTATGGATATAGTTTTAATTAATTAATTTTGTTTTAATTATTTTTTTTATTTTGTTTAAATTTCATGAATTAAACAGAAGTTGTAAACTTACTTTATCTCTAATTGAAATAACCCGTTAAAAAAGAAAGTTAGCCTATATGCTATCATTTAAGACATTTCTCGTTATATAGAAACCTTCTGGTATAAAGTGTTCTTTAAAATTGAGACAAGAACCCTAGGGAACCCTTTTTTTTTTCTAAGAGTGCATAATAAATATCAGTATTTAGACATAAATATTTTTAGACATTCTGGTCTGATACATTTAATATTAATACATTGGTGTGCATGTGCTTTGGCTTTGTTGCCCTTCAGCTATTACAAAAAAGTAGCACTTTTCCACTATTATTATTCTTCAATTGTATTGTTGCGATGATAATAATATAAAAGAGGATAAATATTTAGCCTACTGGAAATAAAGTAGCCTAAACATGAGCATTTTTATAACAAGAAAGCATATAGTCTATAATGTATTCAAACATTATGTTCTCCAACAGAAAACGTTTTATTGGCAGAACTGTCAATGAAATGCAGTTCTCTTCCCCTTTGTGTTTGTGTCCCTCTTGTGGAGAGAATCTACATAATTTATTATCCTGTGGCATTAAGACACACTGAATCCAGTTGCGGAATATTTTTCAGAATATCAAAACAGGAAAACTGACCATTTAACAAATGATTAATAAACTTACCAGCCTCAAAGCTATGTAGTCTTTGCTCAAAGGCTGACCAGCCTGTAAGTGAATATCCGGGGCACATTCTTTCAATCTGCACACAAACACATGTGTGATCGGGACAGTACAGACAGGAGGTGCAGCTCCTCTCTCTTGGAATAGCCTATATACAGAGGTGCCATGAGCTAACCGAGGGCTTAAACTAGATTTTGTTCAATGGGTAATTCAGGTGAGTTACTGAGACAATCAAAATAAATGTTTGTAAATGATTTTGAATCTGACAGGTGATTTTTTGTTCTGTTTGCAATACTGAGAAAAGACAATTTGTATTGGTTCTCATTATGCATTTGTTTCTAAAAATCTTCATGGAAAATACACTTCATATGTCAATCTTATAGCTAATCTTATAGCCTGCTTTATAGAAGTTCTGTTTATGTTTGTACCAAGCAAATGCAAGTCTTATTACTTAGAAAATCATGAGGCATTTCCCCATCAGCACTGTCACAAACTTTTTTTCTTTTCCCAAAAGTCTAACGAGCCATTATCGGTTGAGTTTGCTGTGCCAAGTGTACAAAGTGTGTAATGATTAACTGAGGTGACATCTCTCCTGCAGCCCAAACTCTGTCCTCAGTGGATCAGTGAAGCCTTTGTGTTTGCTGTGAAATAATGTCCACCCACACTGCCCTGCTGCACTTCTAATCTTTCCTTCAGCTTTCACGTCCTGTCCAGAGCACACCAGCAAAATATCTGTAACGCTAGTCAGCACAGCCATTTGAAAATACGACCCTTGTCTACTCTCAGAGTCTTAACTTAGTGTTTATGTAGTTGAGAGGAAGGTACTGGAGGCTGTAAATTCATCGAATGACAGTAAATTCAGCTCAGAGCTCTTGGCTTCATTTGGTATCCCATCAGCGCTCTCTTTCTCTCTCCCCCCTCTCAGGGGTGTGTTGTGGCAATCTGGAGGAGCAGAAGGGGCTGATGAAGATGGGCCTTTGTATGGTGTTAGTAGGGCATGTGAACTTCCTGCTGGGTGCTCTGGTCCATGGTGTGGTGCTGAGACACTTCAGCCTGCAGCGGGGACAGGCCATGGAAAGCGCCATCTCTAACGTCATAGCTCTGACAGCGGGCCTGCTGGTGAGGCACGACATTATTGTAAAATGGGCAATTTGATCTTATTAACCAGAGGAATATTTTGTCCTGTCTTTTGCTTACTCCAAGACAAGTCATTTGTTTACAGAGTACATTTAAAGGTGCAACAGGTGATTCTCTGCAGAATTTTTTTTGTCATACTGGTTGTAATTCTCCTCATATCCTGATAGCAATCATGTTAAATGGTCTAAATGTATTTTTATAAATATATATCGTCTATGGAAGGCGTAGGACCATAAAATGTTCATCCAATCATTATATTCGGTCCGAATGAAATAATACGATGTCCTACCTGGCTGCGTGCCGACGTATTTTTCCATTCCTTCGCGCACCCTGTTTGCGCAGACATCATACGTCATCAGCAGCGCGTTTCATGCTATGCAGAGAACAGACGTCGGTCACGGAGCACCAGTGTTGCCAAGTTCCCGGTTTTCCCGCGGAATTGGGTTACTTTTACACTGTTGCCGCGGGTTGTATTTTATGTCCGCGGGGTGAATCGACCCAAAATATCGTGATATTTAGCCCCCCGGAAAGCGATTTTTACCGTGGGACCCCCCTGAAATGCGATTGGGCTAGTTTTGGGCTAGTTTTGAGGAGCAATTGGGCGGGTTTTGTTGTGAAAACCTGGCAACCCTGCGGAGCACCGCAAACTAACAGCAACCACCTTTTTACGGTTCCTCCAAAACAACGAGCTTATGCTGCGTTCATGCCATAACTAACGTACCGTAATTAAGAGATGGCAACCCGTGACGTTCTAACCAGAGTTGTTCACGCCCTCAGACTCGGAATTATGCGTTTCCATGTCAACAGTATCAACACCGAAATGAATCTGCAGCAGTATACGGTACAAGCATCAGCGCCATAGTTCACTAGTCAGAGCACTGATCAGGGAGTCGGCCACATTCATTTACACAGTATACTGATACACGACTTAGGAAGCTAGGGAGCTGATTGAGACCCAGGGTAAGTTGTTTATGCTAATTAGTATTGTAATGTTATGTGCTTTGAGACATGAGGTAGTTTAACGCCGTCTCTTCCCGAGAGCAGTTCATGTGTTTTGGAGATGCTCTGAAGGGAGGGTGGGATGTTATGATTTGAAAGCTAGCTTGCTATTGCTAGCCTCTCCGAAAATATCCTATTGCACCTTTACCTAGTAAGATAACCACAGGTGCAGTTCATCAACGTGTTCCACTAATGTTTGACAAATAAGTGTCCAAATACTTTCTGTTGTAATCTAATGATTTTTCATTTAAAACCTAACAAATTCCTTTTTGTGAAATATTTTGCTTAGAAATATATGATTGTGCTATTTTTCCTTATAATATATTTCACATTCTTTTAATTTTGTGTGTTTAGAGCAATGGCATTAATTTATTTTTATGTGTGGCTATTTTCTAAATATTTGCATTCAAATATTTTGGGAGCTGAGAAGAAATCATAATAATGTGCTGTTATATTTATCTAGGGTGTCATTATTGGGATATTGACTATTGTTCTGTCCAAAAATGAGAAGAACAGGCTACTGGTAAGTAAGCATTTCTAGTATACAAATTATGTCTCGATTATAACTGTAATTTACATTTTGTATTTAAAACCACACTGATTCTCATGTAATGCTTCACAGACAAAACCCATAAAACCTCAGATCATATTTCACTTCATAATCAAAAGAAAGAAGTTTATTTAAGACCAATTAGTGTTTTTGTTTGTATTGTGACATTATTTACAAGACAATTAGGCTAATTTCCAACTCATATTCTCATAAAAATATGAGAACAATAAGAAAAACATCTTTCTCATTACTGTAATGCAAAATTGTGACAGTGGTGTGTAATGATATATAATAAATATATAATTTAGATTGTAAATATGTAGTATTATTATTATTATTATATTTCACCCTAAATCTATATATATATAGATATAGAATAGTGGGAGTTACAATATGCTCAGACAAAATGTGATAGTGAAAATTTGAGGGGAAATGTGCATAATTGTCAATAGTCTATAATAATATTTTATCTAAAATAAACTTCATGTATGTGAAATGTAATTATTTTCTTCTTTTGATTTTGGGGTTGAATGTGACATTGAACATTATATTTTCATGAGATTCTCTCTCTCGTCATGTAATAGCATAGACCTGTGCTTTAGATAAAAGAGAGACTTCTATTCTGTAAATGTATTTTTTTTCTGCTGTTGGTCCACAATGATTGCACCATTACCTGAGGAATTTCAAAAAAGTTTCTTTCAAGAAAGAAAGAGAACAAGCCCATGAAAGTGTTGTCATTGATTTATGTGTTTGTGCTTTCTCTGTCAGTTTCCTTTGTACGCTTTTCTCCCTCTTGCTTCTTTCTGCCTCAGTGACACACACCTGCTTCCTCTCTCATTCATCAGGGTTTGTGTCGAGCTCACTAGCGTTTGATCACTGGCTTGTCAGAGAGCTTGCATGTGCCTTCAGAGCTCAGAATTTACAAATCCCTTTGTGATATAGAAAAGCCTGCAAGGAAAATCCTTTGGCTGGCACTCACGTTTAATTGTTCTTTGCTAATACTGTTAAAACTGCTCTCTTGTATTGTAGACTTTGTCACTGCTCGTGTTAAGTGCTGTAGCTGGTTTAGTGGCTGCCGCCTCAGTCATCGGTCTGATGGTGTCCTTGGTAAAGACCATAATTCATGGCGACAAGAGACTACTCGCTTACTGTGGCTACAATGATGGCAGGAGTCACCTAACCATTGCCAATGAGTGTCCTTTTGACCCCACTCGTATTTTTGTAAGTACTAAAGGAGAAATGAGAGAAAATGGTGAATGCTGTTGAAGAAATATGTGCATTTCAAAGTTGCAAATAGGTTTCTGGTTCACCAGTAATTATATTCTGGGTGCCTAAATATCGAAACTTCTATATTAAAGGTACTATGTAATTTTTTTTGGTTCAAAATTTAACTACATTTAAATAATGAGATACATTATCAATCCTTATTCCAAAATGTGTTTTTGTCTTACACTGATTTACTATAAGCCTATTATAAGTATTTATATTTTAGACTTGTCGGGATGATTTTCGCAGGAGGCGTACATACCTCACTCACCCGTGAGTGTCTCATCATATTCGTAAATAGAGAAACGTTGCTACTTTGACGCATGTATGGTGTGGGAGTGGCATAGGTTAGTTGTTACAACAAGTGAGAAAGGTTGTCATGAAGCACGCTAAATCTCGAACCTCTGGGGAATCACTAGTTTTAAAAAAATGCCGAACAGAGGAGAGTCTGCTGGCAAAATAAAACACGACAGAACTCGTAATAAAACCAGAATCAACATTGGCTTGGTTTTTCGGAGATGGCGAGAACTGAGGGATTTGAAATGTTGTAAAAGCGACGCAGAGATGCCATTTTTGGTCACACTTTAGATTAGGGTCCAGTTCTCACTATTAACTAGCTATTAACTACGACTTTTGCCTCAATAAACTCCTAATTACTGATTATTAATAGTTAGTAAGGTAGTTATTGGGTAGGATTAAGGGATGTAGAATATTGTCATGCAGAATAAGGCATTAATATGTGCTTTATAAGTACTAATAAACAGCTAATATCCTAGTAATATGCATGCTATTAAGCAATTAGTTAATAGTGAGAATTGGTCCCTAAAGTGTTACCACGTTTTTAGTACTCAACAGGTGAGTAAGATATTCTACTGAACAGATAAATTGCCATATGTAGCTGTCTAACAGAGTTTATTGTAAAGCATTATCTATTGTAAAGAGTCATATTCATCTGCACAGTCACGCAGAGCCAAAGCACAACCAAAACAATGTACTTCCACAAAATGCATGCAGTTTTGTTTTTTAACCGCTAGAAGGCCAAAGGTTACATAGGCTTAATTTACACTGCAGGCCTTGATGCCCAATTCTGATTTGTTGCCTATATCTGATATTTTTTTTGTCCATTTACACGTTCTTTCAATTGTGACGCATATCCGATTCATGTGTTTACACTTGCCATGCCATCTGAAACATCGTGCATTCTTAAAGGGGGGTTGTTGAACCACACACGTAATATCCTTGAAAACAGATTTGTTTCTGTACGAGCCTTTAATTTTATCTTGAACTGACTGTTCTCCCCACAGGGTGAGAAGGCAGGCAACTTCAGCCGTCGACCATTGCCCTGCATTTTCCTCCTCCATGTTTTCTTTGTCATTTACCGCCTTCACATGTGCTTCCTCCTCAGAATAATATCACGTCATTAAACCACGGAGAAGTACCAAATTGTCGCAGTTTTAATGACGTACCGCAATGCCTCCGAAAATCCGATCTGCCTGTTTACATGACAGTCGCATTGGCACATATCTGATTTATTTCCACATATGAATGAGGCGATAATATATCCGAATGAATGCGTTTTTTTTCCTGTTTATAGGTCATAGAACACATCGGATCTGTGTCACATATGCGCAAAAAATCGGAATTGGGTCACATTTCAGTGTACATTTAACTTTTATAATGGCTAAATTGGGTTTTATTGGAATTGCCAGTGTTGATGTCAGTATTAAACTGCTGCTTTTCTGATGTATTTCATTGGATTTCATCATATTGTGCTCATTAATTTAAAACTCATAAATGTGCAGTTATAGTTGTAGAAATAACCTTTTCTTCTGTCATAATCCCTATTTTTAGATATTCAAAGGAGCACATTGGATCTGATCATTTTGTTCACAATGAGAATCTCTGCTCATTAAAAGTGCACTTAGTAATTTCTTCCTCATTAAAAAGTTTTACAGATAGAGAAATTAATGTGAATTTTCAAAATGATGTCATCTCCATATCAGCCTAATTGGAGCTGAGATCACATGATCAGCCAAAAACTACTCGTTTTATCTCAGTAACCCCACTGTTTTTGGACATTTTAATTAATGGAATAAACTAATTATGGCAGAGTGTAATAACCCATTTCAGTGGCATTGGTAGCTGTAAACTTTTGCTTTTGCACGATGCTGCATCCAAACCATAGGTATCAAGGTGACAGCTACTGTATATGGGGCAGTATACAACATAAAATAAAATACTTTATGATGTGTAGAGTATGCTAGAGTGGTGAGTATACAGTATTGTTTACAAAAAGATGTTAAGAATGTTGGTAATTTTGTAAGTGATGTTAAAGAGTTAGACAGAATTTTCATTTTTGGGTGAACTAACCCTTTAAGGTGTTTCTCATTGTATAGTGATAAAAATCTAGTATTTCTTTTTTGATGTAATTATTATATTTGCTCATTATATTCACAAAGTTAAATGGTTTGAAAAAATGCCTATGTTTGAGTAATTAAAAACTGACATTAAAATGTATTTGGAAAAAAACTTGAATGCAATACAAATATGCAGGTTCAATATTGTATATGTACCCTTGTTTGTACAAAAAAAAGTATAATGACAAGTAGGTGACAGCAAGGTTGGGGTTGCAAAATTGTTCAGAAAAGGAGCAAACAGTAAACAGTAAAAAGAAAAAGAAAAGAAAAAAGTGCACTGGTCACGATCACCCAGTGCACTCACAGTAAACACATGCACTCGCAATAAATGAAGGCTAATTCTTTCTCTCTCTCTCAGAGCACCACGATTGTCCTCTGGGTCCCATTGATACTAATGAGTGCAGTGGAGATGGTGTTCTCTTGCCGCTTATTTAAGGTCTCCATCTCCTACCTCGTTCAGTCCTGGTGCCTCCGCAAACAACATCTACAAGATGAGAACAGATTGGTATGTGCTGGGCGACTCTGCACTTATACTCAAGGGAGATCAAATTTGCACTATTAAAAATAATCAGCGCTTTAGCGTAGGTGGACTCATCCTTTGAGTTTTCATGTGTACTGTACATCTGACAACTCATGCTGTCCTTCTAATAGATGCTTGAGAGAATACTAACACGTGTGTGACTGACTCACGGTCCCCCGTATGCGCGCGTACGTGCGAGAGAGGGTGTGTTCGGTGACTCATACTGCAGTCATACTGTAAAGCGGCATCACTGTGTTCCTTTTCAGATGAAAACCCCGGGAGCGTGCGAGCCCCGCTGCGTACCTCCACTCAGTCGTTGTGAAGGAGACGAGGAGCGGAGGTTGTCTGTTAGACCCCCAGAGCGGTACAAGCCACCCTGCAACTTTCACCCGCACCGCTCCGCGTCCTCCGGCCAGTACCGCCAAAACCTCTCCTCATCCCCGTTCAACCGGGCGGCGCTGGAACGGTCCAGTATCTGGATCTGAATTTGAAACAGACCGTGGCACTGGCCTCATTCGAGGATCAAGGATAGACTACAGGTCGCATCTGATGTTTTGTCACTCACGGACCGTCACTTTTCGTTTGTTGTCAATATACCTATTCAATAGCGTCTAGTTTATGCTGTCTAGAGAGAAAAGTCAGGTTTTGCATACTTTGGGGGGTAAAAAATTCCCCACATAGCTAATAGAATACTAAAAGCTGAAATTACCAATAACAGTAGGCCTATACTAAACACAATAAGCTTAATGAAAATAGAAAACATTTAGAAAGGTTTCTAAGACTGTTCGCTAATGTTAGGCCATAGCTCACTATAAAGTCATTAGAAAGTCTAAAAAAAAATCATTTCAGTGAAATTTACGGTAAAAATACGGTAGCAACATTTTAGGTTTTACAGATTTAACTTAAATTTACATTAAAAAAACGTTTTTATTAACTAATATAATGTTAATTATGACTGTAATACTAATAATGACACTAAAGTAATGCAATAAACATTAATTTAACAACATTAGATGGAACATAAAATGTACATAACTGATGAGAAAAAAATTTAGAAGCAAAGTTGTTTCAATGAAAATAAAAATCATGATAATTTTTTAAAGTGAAAGTGTGTTTGTGTGCGTCTTCATTGAGGAACAGATTATAAAGTGTCATGCAAATATGTAAATACTATAGCCTATATGAATATAACATTTTAAAATGGATGTAGTAGGCCTATTTATATATCAAATATGTTCTTTAGCACAGATTATTGCATTTGAAATATCACAAAATTCAGGGTTGATAAATTGGCTTCATTAGTTGCAATTTTCAATTCAAAGAAAATTTGAATGCATTCTGGGAAATTATCTATCTGTCTGTCTGTCTGTCTATGTGTCTATCTATGTGTCTGTCTGTCAAATTTAAAGACTTTCAAACAGTGGGGCTGTCCAGCTAGCATCGCTTTTCTACTTAAATTACAGTTAGGCTACATGAATTTCTTTGAATTTCAATTCATTTTAACAATCATTTTAAGTTCCTATTCACATTGAATTTTGCTTCCTGTTTGCTACTGATAACCCAAATTCAGGAATCATTTAGGAATTTTAAAGGCATTTTCAACTCTGAATGGCCGCTTAATACTTTTGCACTTTGTGATCACATGACCAGGTTGACCAATAAGTTCCTGACACAACATTAACTGTAGGTGTAGGTCAGCGTTGTGTAAGAATCACTCTCAGGCGACATTCTAAACACAGAAGTATATTTTTCAACGTCAGTAAAAGGGGACAATCATGTCCTCGCATGAGGTTTTCATGCAACATAATAGAGGAAAGTTGCCATAGAGGGTGCAGCATCAAATATGGTCTCGGTACAAATATGGAAGCTACACATGTATTAAGAGTGGGCATGTATTGAGTTCATGAGCTAATAATATGTTTGTAGAAAGCAGGAGCACCTGGAGAATTCAGGCCATGGAATGTCAGGGGTTGCATAAAACAAAAAGGAAAATCAAAGCAGTGGCGTTCTCTTTACACCTGTTCATTCAAGAGTGAAAATAAGCCCTTAGTGATCGCTTTCAGTATTCAAACTCTTTATCTAAAGGTGAGACATGATCATAAATTATAGTGTTGTACATTCCGGTCTATGTTGTTGATGAAAACCTAAGCATGTGATTTTGAGTACCATACGATGCAGGATAAAGGTGTCACGAGCTGCTTCAAATCGGGGTTCAAAAACGTACTTGCATACAAAGATATCGTATTGAACTACACAAAGTGATACTATAAAGTTAGCACAGACGCATACATACACCAGAACATGCAAACCTTCACTCTTGCGTACATACAAACGCGCATATAACCGCACGCACACAGATGAAGCGCTTCAAATGATATGTGCTACCAGTGTCTTCCATTTAAAACATAACGGAATGTATCCCCTGATGCAAAAATTTCCCACAATGCATTGAAAAGCCTTGAATTAATAACAACTTACTCATAATACATCACCAAGTGTCTCACATCTCGGTTCAACAGTAATAAAATCACCCTTGGTAAAATAAACACCATAAAAATGCAAAAAAATAAATAAAGAAGTATGGAAGCAAACCACATATTTACAACAACAACAACAAAAAAAATAATAAAATGAACAGAATTCAAGAATGGGATCCTCAGCCTTCTCTTTGTAAAATAAAGATCATGAGCGCCAGAGCAGAAAAATCCCAACATTCAGTCCATCAGTCCACTGGGTCAATTGGAGACTAAGATTTGGATACTGCCTGAAGCTACATAATACTGCCGTAAGATGCATGTGAGTAAAAAGACGACTATAACTGCCTTTCTTTGTATTTCTAATATGCATTTATACTGTATATACACATAAATATCAATATAAAAAGTAGAAGGGGAACTGTGCCCTCATAAAACAAAGGGGAAGAGAAACAAAACAGCACAGATATTAAACACAAAATATGAGGGGTGGGGAAGGTCGGGAGCGCATGCACGATTCCTAAAAAGGAACATTCCTTTCCAAAATCTGGACACTAGAACACGATCAGCCGCTTTTTTTGTGTGTGGAGTCAAGCGCTCCACTAGCAGAGACAAGGACGGATGACACGCAGCAGACAGAGGATGTCTTGGCAGGTGTTGTCTTTGTTCTTCAGATGTACGCATGTCCTTTCTGGGAAAAACTGAAAGTAAAATTGTTGCACTTTTTTTTCTTAAAACTCTTCCATCTGGAACACAAAGAAGAATGAGATATAAGAGCTTTCATGCATTGAGTGCCGGTTGTCTGGAGAGACTCAAAACTGCGAAGCGCTGCTGGGGTCACACTGCAGTAGCCGCACAATGGAGGGATCACTTTTGGCACCTTTTATGAACTCTTCCAAAGACAACTTGCCTGGAAAGGGAAGACAGAAATGGTGAGTAGAATAGTTGAGAGAAGAAGACACTGCAAGACCTGACCTGATAATTGCTAAAAACTGGGTTCTTTGCATTTGCTAAGAACTGGGTTTGATTTAGTAAGAATAAATAAATAATAATAATAATAGAAATTTGAATTGCGATATGATAAAATAACCTTGAAAGTGAATTTTTGGTCAATTTTTTTTTAGAATGCAGTCAATGTGACTATTATTGGGTAACTATTTTACAGAGTCTTTGTTACACGTTACATGTACTTACTACAGTAATAGCAGTACATTATACATAATTACAAGCAAATAACCCTAAACCAAACCCTATAGTAAGTACATGTTTGTTAATTAATATTACTCACTACTTAATTGTATAATTACTGTAACAAGGACACTTTAAAATAAAGTGTAAACTATTTTTGTAATATTATTATTGCTGGTGATTACTAATTTTAAAGGATTAGTCCACTTTTAAATTAAAATTTCTTGATAATTTACTCACCCCCATGTCATCTAAGATGTCCATGTCCTTCTTTCTTCAGTCGAAAAGAAATGAAGGTTTTTGAGGAAAACATTCGAGGATTCTTCTCCATATAATGGACTTCAATGGTCTCCAAACGGTTGAAGGTAAAAATGACAGTTTCAGTGCAGCTTCAAAGGGCTTTAAACGATACCAGACGAGGAATAAGGGTCTTATCTAGAGAAACTTTTTTTTAAATGTATATACTTTATATAAACAAATGATCGCCTTCAAGTGGTTCCACCAAAACCGGACTTTCGTATTCTTCAAAAAGATCTAACTTACGCTGTATGTCCTACACCTTCCCTATTCTACTTATGGAAAAAACGGAACTGGCGCCACGTTCGTTCCGTAAGGTGAATAGGGAAGGTGTAGGACATACAGCGTAAAGTTTTTTGAAGATTACGGAAGTGCACTTTTGGCGGAACCACTTGAAGGCGATCATTTGTTTATATAAAGCATATACATTTAAAAAAATTTTAGAAAATGACCGATCGTTTCTCTAGATAAGACCCTTATTCCTCGTCTGGTATCGTTTAAAGCCCTTTGAAGCTCCAGTGAAACTGTAATTTTTACCTTCAACCGTTTGGAGACCATTGAAGTCCACTATATGGAGAAAAATCCTCAAATGTTTTCCTCAAAAACCTTCATTTCTTTTCGACTGAAGGAAGAAATACATAAACATCTTGGATGACATGGGGGTGAGTAAATTATCATAAAATTTTAATTGGAAAGTGAACTAATCCTTTAATGTCATTACTGGAATTGTAATTTATATTTAAAGGCCCACTTGAGCATTATTCAATGTGTTGACATAATTTCCACTGAAACAGGAAGACAGGGTGGGACATATCCAACAGCTCCTACCCTTTTTTTTTAAACAGCCAATAATGTTTTGTTTATATCACAGCTCGGCCAAAGCCGTTGAGCTTGATAAAGCCTCAGTTTCCTTCTAATCTCTAACCGTTTCTCCTCCTAATCTCCTCAATATCGCTTTAAATAATAGCATTCTGTGCAGAATTCAAATGTGTCCGATGCGTTCTGTGGTCTGTGTCGACTCGCGCACATCATCCGCTCTGTGCTATTGTGTCTCTGGACCGGAGCAAACTGTGTGCACGCTGTGGCAGTTCACGTGACACTGACGTGAAACCAGCCTTCATTCGCCACAATAAAAAGCATATTTACACTGTCTTATCGTTCCCTATCCCCTATATAGTGCACTATGTGCCATTCACCATTTAGAAAATAGTAAATGTGTGAACAAGTGACCGATTTTAGACACAGCTTCAGCGTCTATTTATAATGTAGGGAACATTGGACAGAAAATCTGACAAGAAGCTGAAGTGCAGCGTGATGTCATCAAAATCATTGATCCATATTGGTGGAATTGAGAGACTAAGTTTTGAATGCTTGTATTTTCTATCTTATAGATAATCTTAAGGCTAACATATCCATACTAAAAGCCAAAAAAGAGCCGTCAATTTTGATTTCATGGCGACTTTAAAAAATATATTACTGTTGTAATTTATTAATTTGCATGTACACTACCATTCGAATGTTTGGGGTTGGTAAGTTTTTAAAAAGAATCTTATGCTCACCAAGGATTTTATACAGTAAAAACAGTAATATTGTGAAATATTATTACAATTTAAAATAACTCTTTAGTATTTTAATATATTTAAAAATGTAATTTATTCATATAATGGCAAAGCTGAATTGTCAGAAATTTCAGCAGCCATTTCTCCAGTCTTCAGTGTCACATGATGCTTCTATTATGCAGATTCGGTTATTAACATTGCTTATTATTATCAATGTTGAAAAAAGCGGCTTAATATTTTTTGTGGAAACCATAATACAATTTTTTTTAATGGGGGATAAATAGAAGTTCAAAAGAACAGCATTTGATTTTATTTAAATAGAAATCTTATATATATATATATATATATATAAACTTTATATGTGTCTTTAATGTCACTTAACTGTTTAATTGAATGCATCTTTGCTAAATAAAAGTATTACTTTTTTTAAAAAATCCCAACTTTTGAATGGTAGTGTACAATTCATAGGTGCTACTATACTCTTTGTTCTGGTGGTTACCGGTTACAGTATTTTATGCATCGGTGCCACATTATTCGATTTATATAGTGTATATTTATATAGCTTTTTGAAAATGAAAAAAAAAAAAAAAAAAAAAAATTATGGTAAACCGAGCATTCTTATGCACCACCTTGAGACTGCTGCACACAGTCTATACATCTATTTAATTAAATCACACTTTTTCTGTTTATTAATCACACCAGGTCATTTTGTAATTTCAATTCAAAATGAATTCAAATGGTCAAGAACTGGTCCACATCTTACCATCATTGTTCAGGTCCATTTGTCTGAATATCTTATCCGTCCTCTTCTCTGGTGTGGATTCATCCTCAGGCATTTTCATCACCGATGACACCATCTTATAAATGGCCTGTTAGAGATATGAATAATGAACCAGGTTAAAAGAGAAAAAAGAACAGCTAAAATATCAGTAGGCCACCTTTATCTGGCCTTAACAGGTTGGGCCGAGGCAGCCTATCCAATACTCAGTTCCATTAGCATTTCATTCTTCATTGAGATTCAACATGAGCCATGAAGTAGAAACTCAAACCGAGAAACTTCATAGGCTTTTTCAGCTCATTCACTTGCCATATCCGCTAAATCAGAGAAGTCGGTTTTAAGTCAATCAATTATGTAATGTTTTTGAGGGATAATGACATTCACAGTTGGGCAGACTGCTGATGCTGTACTCTCGGCTTAGCCCTCCACCTTTTAAAAGCAGCCGCCGTGATAAAATATGCAACACGCTGCAATCTCTCAGTGCCAGCCAACTGTAACCTCCATGAGCTTGCGGATAATCCCACCGTTCTGCACACACAAGGATAAACCCCGGTTAAATTTAACTTGTTAATCCAACAGAGAAGAGAGCCAACGTGGGTGCTACGGCCCTCCCCTATCGCCGCGATCTTCCCCACAGGCTTCGCCAGTCAGGCATCGCACACAGTGGAGCTTTGCCAAGCCTGGTTGAGGGAGACTGGTACCAGCTGAGCATGCTAAGCACATGCTAATAGCTTCTCTACTCCCACAGCACCGGCTGACAGGGGAGCATTCATCTGGGACAGCTCGCTAATGTTTGTGCTTGATCTCTCCACCAGGGGTCAGACTTCTCATCTCTGTGCTTTCTGCAAATTATGAAGACTTGTAGTGTACAGTACATGCACTTAGAAGGAGAATGTACGTATGAGTTTGAAATGGAAGCTTACTTGCTGAATACTATGCAGTATGCTATTTGAAAAATATATGAAATTTAAACATTAAAAAAAAAAAAATGTAATTGTCAGAATACAAAGCAATTTTTTTTAGAACCAGATGGCGTAGTATATACACAGTATACTGTACATACTATAACATGCGGAAATAGTCATATTTTATGGTATTATGCTGTCCTGAACATTGTCTGTCGGTTTATGATCAATGATGCTGATCAATTTTAATAATTTTGAGAAATATCAAAGGAGACAAAATATTGAGGCTACATTAAAAGGAGCATGAAAGGCTATGTGCACTTATAATAAGTAACATATTAGGTGGGTAAGAAAAACCGCTCAACATAAATTAAATATTGCATCTGTTTCCTTCAAATATTTAGATTCTTTCAATTTTTAAAGATAAAAGCAAATGTTTTTCTTTCATCCAACATTATAAGGACACAAAGTCAGCCAACAAACAGGAGGATTTCTTGATCCATAATTTGTGAGATGCTATCTGCTAAATTCTAACCGTCATAAGAGTTCAATAAGCCTCAAATTTTAGAAATGACAAATCGTTTCTGAAAACCTTGCTTGAAAGATGAGGCGACCAGATTTCTGAAATGGAAACTGGGGACAGTGGTCAAAATATAATTGAAATATCACTTGTTATTATCTATCAATTAAAAAATGGGGATGATACATTTAGTATTTTTTTATATACCATTATTATAATGAATAATTATTATGATATTTGCAGGTGAAACAGACCCTAACTTGGTTTTAATACAATTCACCACAAATCACACTATGAAAAATAGTAAATAGTAACCATTGCAAAGAACAAACACACACACATATATACATATATATGCAGCTGATGAATCATAAAAACAATGATAGCCAATCAGAATCCACCAGACTTTAAAGAGCTTGTGCATTTAAAGCGGCAGACGACAAAACAGAACGTTATTGTCTGCTGGTGTGGAAGCTAATGTAGTTATCATTATAGTTATTGTTTTTGGTGTGAATGGCCAGGCTGGTAGTTTGGGCACTGGTAAGGCTGGAAGACCAGCTAACCAAAAGTTCAGGATTATTGAGCACACTAACCTTGACAGTTAGCATTTTAGCAGTTAGCATCAAACTTCCATGTTTGTTTATCAAAATCATCACAGCCCTGAGAAAATCAGCGTATGGATGCAATATACTGTACATTTGCTTTATTCTAAGAGTGTATTCATACTGTACACTACAGCACAAGCATCCCAGAATGACTCTGACCTGCACAATTTCTAGCATTTCATCACGGCTGATGTAACCGTTGCCGTCCAGATCGTACATGCTGAAGGCCCACTTCAGCTTCTGCTCCAGTTTTCCTCGTGATGTCACGCTCAGAGCAATGATGAACTCCCGGAAGTCGATGGTCCCATCGTTGTTGGTGTCAAACGTACGGAAGACGTGCTCAGCGAACTTTGAGGCATCACCGTATGGGAAGAAGTTGGCATAGATCTTCTTAAACTCCTCAACGTTCAAATGCCCACTTGGACAGTCTTTGAGGAACCCCTGTTTAGAGTGAACAACATATATTGCCATTAGTGGCATGCTTTAAGAGGCTCATTTATTAGAATATGACATCTCAGGTCAGATACAAGCATCCCAAAACCCTCAACTCATAAATTATTTCTCATAATGATGCTGTAATTTTCACGTATGTCTTCATCCTTCACAAACAGCCAAGGTGATTGTGAGTTTATTTCCAAGATGTAAGATTTAGCGTTATTATACTGCCAAATGTCAAAAGCTCTTTTTTTTCCCCCAGCATTTTCACCTGCCAGTCATGGAATGCTCTTCTGATTGGTTGATAACTTTTAATACAGTCAGGAGCATGTAATACACAATGACAATGTTTAATACAGGAGCAAAGAGAATATAATTCTAGTGCAAGAGCATGGAGAGATTCATGAGCGCACAGGACAAATGTCTGAGAGGCAATTCATAAAAGAGCACTGAATATTTGAGAGCATGTGTCCAGCTTAGTGCGAGGGTGAAGGAAATCTGCATGTAAGTGGAGAGAACCATACTTGTGAATTACATGGTTGTACTCTTACGTTACAAGGGGGTTTTTGACATTTGGCAGTATAATAATGGCATAAAAGGTCTATTGCTGCATTCATGTCCTCTTGGGAAGTTCCTATTTGCAGGTTTGGAAATCATAATTATGACATGATGTGTGTTCAAGTGATTTTTTTGAAAACTAAAATAAACTCACTGGACAACTCATTAATTCTCTCTTTTTTAAGGCATTTTAAGCGCATAATGAAAAGCACATTTGTTGTGTAATTGTATAATGTGTATTTTATCATTCCTGTGCCTCAGAAAGTGATGGGAAATGTAGTTTGGTTGCACAAGCCTGTCAGCCCATAAATTACATCTACACTACACAAAATGTGTACAGTCATTTCCGACAGTACTTGAATGCACAATATGATCTGAATTTTTTCAGCCCCAGGGACTCCGTGGCTCATGATACAATTGCATAAATTTACATACATATGTACATGGGCCTTTAACTTTCTGGCACAAGGGGCATTCTGGGGCAACCAAACCTGGGATACATAATTACTGTAAGTCATTTTCATGAACACCACTTATAGAGACATACACTAAGGCCCGGTTTCACAGACAGGGCTTAGTCTAAGCCAGGATTAGGCCTGTCTTGTTTCCAGTCCAAATATCTAAAAATTCTTAAATCAAGAAGCATTTTCTACACAAGTAAAAATTATTGTCTTGTTTTCAGAAAAAAAAGAGTCAAAATTAAGTAAGTTTTTCCTTAAAACAAGCTAAATTTCGGTTTGAAATAAGTTAATTTTGACATATTTTTTCTGAAATCAAGACAATATTTTTTACTTTTCTAGAAAATGCTTCTTGATTTAAGAATTTTTAGATATTTGGACTGGAAACAAGACAAAAACTGTGCATATTTCAAGATGTTCCAACCTTATACCACTCCTGCAGCTCGTGGTCAGTGAACTCCGTGTTCTCCCTCAGGTCCTGTAGCATCTCGGGCCTGAGTTTGCTGTTCTGTTTTCCCATAATGATACGTCTCTGTGTGTGCAGTGACAACACCTAGGCCCCGGGTCAGACCTGTCGGTAAAAATGATATGAGGGTCAATGAGGTGAGACCTGAAAACATTTTAGAGTAGGTTACGAGTTCAAGTGATTAGAAGGAGTTTTAGTTATGATGCCAGGGGTCAAGTGATTAGATGCCGTCATGGTATTGTGAACATGAAATTTAAGCTAATTAAAAACCACAGGTTTCTTCCAAATCATAACGTGTGTTTGAACTCTCTTGCTCTGGTGTGACACCCATCAGAGCTCAGTGAACTCTAATGTCTCCCCTGACATTACATGGATAATTAGAGCCAATGTGTTTGTGTGCGAATGTGCGTTCGTATATGTGAGTGTATGTATCCATTAGTGAATTAACAGCACCCTTCTGAGCTGACTCATTCTCACATCCTGGGTACAAAAAGTGCTCTGATAAAAATCCATAAATGTCCTTATGCTGTTAATAAACTCTGCAAAAGGAAATGTACAAATTAATCGGTCCAAATCTGAGGGAGAAAAACAGCCGTTCTCTCGTGATGTTTAGAGAACACAGTTAAGATACCTGCGCTAATTAATAACAGAGCCGCCCACAATCACCGAGAGATGGGCAGCGATCCGAGGCCAAGCAGTGCACCGCGGCAAAAACACTGGAGGAGGATCAGTGCACACAAACAAGACTCTCCGAGATATATGAAAGCATCCAGCACTGAGCACTAGGCACATTTATCTCAAACGCAAAGGGAGCTATGTGAGCTCAATGAAGAAAGATTATCTGCCAGTATGTGATGGAGGCAAAAGCCTGGTTTGAGTTTAAGCTAAATTACCTTACATAAGCATTGAGAAAAAGAACATCCTCCAAACTGTATCACTTTCAGGGAGGCTAATTTTTGCGCGATTACGGATGATAGCAGCCTGTCTGATTTCATTTTATACCCCATGCTGAGTGCGTGTATTCTCTGGAGAGGAATAAACCCCAGCGGAGACAGATCAGATGAAGAAAACCTAATTTAAAGCTAATTTTTAGCTTTCCATAAGCATGATCTGGGGGAGGAGTCATCGTTTTATGAAACGCCACAGATCAAGTTCTGATTAGTCCAGGGGCGTGGCTAGGGGTGGGTCTGCAATAAAAACAGCCAATAAAAAATGAGTTAACAAAGTTTCAGCTTAGATTTGCTTGTATATTTTTTGCTATTTTAAAACTCTTGCATTAAGAAGAGGCATGAACAGGAACAAATTTAGCCATCATTTACCATCATGTTGTTCCAAATCTGTAATTTTTAATATGTAACACAAAATGTTTTTGTCAATGTTTTGTTGTTGCCAATTTGTTTTGGACCCCATTGACTTTCATTGTATGCCAGTAAGCAGTTCTTCAAAATATCTTTTGTATTCCACAGAAGAAAGTAAGTCATGTACAGTAGGTTTAAGATGACGTGAGGGTGAATAAATGATGAGAGAATTTTCATTTTTGGGTGAACTATAAAATAAAAGCTCGATGGTTTAACATTTGTAAATGAAGAAATTAATTAACTAAAACTAAATAAATATTAATGTTGTAAAATAAAAGTATTATTATTATATTATAAAATGGTTAGTTCCTGTCCTTGATTCTGATTGGTCAATAGCTGTGTTTTATTCACAATAAAACACGGCTATAACCACTTCACCCAACGGTTCTGTCTATCACTACACAACACCCTTAGCAACCACTCTTCGCAAAGTAAACTGTATGTTCTCAGTTGATATTGTTCATTGAAGCTTACTGTATTATGTAGAAGAGTATTGTGAGAAAGAGATTGAGTGAGCGAGTTTATTACCTGCATTTAGATTTAGCATTTTTCTTCAGGTCAGTTCTATGTTCATAATAAAAAAATCTGTTTAAATGTCCAATGCAATATCTTGTCCTTTTAACAGTTAAGGGGTTTTCCCGTGACTGACAGGGTGCTTCTCAATTCTTATTTGTGCATCCTCATTTCCTTTCCTCGCGTCTTGGCTCCACCTCTTCAGGATGCAAGGGAAGGACGCAAGGAAAAGACTCAAGGACGGAGGAACTGAATCAAGTGAAATGATATATCCTCACTCCCTTTAGCGTCACTTCAAAGCGTCATCAGCTGCACTCGAGGGATCCATATGTTGCTAAAGTTTGGTTATTTAAAAAAAGTATAATAAATATTAATAAAACAAGATGCCCCGTTGAAATATATGAGATGTACAGTTTATTTAAACTGCAAAAGTAAACCATACATTTAAATTATTGTGCGTCAGGTTTTTCGACAAGAAAGACTTCCGCAAAGGATACACCTGTGTATCCTCGCTCATGACTCCTCAGGAAGATGGCTGAGTTCGACTGGCTTCCGGGTCATAGGATGGAGGACGGAGGAGCAAGGAAACAAGGAGGGTTATTGAGAAGCACCCATAGCGCTAGTCAAAGCATTTGTCAGTTGCGTCTTGTTCTGTGTTCACAACAATTCAGTCTTTTCAATATAAAAGTCTTTGCTACTGACTGACACACTCATAAAGACAGTCTTTGCCGCCATCTAATGGCGTAATAATGTAACTTCTGTTCATGGTCAGGGACTATTTTTGTCCGGCAGAAGGAAAGCTTTTAGTTATTTTACTTCATAGTTGCATTGATACATTTTTTGGCTTTAATATTTGTACTGTGTGGTAACCGTTTTATAAAAGCAATAAGGTACTCAAAGCTGGTGCTGTATCATGAATAAGTCATGGCTGAAGGGGTTGCAGGCACTCTGCTTCGTGTCGTGCCTAACAACGCCCTTCAGCCGTGACTTATTCACGATACAGCACAGCCTCTCATACCTTATTGCTTACTTGCCAAAGTCACGTGATTTCAGTAAATGAGGCTTTGTTACGTCATAAGTGTTTCGAAACGTTTCGAAATTTCAATGGTTCAAGTGACTTTAGCAGTTTGATACACGCTCCGAACCACCGATTAGAAACAAAAGATTCGTAAAGCTTCGAAGCTTCATGAAGCAGCGTTTTGAAATTGTCCATCACTAGATATTGTTGAATAAAGTTGTTATTTTGTTTTTTTGGCGCACAAAAAGTATTCTCATCGCTTAATAACATTAAGGTTGAACCACTGTAGTCACATGAACTGTTTTAAATACGTATTTAGTACCTTTTGGGCATTTGAAAGTGTTAATTATCTTGCTGTCATTGGAGGCCTCACTGAGCCATCGGATCTTATCAAAAATATCTTAATTTCTGTTCCAAAGATGAACGAAGGTCTTATGGGTGTGGAACGACATGAGGGTGAGTAATTAATGACAGAAATTTCATTTTTGGGTGAACTAACCCTTTAAATTGTTTTCATTTTTAGACTTTTCCCTAAATCGTACAGTCCTAATTTAGATAAAATGACATTCAAAATTTGTGCCTTTCCTTGCATAATCCTTGCCAATGGTTTTGTCAACCATCCACCCATCCCGTCAGGCTCCTAGATTGAAAAAGTCTTTAACCTCAGCCTAGTCCTGTGATTATATGTCCCAAACACTTTTTGCTTATAGCTAGAGGCTGATCTCCAGACTTAGCCATTTAGGGTTGAAGTTACAGCAAATTATTTAGCACAGAGATCACAACGAGGCCAACGAGGGAGTGTGTGCGTGTGGGGGAGGGGGGGTTAGAGAAAAAATAACAACAATTGCAAGAATGCAGAGCAGGAGCAGCTTACACTGGCAGGAGGCCCAGTGGTGATGAAAGAGCATCACCGCCCAGTGTTGGTATTGGACTGACCAGCAGACGCGCAAATGGCTCTGTGCCGTGCCTGTTGTTTTCATTCTGCCGTCTAATTTTGTGGCTTAACCAGCCCTGTGGATATTTGCTGGGTTTCTACAGCACTTTGCTTTCTGTGTTGCCCTTCTACAAGAACCAGAAAATGGAAAGACAATGTAAAACTGAAACTGCAGGACAGAGTAATTGTGCCTTCATCTGCGACTGGAAAAACTCCAACTGGGTAGCAGTGCAATGTCAAGTGACATGTCTCTCTCTGCATAGCAGACACCTTGCTGATATACTGGAAGGAGTGCCGTTCCCCAGGGCTTGAATGTCATCGCTCACACTGAGCCATGTCACACTAGTTTTAGCACTCCACACTCATTAGACTTTATAAAAGAAGGCTGAACTGATCCTGGCTAAAAGAAGAGAAAAAAAAGTCCTTAGCTCCAGCCAAGAAGAGTGGAACAAAAGACATCTGGAGGAAGGCGAGGGCAATATACTGTATAAAGAATGTAGTGACTTCATCCACTTATATTTTCTCACATAACTGTCCCTTGGCCAATTCCAAAAGGGAAAATCACAAGTGAGATCTTTTATATATCATATTTCTCCTAGAAAGGAGGTTAAATATCCTGCTTCTTAGAATTTTCTCCTGTGAGAAACACCCTCATAGTCTCTTCTAGGGTTTTTAGCAAAATATACTACTGTATGCTTAGTCTGAACTCGAAAAGTCAGAGATTTCAAAACATACTATGTTTATACTAGATTATAAACATACTTTTATACAATCATATATAACGTTCAAACGTTTGGGGTCTATAGGACTTTTTAATGTTTTTGAAAAACATTCACTAAGGCCCCAATCGAGAAAAAAAAAAAAAAAAAAAACAAACAAACAAACAGTACAATATTGTACAGTACTCAATATTGAGTAACTTGAGTTATGTAATCAGATTACTTTTTCAAGTATCTAGTAAAGTAATGCATTACTTTCTACAACAAAATATCTAAGTTACTTTTTTTTAAAGGTCACCTATTATGCCCATCTTACAAGATGTAATTTAAGTCTCAGGTGTCCCCAGAACAGAATGTGTCTGTGAAGTTTCAGCTTAAAATACCTCACAGATTATTTATAAATCCATGTTGTAAATACCCATTTCTGACTACAATCAAGAACAGGCTGTTTTCATGCATGTGCCTTTAAATGCAAATGAACTGCTGTGCCCCGCCCTCTCTCTACGATCACAGTTCCTGCCTCAATCGGATTCTCTGCCAAATACAAACAAGACATCTGCTTGGTTTTGATAACCATCTATATCGCGAACACTCTCGGATAGCATAGTTCTTCTTTCATCATTAAAGTTTATTATTTCCACGTGTTTTAAAGCTATATCAGTTTAAACTTCTAATAAATCATTTTCTGAGCGCACTTATCTGAAGCACACATATACACACACACAGACAGCTGTCAGATGTGAAGTCTCGTGAGTAACTTCTCTTTCACATTTTTTGTTTTCTTTAAACTGTCAAAAACACACGCAGTTCACATAAACAGTCAGTTATGTCTGTGAACGTAAATAGCAGGCAACGTTATGTGTATATTAGATCTGTGGTGCATTCCCTTCAAAAATAAATCTAATCCACTGCGTTCAGCGGCTCAGATGTCAGTAAATGAAGACTGTTATGTTCACTCTTACATCCAACAACAAAACATCTCAATTACTTACCAGACATTGTTGTCGCTAGCTGCTCGAGTGCGGAGAAAATGGCGGACAGCTTACAGCTCGCTTAGGGCGGAAACTATGGTAATACAGGACTGTCAGTCAGTGGGCATGGGCGGGGCATGAGTAATGTGACGTCACATTACTCAGAGAATCAAAACGGCTTGTCTAATAATGAGACTGCTTTGGTTTAATGGGGATTTTTTTTTTTTTTTTTTGGATGGATGGATTTTTGGATGGATGGATTTTTATCATTCTAGGGTGGTTGTGTTCACACACTGCCAACACACATTTATATCCAAACACCTTGTAAAAGTGGATTTAGCATAATAGGTAATGCAAGTTACTTTTTCAAATTTATTGACTGACAGCTCTCCTGTCCCCATGTTGAGAGAAATAAAGTGCAGAGGTGTTGTGTGCGCTGTGTGAACATGATGGTTATTGTAGTTCTAAACTAAATGTGAACATGCATTTACTCATCTCACATGCACGAAAACATTCAGTATTCCTCAAAATGAATAAAAACAGTGAAATGCAATCTCAGAATTTTACGCAAGCCTGTAATAATTAACTACATTAAATTACACAAATATACTTTATGTATTTAATCTCACTTTATTAACCAATGTCTTTGCTGCTGACGTTTAATGATCTAATTCAACCATACTTATAAGAAAAAATTACTTTATATTAGATTTAGAAATAAGAGCGTTGAACTTCCTTCTCCTGTATCCTATTCTTTAATCCAGAATGGCAGCACAGCTGAAAGGTTTGTTTGAGCTGCGCCCTCTACTGTACAGACGTAAATATGCATTTCCTTCAGGCTGAGGCTTATTCATTTCACTTTTGGAGTGAAAGGGCCTTAACATTTGCCAAAAAATAGACCTTTTTCTGTTGTTATTAAAAAACAAAAAAGCAAACCCAGCCCAGGTGAGAAAAAGTAACGCAAAAGTAATGGAATGCATTACTTAAAAAAAAAAAAAAAAAAAAAACTAAGTAACGCAATTAGTTACTTTTTTAGGGAGTAACGCAATATTGTAATGCATTACTTTTAAAAGTAACTTTCCCCAACACTGATTATTACAAATTTAAAATAGCTGTTTTCTATTTGAATATATTTTAAAATGTAATTTATTCCTGTGATGGCTAATCTAAATCTTCAGCATCATTACTCCAGTCTTCAGTGTCACATGATCCTTCAGAAATCATTCTAATATGCGTATTTGCTGCTCATGAAACATTTATTATTTTTCAGGTTCAAAGGACAGCATTTATTTGAAATAGAAATAATAACATTATAAATGTCTTTACTTTATAAAATAATAATGTACAGCGATGAATCATTCAGAGTTATCAAGCGCATGAAGAAAGTAAATGGGATCATTTCTGTTTTCATGTGGACTTTAAGCCTCCTGAGTTATGAACGAGCAACCTCTGAGCAATAAAATGTTCATCTGGAAAAGCCTGCAAATACAAAAGCGCACTAAAACACCAACTACAAACAAAGCTTATTTATGACATAGAACTGGGACAAGTGCTTTTGAAAACCCCTAATGACAGCAAATACAAGAAAGTTGGATATGCCGAAGCACACTCACGCACACCCCCCACGCAACCTCAAACAGAATTTCTCCTTTTCTTGTTCTATGCAGTTTCTCTTGTTCCTCCCTCTGGATGTTTGGGCTTAAGGGGTAATCCTCTCTATCTCCACAGTGTCCCACATGTGTTAGTGGTTGTTCTGACTGTTAAAATCCAGGACAGCCTTCCCACCCCATCCTGCAGACAGCTGTTCCTCTCCTCTATGTGGGTCAGCAACATCTGGACTGCTAATCCAGCTGTGGAGGGATGGATGAATGAAGAGGATGGTAATGCTGTGCTCTCTGGGAACAAGACAGAGGTGAAAATTCACCAAGAACTGCACTGTTTGTTTTGCGTTTACAAAATGCTGCATCCGCACCAGCAGGTGTCACTATAGTGCCAACTGCAGTATCGTTCAGCACAACATAAACAAAAAATTCTTTAAGCACAGTCATAAGTAGGCATGTTTGCGCTGACTAGAAAGACTTCATTTAAACAATCAGCGCATTTATTGCCTGTTTAAAACAGATTGCAGGCAGTTAGTGTACCGCATCCAAAAGTGCCACAACTGTTCAGTGAAATCACCCCAGAGTTGTTTTTGTTGTTGTGGTTGTGTGGGAAAGCCTGAGGGCTGAGGAGGCTGAATATCTGAAACACAAGAGCCTCATTAAAATCCCTGCCAGCAAGAGAGTGGAGAGTGAATGAGCCACTGCACACCAGTGAAATAAAAGTGTAAGGCCGAGAGGAGAAAAGAGAAATGAAAGGAGGGAGTTAGAGTGCATCAGAGGAGGGGAGAAAGAGCCAAAAGATGAATCTCACAACAAGAGTATCTTATTCCTGCATCTATAAAAAGGCAGAGGAAAGAGGATGACAGAATTGATTTTTCTCCCCGCTCCTGTGTTTCTATCTCTCATCCATTTATGAGAAACAGAGGTAATCAGAGAATCAATCTGACCCGACAAGCGACTTTTGATCTCTCTAAATCAGCCGCCATCTCTTTCTCTGCCTCTTCCTTTATAATCCGCCAGCTCCATCCCTTCCTTCATTTCGTTTGCTTAAGACCCTTTTAATTCCTCTAAAGTTTAATTCTAATTGCGCAACCTTTGCATGAACAATCTCCCTTTCATATTCTCTCCCTTTTTCTCCCAAACATCCAAAACCTATTGAGTTGTCTCTGTAGGCAGCATTTTAAGAAATCATAGGTACCCACCCAGCTGTTCAAAAAAAAGAAAATGTTAGCATAATTAAGCTGCCTCTTAATATACCACCATTTTGGGATGTATCCCTTGTGGGGAAGGCAATCCCATAATGCATTGTGTAAAGCTCTGAAGAAAAAAAAAAAAAAAAAAAAAAATCAAGGCTGTCAATTTATTAATAGTTTTAATCAAATTAATAACATGCTACATACAACATTTCAGTATTTGCAGAGAAAAGATCCTCAATGAAGATAAATTAAATGACAATACATTATTAAAGATGTTCAAAATCATTGAATAAATTATAAAGTAGCTTTAGTAGTCTATATATACTGTTTGTTTTACTTCCATGTCACTGCACATAAGTCTATTACTGGACCACAGTCCATTTTACAACTGAGTCTGTTCAAGGGGGACTTTTATATAGGCCTAACTGATCACATTAAATTAACGTTAAATAACGGATAAAGTAATAGCAATGTTGATTATAAATATATTTTATTCAACACTGAAAAGTATCAATTTAAAATAGTAAAATATAATTTAAAAAATTGTCTATTTTAAAGGTGCAATGTGTAAATTTTAAGAGAATCTATTGATAGAAATGCAATATAATATACATAACCACATTTTCAGTGGTGTATAAAGACCTTACATAATGAACCATTATGTTTTTATTACCTTAGAATGAGCCATTTCTATCTACATGCACCGCGGGTCCCCTTACATCGAATTCGCCATTTTGCGCCGCCATGTTTCTACAGTAGCCCTAAACTGACAAACTGCTCTACAGAGCGCGTTTGCTTGACTAACTACTCTCTGCTGTCTCAGACGAAGACATCTTTGTCCTATGTTGGTCACCGTAGCTTCTCTATATTGCAATTCGCAACCTCACCACTAGATGGCGCTAAAATTTACACACTGCACCTTTAGAACATTTGTGGATGATTTTTTTTCTCCAGACCAGTTAAGCGCAAACCTAGCATCGTAGCCGATTCTAAATATTTCAATGCTGATTGCTGACATAACCCAGAAAACAAATATTAACCCCTAACCCTAACCTACACCCTAACCTATAGCATTGGTAGCATATCCTGATAGATAGCATTAGTGTTTGTCGCGATTGAATACATCATGTTTCACGACTCAATCCAACAACTGAATCCATGAAGTGTTAACTTTTCTTGATAGGTAACTGCATCAAGTTGCCCAATGAAATCAGCTGTGGAGTGGGGTTTGTGCTTAACTTGTTTGGAAAAATAATCAAGCCTGTATTTATGCATATAGGGTAGTGCGCCGTTAGCTTAGCAACATGCTAATGCCAAAGTCTATTTGTGAAGACTTAACTTTTCTTGATAGGTAACTGCATCAAGTTGCCCAGTGAAATCGGCTGTGGAGTGAGGTTTGTGCTTAACTTGTTTGGGAAAATAATCAAGCATGTTTTTATGCTTATAGTGTAGAACACTGTTAGCTTAGCAACATGTTAATGCCAAAGTCTATTTGTGTGGCTATATGAGGTGCTGCCTTTGTAGTGTTCCAAATCTGTCACTTATGAGGTTTTACAATGGATACTACGCTTTCTTAGAAGGCAGTTGCTTATGTAGGCAGTAGACAATGAGGCAGCTCACTACATTTTGGAACGGAGCCATTTTCTCTTTTTTCCCAGTCTTTTCCCCCTTTCTGTGAGGTAGTGAGGAGAGAAATTACAACCTGTTTTTGCACCACGTACACAAAATGAATCCTTGTGCTGACATTTTTACAATATACAAGAACATCTCTCGTGAGTCAGTCCATGAAGGACAGACCTTCTCCTTAAAAACACTGTGCTGAAATCCCCAATCCATCAAATTTTGAAGCTTACAGGGGCTAAAGGCTGCCTGCCAATCTCATTTCACAAGTGTACAGCAACATGGTAAATCACTGTATCTAAACGCAGATTTCAAATCACGGTTTAGCTGCTGAACAATCCTGTGATGTGACATCGGTGTCTGAAAAGATTTAAAATGTTTTCTAAACGTTTCTAGGTTTGGTGTAACATTTGAGCGTAGCATTGCACAGCAGCAGTTGGTTCATCCAGCTGTCAGGTATGGCTTTTAATAAAGACAGCAAGGGTCGAGCCCTGACCTGAATCAATGAATCTAATTCACATTACTCAAGAGAGAGGGAGGGGCTAGAGGACATAATAACAAGAACAGACAGAGAGAAAGAGTGAGAGAGAGAGCGAGAGGAAGATGGAGAAAGGACACTAATGAAGGAGGTAAAAATAAGAATGAGGCTGTGTCCTCGGTGAGTGAGGCCCCTTCAGTCAGCTCACGTTGTAGACGTCATTTGATACCGCTTGCCAACAGGGACTCCGGCTGCGTGTGGATAGAGAGATGCTTGGCCTTTTTACCATTTTTATTGATGGGACAGTAGAGACAGGACAGGAAATTATGAGGAGAAGAGGGGAGAATGGTATCAGGAAATGACGCAAACCGTTGTTGTACCAAATCCAAGACTCTGTCATAATTCCAGCCTCCTCGAATGGAAGATTCCATGGGCTGAAAGAATACTTTTGAGTATTTGGTGTCTGAATGTTGCTTGTTACTGCTGTTTACTAAGCCCTAGCAACCACACACAACACCCTAGAAACAGTATAGAAACACTAAAAACCACTCTGAACACTTTAGCAACAGCTTAGCAACTAAAAACCATTTAGAGCATGGACCATTTAGACCTTGGCAGCAGCATAACTACTCCCTGGCAACTATGCAGAACACCCTAGCAACTGTAAAGCAATATACTAAAAACTACTTAGAACACCTTAGCAACAGCATGGCAATGCCCTGGCAACCACCCAGAACATCCTTGCAGCTGTACAGCAACACACTAAAAAACACATACCTTAGCAACAGCTTAGCAACTAAAAACCATTTAAAACATATTAGCAACAACATAGTAACCCCCTAGAAACCATGCAGAACATCCTAGCAACTATATAGCATCACACTAAAAACACTTAATACACCTTCGCAACAGCATAGCAACACCCACAGAGAACACCCTAGCAACTTTATAGCAACACAATAAAAACACTCTGACGAATATACTAAAAACTACTTAGAACACCTTAGCAACAGCATAACAATGCCCTGGCAACCACCCAGAACACCCTAACAACACTCTGTAAACCACACAGAACACCCTAGCAACTTCATAGCAACACAATAAAAACACTTTGACAACCTTGGCAACAGCATAGCAGCTCCCTGGCAACCTCGCAGAGCACCCTAGCAACTTATAGCAATGCACTAAAAACCACTCTAAAGACCTTGGCAACAGCATGGCAATGCCCTGGCAACCACCCAGAACATCCTTGCATCTGTACAACAACACACTAAAAAACACTCTGAATACTTTAGCAACAGCTTAGCAACTAAAAACCATTTAGAACATATTAGCAACAACATAGTAACACCCTGGAAACCATGCAGAACATCCTAGCAACTGTATAGCATCACACTAAAAACACTTAATACACCTTGGCAACAGCATAGCAACACCCACAGAGAACACCCTAGCAACTGTATAGCAATGTACTAAAAACCACTCTGAAGACCTTGGCAACACCATAGCAACTCCCTGGCAACCACGCAGAACACCCTAGCAAATATATAGCAACTAACTAAAACCACTCGAACACCTTAGCATAGCAACACCTTGGCAACAACCCAGAACACCCTAGGATTGTAGTGACTCATTTTGCATTGCCAAGCATCACTCCCATTTTCTTAAAAAAACAAAATTCAAATTAAATTATATATCACATCATATAACCAAAACAATCAAATTCAACAAACGTATGGTCATATAAGCTAACCACAAGACAACCACTCTAACACTAGCACTGTTTTTAATCATGACTATTAATGGGGGTCACACAGGAATCACACACTTATCTCTCAGTCTGATTACAGTAGGGTCATGTGATGGCATGAGAATTAGAGATATGACTCTGAGAGAGAGAGAGAGAGAGAGAGAGAGAGAGAGAGAGAGAGAGAGAGAGAGAGAGAAAAGAGATTATATGCAAGAAAAATATGGCATCAGCAGACAGATGGACACACGCGCTATGAGTATCTCCCCCAGCGTATGACCTACACCTCCATTAACAAGCTTTCTGACACATCGGTGGTAGTGTGCGGTTATTACACTATCCCTTCCAACCCTCACAAGAGACGCATAAAGAAAGTCTTGTCATCCATGCAAGCATACTATAGGCAGATCACTTGATCATAATAAACAAAAGAGACTAGGACCTGCTCTGAGCGTGTAAGCCTGATAATCAGAGACCAGATGACCTCTGTGACCTGTGCGTGAGTGCGTGTGTATGTGTACACACGTGCATGTGTTGTATTCATAAGCTGGGTAGAGTTGCAGATTGTGCTGAAAGAGAATAACTGCTCATCTGTCGTTTATTGTTTCAAGAACAATAATTTGTTTAGACAGCGGCTGCAGAAGGCATCCAGTCCATTCCATATAATGACTGAGGGTTATTCTGTGTAACAAAAGACAATATCGACTAGCCTTTAATGAGATGAGTAAGTTGTGTGTGAACATATACAGAATACAAGCCTTTTTCACTTGCTTTGCTTGTCAATATGCTATGTGGGTGGGAGTTACTACACAGTTGCTAAGGTGTTCTCGTATTTCTATGCATTTTCTAGGGTATTTTGCGTGATAGTTGCAGTTCCGCACAATTTGGGGGGGGGAATTAAATTGCGAACAAAAAGTTTAAGTTGCGAATGCAATTTAAAATGCTATTTAAAAAAAACTCCAGGTTGCTGTGCTTGTTTGTAGGGCTACACAATTTGGCCAATATTTTTTTTGTGATTATATATCAATATGACTACAAAATAAAAATGTGTCCTATTATTATTATTATTATTATTAAATTAAAATAATAAAATAAGAAATTCTACTATTGTAGTATTTTACTGTAAAATAAAAAAAAAAATGTGTATTTAAGAAAAGTATAATAATAATAATAATAATTTTACTTTACACTACAGTACAACTGTAAAATTACAAAAAAAAAAAAAAAAAAAAACTATGGTTGTCTTAGTTTCTTCATTTTCCATCAAGCTTTTATTCTGGCGGAAAGCTGAAGAAAACCTTAAAGGGTTAGTTCACCCAAAAATGAAAATAATGTCACTTATTACTCACCCTCATGTCGTTCCACACCCGTAAGGCCTTCATTCATCTTCAGAACACAAATTAAGATATTTTTGATTAAATCTGATGGCTCAGTGAGGCCTGCATTCACAGCAATGACATTTCCTCTCTCAAGATACATAAAGGTACTAAAAACATATTTAAAACAGTTCATGCGAGTTCAGTAGTTCTACCTTAATATTATAAAGCGACGAGAATACTTTTTGTGCGCCAAAAAAACAAAATAACGACTTTTCAACAATATAGTGATGGGCCGATTTCAAAACACTGCTTCTGAGCTTTACGAATCGAATCAGTGACTCGGATCTTATCAAGCGGCTAAACTGCTGAAATCACGTGACTTTGGCGCTCCGAGTCACTGATTCGATTCGCAAAGCTCACAAAAATATTCTCGTCGCTTTATAATATTAAGGTAGAACTACTGAACTCGCATGACCTGTTTTAAATATGTTTTTAGTACCTTTATGGATCTTGAGAGAGGAAATGTCATTGCTGTGAATGCAGGCCTCACTGAGCCATCGGATTTAATCAAAAATATCTTAATTTGTGTTCCAAAGATGAACAAAGGCCTTACGGGTGTGGAACGACATGAGGGTGAGAGATAAATGACATTATTTTCATTTTTGGGTGAACTAACCCTTTAAAGCTTGTCTTTTGTTGAAAACAATGACAATGATGTACAAAAATGGAAAAGTTTTTAGACGGACCTAGACGGCTGTTGCGCTCGCGTCTTGCGTCTTTTGCAGCATCTTGCGCATGAAACGGCATTTTAAAATGGCACTCAAGTAAAAATCAGTTCAACATTTAAAAAAGCGAGACCTTGCATTTTTTCCCCATTCCACTGTCCACGTCTCGCATTTTTCAAAGCAAAAAACGCATTCTGTGTGAACGTGCTTTTCCACTGCGTGGTACGACTCGGCTCGCGCAAACAAATGATACTGCGGTGGCTGCTACTGACTACTTAAATCTAGCATGTTTGGTGTCTCGTGTTTCAAATCCAATGATGCTGGTAGTGACGATTCTTTCTGAACAATCAGTGATCTGCAGGGTTTACACGTCACATTTAGTATCGGTATGGCATGCTTGGAACCTCCACTGAGGCGTACCGTACCGAACCATACCATGCAGTGGGAAAACCATTTGTACCATTACCAATTGTAAAGAAACACTACACGCCTATAGAGTTAACACGTAATACGTATGCGCATGACATCACCATTTTCATGAATTCACATTTTTGTAGTTTACACAGAGACAATAACGGTATCATTTCCAAAAACTTGCACTTTAAACCCATTTTCAAAAGTCTGCATTTTCAGGCCCCCAAAACACAGTTGTCGCATAAATGAATTAAAGTTTTCTGTTTTTAGTTGAAAACAGTGTCGTGTAAATGGCCCGAGACACTGAAAACGCTGATCATGAACACAGTGCTGTGCTAAACACGCAGTGCACATATTTATTTAATTAAATTACAGCCTTTGCGATTTGATAATCGTGCTAAGCCATATTGTGCATTTGGTTTTATTTCGATTAATCGTGCAGCTTGAATAGGTGGTTACTACAGTAGGGTGTTCTGGGTGGTTACTAGGTGATTTCTTACAGGTCCAAGTCAAAAGAGTGCTGTGATGAATGTTTATGAATGTCAGACTAGTTAAAATGGCATGAGTGTTGAGCAAGTGATGACAGAATCTTTAATGCGTAAAAAAAACCAGTATGAAAATATGTGCAATAGTGATGCTTGCATTAATAAGTGCCACTAAATTGTGAAGGAAAAAACGCTCGCAGTTGTAAACATCTACAGTTATCAAGTTGTTTGGCCTGAGCCAGATGTCATTGAAATGAAGTGGTACATCGAGGTCAACCCCGAGCACGCCTCCTTAGAGGAACTCAGGCTTTTAGAAGCACTTATGGTTACAGTATGTGGGTCACACAGAAAGGGACCAGCAGCCTTCATCCATATTGGCACAGCATCAGAGCACAAAAGGACAGAAAAGAGCCGTGACAGAAGGACACACGCACAAAAGCACACAAAAACCATTTCACATTCCACTTTAAATGAGCTAAGTGCTGCTTTGATTATTTGTAGCAGCATGACTTACAAATGTAACTGAGATCTGACATATGAAATCAAGATCTGAATGTATAAAACGTTTAGGCTGGAGTGTTAACTAAAGTATTTCACAAACAAGGAACAGATCATGACTGAAAGAAAATAGACAGCCACCTATTGGAAAGGAATGCTGTTTATATTCAGCTGTATACTCATGCTCACTATCAGTTTAATTCATTGCACTGGTACTGGCATCAAATGGCATCCAGTTTAGTGAAATCAAAGTAGTGACGCACAATATATTGGTACCATAATGGTTGATCACAGCAATAGCAAACCACAATGAATACACAATGAATGAAAGCAGATCTCGCCCCCTATTGACTACCATAGTAGGGAAAAAATACTATGGTAGTCAATGGGGGCCGAGATCTGATTGGTTACAAACATTCTTTCAAATATCTTCCTTTGTGTTCAGCAGAACAAAGAAATTCATACAGGTTTGGAACAACTTGAGGGTTAGTAAATGATGACAGAATTTTCATTTTTGGGTGAACTATCCCTTTAAGATTTGCAAACCAGTAAGTGGATTTCTCAAAACAATTCATACAAACAGCACCACACAATGGATTACCTCAGAAAGCCTTTGCTCAAAATTCTTAGTTCATCTCTCAAAAGTAAGTTTGTCACTTCCCTGAAATACGACCCATTGAAGCATTTACTAAAGTTGCGCCCCTATTGACAACAGGACACTTTCGTTTTAATGCATTGTACCCTTTTATCTGCGTCATATTTCAGGTTTCATGTAGCTCAATTGGTAGAGCATTGCAATATACAACAATATGCAATCATGTGATCATGCGATTGTGGGTTTGATCCCAGGGGACGCATGTGTTCATAAAGTATATATGCACTATAAATCACTAAGGGTAGGTTTAGGGTTGGGGTAGGTGTAGTCATTAATAAAAAAAAATTAGTTTTGCTAAATGGAAATAGGACAAATGGCGGGTAAGGGACCAGTGTAAAAAGGGACCTGTGACGTTATACTCGGAGCGGTTTGTGAATCAAATTTATGCATTTCAATGGCAACACTATCAACGCCGAAATGAATCTTAAAGAGCTCAGTGCTTTTTAAGTTGTTTATATTCATTATTATTGCAATGCTATGTGCTTTGAGACATGAGGTAGTTTAACGCCGTCTCTTGTGACACTTTTGTTTGCTCCCTGCTGTACGTGTTCATGTGTTTTGAAGGAGGCGTGGCTTTGGAGACGCTCTGAAAGGAGGGTGGGATCTTATGCTTTCAAAGCTAGCTTGCTATTGCTAGCCTCTTTGAAATTGCCTACCCTACCTTTAATGTCTTATGCAATGAACTAATACCTAGATGTTTTGAGGGGTAAGAATATTTAACAGAGAACCAGTATAATACATTTTGAGCAACATGACACTAGCAATTGATAATGTACAATGTACATAATCAATTGCACGAATGTACCAAAACATTTGCAACTTGTTAAGAAGAATGAGAAATTGCTGCTATGATGTGCACAAGTGACTAGATGATGTGGAGGCTGAACAAGCAGCTTTTCGAATTTCGGTTGTGATCTGAGAAGTGACTGAGAAAAAAAACGGTGTGTCAGAGTGTCTCTAAATGAAAGTCTTTTAAAGTAAAGTATTTCTCAAAACAAACATCAACCTTTTTGAATTCACTTAAATACCTTTCATGCCGCAAGCAAAAGCCTAGATGGAAAAGCAGTGTTTAAAGGCTATTTAATGCATTCAGTTTCAAAGAATTCAAGAGCATTGAGATGTTCACATTCATGAAAAATTCATTCCCAGGGACTAATCAAGATTCGCCTGCTTAGAGTTTCTCATTATAGATGTGGAATTCAATAGATAACAATAGGATCTCTTAAGAGCTTGTTGACCTGAGTCTTTAGCTTTATTACCTGTCACCTTATTGATGTGTACTTGGCAGTAGGTTTTACATCGCAATATAAAGCTTTATATGGAGTCTGCAAGTGCCAGTACCAATCCTCTATTCATCTGCCACACTCAGGCCAAAACATAATTCATTTCGTTACGTCGAGTCCCAGACTGACTTTCCTGTACAGTCTGTAAAGATAGCAAACGCGCACACACAAATACACACATGCAACACTGCAACGGTGCTCATAAAAGTCAGCTTATCTACTTCCGCTGAAACACTGTTCAGAAATACTGCACAGATGAGCAACCCCTTGACCTGCAATCTCTCTAAATGCAGATAAGATGTGCGTTTGCTGACGGCCGGAATGTAAACGTTGACCACGTTCAAATGGAAGAAATGATCTTAGACAGAAGCCACTGGTGCTGAGAGAGAACCACATCTATATGGTGCAGTTTTGGACCATGAACACAGTTTGACTTACAGCCCCTCAGGATCCCTTTTCAAAGAGGAATTGATGTTCAAGGGAGTGGGAAACAACATAGAGGTTTAGCATTTGTCTAATCACCCCTCAGGCAGTGACTTAAATAGAATGAGTATGTATTAGATTTCGTGCCATTGTTTTCCCAAAGGGTATAGAGTGGTGATATCTCTTACAGACTGCCCAAAAGCAACAAATGAATGATGGCTAAATTATCGACACAGGCACTGAAAGTAACCTAAGGACATATTTAAGCTGTAGAGATGTTAAAACTGCAGTGAGCATGGAAGGAAAAAATATTGCCATGATAAAGACACTTAAAGAGAGTTTACTGTAAAAAAAAAAAAAAAAAAAAAAAAAACTGTATCTAAATTATTATTGTTTTACTGATACATTTCACCATGGAAGCAATACCTAAAACTTGATTCATTTCAAGACAGACTGAGAGTAATAGTGAGTTAGGCCCTGTTTACACCTGGTATTAAGATGCGTTTTGGTTGATCGGATCACAAGTAGACGAGGAAGACACTCCCATTTACATGGGAATTTTTTTTTTGTCCACTTTCAACCACTTCTGTCCTGATTTCTTTGAGGGGAAGGTTTATGGGCGGGTAAATGTATGGACTTTTCAGATCTTTCGATCTAGTGGATAAAATAAGTTCGAGCAATTTACATATGAACGTGAAATGAGACCAGAAAATTCTGCTGTTCTGATAGTCGCAAGACCACGTTGTACGCTGTGAGTGAGTGTTAGAAATCAGGAATGGTGAGAGAACATTGCGCTTGGTACATTTTTTGTCTTAGGTCGACAAAGTTTAAATCTGGCTAGCGTGCTTCCCATAATTTTTACGTATTAGGTCAGTAGGCGGCCTTTTCTACACTACAAAAGCATGAGATCGGATTGACGAAAATGTACCTTAATACCTAGTGTAAACAGGGCCTTAGATGTTGATACAGTAACAAATATGACTGATTCAGTGTGTTCAGTATATATGATTCAGTATTCAGTAAAGGATTTGTCAGACTGATTCAAACTAAGAAGTTAGAGAGTATTTTTGAATGATTCATTAAAAGAACTTGATCATAAGAGTCATTTGCTATTGTCTGGTTTTGCTTATCACGACAAAAAAAAAAGACATTTTCTTGTCGTTAATTTGCAGTACATCAATTTTTTTCTCAATTAACACTACAGTCTCACAACTCATAACTAAAATATTCCTTTTTACAATTCAAACGCAGCTGACACACAGTATTTCAAGGCCGCTTAAAGGTCAGCTAATAGAGACCTTTCCACAACTTGTTCACACTTTTCACGATCCAATCAATTCCCAATGTATTAAATCAACTCTCACTCAACATTTTTATTACAGTATATCCCATTCCACTCAGAAAGGTCAGATGACATAAGTAAAATGGCTTGTGAATGTCATTTCATGTTGACTTTAAAAAGAAATACTTTAGTGTAACCAGCTGTACTGTGCAATTTAATACCTTTCAGCCATTTGAAATGCCACTTTACTCTTATCAACTTAAAATATTAAACTCCAGGGAATTTGGACAAGATTACAGAGACATAAAAGAATTGGAGGTGGGGGGGGGGGGGGGGGGAGGGGAGTACAGCACAGTTACCCTAGTTTAACCTCCATGTGCATTTTATGCCAACATAACATCAGCATAGAGATATGTCAACTAGATAATCTCCCAGCTGTACAAGCACAGATTAATTCAGATAACACCTTACTCTGCACAGCCTGCTTACACAAACGCACACAGAAGGTCTAGTATTCTGTTATCATTGATGGATTAAAAATATATAGCAATGCTTATCAAAATACTGCAATTAGCACACTTTAGATTTACCCCAGAGTGTTACTTCAGAACCTCTGCAAAACCACAGATGTTTAACAAATTCATTAATTCCTGCCTCAAACGTCCACCTGCTTGAAGTTGCTGAGGGATCAGTTTCTGAGTTCCTACTGCCAGATTCGGTGGTGGTCTCCTGCCAACCAGTACAGCACTGGCTGACTGTTCAACCGGGAAAAGACACAAACACATAAATCACCTCACAGGGCTGTGGAGCCGCCTGCTGCTGCCCATTCCTGATATCTACAGTGTCTCCTCAAACTGTGCCTGAAGGTCATTAGTCATGATTAGGGTAAAGAAGCAGACAGGGGCACTCAGGGCACAGTTTCTCTAAAAACAGCAGCCATGTTTTTAAGGGTTTGGGTTATGGTTCCTGTTTTGCGGTCTGCACATTAGCTGAATTATGGAGGTGATGTAATTAGAATGTAACTTTTGCTTCGGATTTCCCATTTCCCATTTTTCCCCTGGGACGTGCAATGCAACGGAGTGAAGCGGAGGCAGTGTATCATTCATCCCTCCGGAGTTACCTGTTGCGTGAGTCCTTCTGCAGCTGTAAATCCCACTGACTGGGATTTGGTCATCAGCTCTCAGTGTACTAGCTCGAGGAACACAAAAGCTTTTCGCAGAGAGTCTGATCTTATTAGTGAAGGAGGTGATCAGGGTGGTGAGTAATTCAGTATTCAAAGATATCATCCCGTCAATATCGGAAGACACATCAAGTCTTCTACTTCCAATATTAAAGGCACAATATGTAAGATTTTTTTATTAAAATATCCAAAAACCACTAGAACAATGTTATGGTTTTTTGTTGACTTGTGTACTTACATTATCCCAAATGTTTCCAACAATGTTTAAATCCAGAGAAATCAGCCATTTTAACCAGGACCGTGTCATTGATGTCATATGCGCGCTACCTTCGATTTCCAGTTTTACTAATATCAATCTACATTACTGCAAAGTGCAACAAGACTCTCATAGCAGCCACTGTGCGAACGCACAGAGTAACATATCTTTCAACACACTCAAATGTGTTTAGTATGATTGTTTTAACCATGTAAAATGGCGCTGTGTTACCCCACATACGGAAAGCCGACTGCAGCAAAAGCATAATAAAAGCTCCGCTGAACTCGAGATCCGTGTGCATCGTAGGTGTCTTTCATTAGCATTCGCTCCAGTGGCCTCGTCCTGCTCCCACGGCTCATGACCCATCCTGCTTCATACCACCGTAACGTTTAATACATTAGCTCATCCATGAACCTGATTTCTGCCCGAGTCCGTCGGATTCCTTTCCATCAGCTGTGGAGCTAAAGACGACAACACCCATAATTCACATGCTCATTCATGGCATCATCAAGCTAAGCCTCTGTTTTGAATAAGCGACCTCTCCTGGTGAAAAATTACATATTGTGCCTTTAAGAACAATATAAACACACCTTAATTTCAACCCTTGAGAAAAAGAAGTTTGAACTGAATGTAATGTTTTCGGTTTGGACACTTAATTGCATGTTATTTATAATTCAATGAAAATGTATTATTGTTTAAATGTATATTAAATGCAATTAGTTTAAACTTAGAGTGCTTTTTTGATCCACTTAAGTATGACTCTTAAATGTAATTTCATAATAACTTCTATTGTAGTAGAAATTTGGTTAAAGCATACTGCCAAATGTACTGACAAGCATTTATGGTAACTATTACAATCTATCAGAAAGTGCACTTTTTAAAAATAGTCGCAAAAGTGTACTCTCTTTTTTTTAGTGATGTTTTATTTCATTAATATTATTTTTTCTGCAAGTGCCATTTTTTAAAAATATGCTTTTAGGATTTGAAGTACACTACAAGTGCACTTTCAATGCAATTAAGCACACTTCATTTTCACAAGGGAAGAGCAAAACATTAGTTATGCAAGGATAAATAAACCCTGACAGGTTGATCAGAATCCCAACGCAAATTGGAGAGGGATTTAAAGTGAAGGGGTTTATCTGCGATAATAACCGGCTGACCATACGTTATCCCACTTATTATGTGGCTACATACAAAAAAAAAAAAAAAAAAAACATACATGGATATGAAATATTAATTTCTGTTGTTTTTTTATTATTATGTAGGAAGAAATAGAGGAAACTGGTTGCCTGGGACAACAGTGGTACATTTTTTTGTTCTTGCACTGCTTTAGTAAGCTCAAAAGTTAATCGGTTATCCCGGAGGCAAAAGAAAAGGTTAAAAACTCAGGCTTCCTGCAGTGCAGACAATCACATAAAACCACCAACACTGATTGGAACATCTCTGTGCTCTACGGCTCAGCCTGCAGTCACTTGTCTGAGCTTGTGAATTCTGCTAACCTGGTTTCTGGTGGTCTTCAGGCACTTATCAACTAGACTTACAAATCACATCTGTTCTTCCGACAGACGCTTGTTCCAATTGCCATATTGTGCCAGACTACTGACATGTTCCTTAAGCCTCCATTACCAACATTTCAGAATCCACTAATGAGGAATGAGAAAGCAGACAGTGGAGAGAGCATAAGCAGAAGAGCACCAGCTGTAGTCTCTTTGGCTACAGCTAAATTATATCAGGGTTTTTATGCCATATTTTCAATTCAATTCGAATTTAAACTATATTTAACTCCTTTGACAAAACAAATCATTAAAAAGAAACCATACATAGAATAGCGCCTTAAAATCCACATGCAGAAAAACTCACAGCTGTGACAATAGCAAGGGAAAACTCCCTAAGATGTTTAGCTGAGATCCATAAGAAACCTTGGGAGGAACCAAGACTCAGCTGGGTAGTCCACCTCCTCAGGCTGGCACGTTTAAATGAAAAAGCTAGTAGGTGATCTTTATGGAGCTTTATTTAGCTTTGTTTTGAGGATGTTCCTTTTGGATAGAATTCATAAAGGCCCAGTGTCATACTGCATTAACTTCATCTTGAGATGTTGAAAGAGTGTAAACAATTTGTATGTTGTGTTACTTGTCAATGTTTTTTTATGTTAGCATTTTCAGTTAAAACGTACATAAGATATTATATTAAGATTAAGAAATATTAAAATTAAGAATATTTTTGTAGAAATGTATACACCAATTTATCATCCAAATCAATAATCAGACAATATTTGTATATTTTAACAGATTTTTCATCACCCCTTTTGTCAATTCCATATCTTTAAAATTTTTATTTATTTAGTCAATTATCATGTCAATCATTTTTAAATTTCATCATTTGCAATCATTAAACTATATCATTTAGATACAGTGATATATTGGTCAGGCTGATTTAAGATTATTGGCCAAAAACTGATCTACTGACAGCCTCTTTAAAAAAAGTGCATTGGTATTTTCAAACATTTACAGTGAATTGTGATTAGAAATGTGTAATATTACATTTAAATTTATTATCTGAATTTAATTAACAGCAATTGATAATGCTGAAAGATATCTTATTTGCTATCATTTAACTATAGTACTTTCATCAGTCATATTGGTATCAGCCAAAAACTCAGGTAACCACAATATCTGCAATAGATTTCCATGTATCGCCTATTGAATAATCCATGTCTGTGGGCCTTTAGCAAAAAATAAATCCTCTTCACGTTCACAGTGACAGAGATATGAGGTCTCAATTTGTTCTGAGATTTTTTTTTGTCATGCCAGAGTACAATGGATTTTGTGGAAGTTTCCATAATTGGAAGCAGAATGTAGCGCAGCTCATTCCCATTTTTAACACTACACACTGAAATGTGTCAGACTCAGAGGACACCCTCCATCCCTCATCGTAATTATTCTCACCACACCTTAATTGCCCAGGGCACCATAGTATTCAGGTCAAGGAGAACTGATCTCTCACTTCGTAGGTCTCCAATGATGAACAAAACAGGCTTCAAAGCGGCCAGATACAGCCAGATATTCAAAGTGCTGACCCTTATGGATGTCCAGACATCAGCCCAGTATGCTAAGCTCAGCATGTCCCATGACAGGAAAGCAAGACAAGTAACTCTTTCCTATCACACCTGAGATTTGCGAACTCATGGTTGAGAAACGATACACGTACAATAGACTAAAGGCTGGCCCAAAAGATTTTTTTAAATGTGAGAGACCACAAACATAACAATAAAAAAATCATAGATTTAACAGTTTTGTTTCTATAGTGTGTGGAATGCCGTGATGTGACCAAGACAGCACACCACACACTAACAGATTCCATTCACAAACAACCAAAGTCCCGACTGTGAACATGGGAAATCTCGAAAAAAATTTTTATGGTAAACAAACATGGAGGACGACGGGCAAGAAGAAGTGGCAATAATAGTGTTTGGACTGCTTTTTACAGAAAATTCAAAAAAAGAAAAAGGTTTGGATGAATTTGTGTTATGCTTCCGTCGTCCCACTTTCTGATTGGGTATTTGTTCCTTGTGAAAATCTACAGAGTGTGTGCGCGTTTGTACGCAGGGTTCCCCCCACACAACAGGATTTCTGATCGTAAATATTCAATGTTAGAAATTTACAATTTGAGATCGGTGCGGCCCCGACGTTCTTTTGAGTAGATTCAATCAGTCTTAACACACCTCACAGGATTAATTTTAAAGGGTTAGTTCACCCAAAAATGAAAATAATGTCATTTATTACTCACCCTCATGTCGTTCTACACCCGCAAGACCTTTGTTCATCTTCGGAACACAAATGAAGATGTTTTTGATGAAAATCATGAAGCTTCGAAGCTTTACAAATCTTTTGTTTCGAATCAGTGATTTGGATTGCGTATCAAACTGCTGAAATCATGCGACTTTGGTGCTCCGAACAACTGATTCGAAACAAAAGATTCGTAAATCTTCGAAGCAGTGTTTTGAAATCGGCCATCACTAGATATTGCTGAAAAGTTATTATTTTGTTTTTTTGCCGCACAAAAAGTATTCTCGTCGCTTCACAGCATTAAGGTTGAACCACTGTAGTTACATGAACTGTTTTAAATATGTTCTGAGTACCTTTCTGGATCTTGAAAAGTTTGGTGACATTGCTGGCAATCAAGGCCTCACTGAGCCATCGGATTTCATCAAAAATATCTTTATTTGTGTTCCAAAGATGAACAAAGGTCTTAGGGGTGTAGAACGACATGAGGTTAAGTAATAAATGACATAATTTTCATTTTTGGGTGAACTAATCCTTTAATGAGAGTGTATCACTCAAGACAGCTATTTAAATCCAATTTGGAATCATTTAAACATTAATTTTTAATTAATAAACAGAGAGTGGTTTACAAGGGTATATAGTCTGGATATGCCAAACTTGCAATACACAAATCTATTTGCTAAAGCTATATGAGTTCTTCACGCTACTGCCGTGACATTCCCAAATAAGGATGAACTATTCCACCTATTGTTTAGTGGGAGGGCTTGGGAAACTGTGTTAAGGGTTGGGAGAAAGGGAAACAGAAATGTCTCAAAAAGTATGTTATTTGAGACATTATGGAGCCCACTATCCCATTTCCTGTCGTGATGAGGCCAAGACTAAAAATACACATCCCCTTTCGTCAGAACGCAAATTGCCCCCTCAGCACGATTTTCTCCTTCAACCGCTATCATGTAACACAGCACACAGTCTCAGAGCAGGATGAGAACCCCCACAATCCCCATGCCTGGGATCAAATGTGCCATACGGTTGGCTTACTTTGATCCTATAATGGGTTGTGTCTGTGTAAACTGTGTTAAACTACTAGACCACTATCACATCTTGAAATGACTCAACATCAGTGTGTCAGACCAAGGGAGTCTGAAGACTAATTGTGTGCGTTGACCTTCAACGGTTGCTCTCATTTTGTATATTAGTATCCATAGATCCTTTGAGAATACTTGACAGTCACCTAATAAGAGTCTGCTGTAGGGGGGCGAAAAGATTTCAAAGTTATAAGAGTCCTTATGATTTATTCTAGAGCAGGGATGCCCAATCCTGCTCCTGGAAGGCCAACATCCTGCAGAGTTTAGCTTCAACCTTAATTAAACACACCTCAACCAGCTCTTTAGAAGTGTTAGAAACTTCCAGCTGTGCAAGTAATATGCAAGTTATACTCAAGCAATCAGTATTTCAGTCATGCAACTTTTCTTTTGGCTTCGCTGGCTTTCATTCATCTTCCTAAATAACTGCTACAACATTGGGCTTGAGCTTTTTACTGACACCTTGTGGAGTGGATACTGTTTCACAAAAAAATAAAGGATTGAGGGTAACAAACAACATTTTTCCCAATAAATTTATTAATAACTAATGAATTCTACAAGCTAAAATGGTGAATAATAGGGTTTTTTTCCCTTTCAAATCCACTACACTGCTTACTTTTTCTCAGTACAAAGAACTTCTGTGTTGGTCTCCAAAATTTTCAAAGAGGAAACCCCTACGCAACTGACTTTACATTTGCTTTTCCTCTGCTTATCTTTGTCTCCAGCTAAGTCATCCCTAAATACCAAGTATAGCTCTCATCAAGTTTCAAGAGATCCTCCTAACTCCCCAGTGTCAATGAAAGGTCATCCAAGATATGACAGCGAAAGGAACTGACTCACCAGGGCCCAGTGCATGTTGAAAATAAGCCATTTTAACAGTGGGAAGATCCACTGAAAGAGCCAAAACCCTCTCAACTCCATACAGAAGCACTGTCGGTCAGCATGACCTCATTGAAAAGGAGACAGAAGTACTTGAGACAACTTCACATTTTAGGCAGCTTAATATCTGTGTTGCAAGTATGGAAGTTACTATATTTAAGAAGGCCACCGACTTTATATTGCTCTTAAGTTTCTCTGCAGCCAGCGAGTATTAAAAACAGCATGACACTGATTGCATTTACTCACAGACAGAGGTGAACCAAGAAACACTTGAGCACACAATCACACACATCCTACTACACACACACTCTCCTAGTAGAACAACACAGCGGTTCTGAGAGAGCTCCTTAGAATCAACCACAACGCGACTGCTGTAATTGGCCTCCCTTTCAGCAATCTAATGGAAGGCGCAGGGCAAGGCTGGTTCTGGGTATACTATGGAAAAAGGAAGCAAGAACTTCTCAGTGGGGGGCAAAAGCCACATCCTCCCGTGAAAAGGTTCTCAAACACACAATCACATCCCACAGTGAAGCCACAATTGGGCTGAGTGGAACGAAGCGGTCAGGTAAAAGGCACACGCAGGGCTTGGTTACTCACAGTGTTCAAATGAGCGGTATAGTGCTGACTCATAATACAGCAAAAAAAGTGAAAATCAGATTTTTTTTTACAATTTTTTAAATGCCTTTAAAAAATCTTAGCAGGCTTTTTTGATTGTAGCAGCACTAAAAGTCTCCCTGCTGCACTGAAAATAATGGCACTTAATGCGATTTGATTTCCATATTTATATCTTGATGGTCTTAATTACAAAGGGCATTTTAATGTATTCTAACAATGACCATGAATGTCATCTTTATCTCAGATTAAGTGCCATGACTAATATTATCACTAATGTCCATTAACTCACAGCTAGTAATGTGGATGTTTTATGGACCAGTGTTTCCACCATAACGTGTGCCATAAAGTTACATTTTATGTGCAGCAAACCACAGCTTCTCTATACTGAGTGCATATACCATCACTTATTGTTGAAAATGAACAATAAAGTGGATGAGATCCACGTTCCATTCAGCCTTTTACCAATTCCGAAGAGGATCACATGCTTTCAGCCACTAAAGAAAACAGCACAGTGAGAACTAATGACACAGCTAATGAGATCACGAGATTTCTAAGAGAAATCCAAGAAAAAGCCCCGGCAGGAGATTCTGGCCTCACAGAGGCAATGCATCATGTGCCTCAAGCACTGATCCTATAACAGCGTTTAACAGCAAGCAGGAACTACAGAGCACCTGAGTCATTGTCATTTTATATTTTCTAATACACTTAAGAAACCATTTTCTTCAAAGAAATGTTTCATCCAAAAACCTCACTTTTCCAAAACCATATGGTTTTATTTTTTCCATGGAACACAAAAATATAAATTTAGAATGAAATTCTTATAGCTCAGGCATACATAGGCCTACACAAACATTAATCTCACACTCTTATCTGCACATCATACCCATGAAAAATCCCTGACCCCACCCTGACCTGATGTCATAACCCTTCCATCGATCAATGTGCGTCTTTGAATAAAGTGTGTCCTGAAGGGATTCAGTGGGACCAGCAGCCTGATTACAAACAGACTGTTACAGATGAGCCCGCCTTTCCCACTCTTATCTTCTTACATAACCGTAGCCTTCACCAACATCAATGGCATGGAGAAGATTCATTCATATGCAAGTTCAACTTGGATGTGTCACTCAGATTAATAAAAGGAACAAAATCAAATACATGAATTGATTTGTCTAGAGTTTTGAGACCCCTTAGACTTTGGATTGTGTGAGTTATTTGTATGTGCATACTAACAGGCTATTAAAATATCAAAAGTTCATGCAAATCACCCATATATTCACTGTCATGACCATGTATTATTTTCACTGATCTCTATACTAGCAGTGAAGCAATAAGAAGTAGTAGGGGTTTCATAATTACAGCCTATGGGTTTTTTGCATCTTTAATCGAAACGATTAAATAATTAGCTGGTTAAAAGCATCATAAAAATGCGTTATAAAACGTACACTCAACTCACTTGTGCAGTACAAAGGTAAATAAGTCACTTTTTTCAAGCTCGAACTGCACGTCGAACTGCTTTTGGAGTCTATGAAGCCTATATGAACGTACAGTTGTATGCTACTATTCATAATAATTCTATTTACATTGTAATTGCTTCAAAATTATTTTGAATTGATTACTTTTTGAGCAGGCTATTGACTTATCCCAGTAGCCTAGTGTTGCCTGCGCAGGATTCATGTCCCGTTTCCTCGAGCTCTTCAGAAGCTCGTCAGTTTGAACAATAGCATCGCCTGACTGTCCAAACAGAATAACTGGAAGCGCGCACATCCGTCGTGCGCGACCCCTGACCCATCTAAACATTCCTTACATCCGTCATAATCACAAAACTATCAATTCATTCATAAAGTACTGTTCACACGACATGGAGGCTGCACAATGACCCAAATCCTGTGTTGTGAACTATTAATCACTGAATCAAAAAATAATACGTTATTTTACAATCGCGTTATTTTATGTCTTTCTTTTTAATTACATTTGTTTTGTCGCTTTTTAAAACTAGGCTTTATTTGGAATCGTTTCCCATAGGCTATCTCAAGAGTGCTCTTTATTTCACGCGTGCTTATGATGGGATGCTGTTTAACAATACAGACTCACTGCAAGAGGAGAGCCAACGTTCCGTCATTAAGAATTAAAAAATATTAATATTTTACAGTAAGTACGCAGGACGTGTTGATTGGCCATCTTACCGTGTCCAAAAAACGCGAAGTTTCCCTCGATGTGTTGATATGTTGTGGAAGGAGAGCAGGATAAGCAGCGCGAGCGCCTTCTCTTACGGTCCAGCGATACTGTCTACTGCTGCCGCGCGCTGCACACCATGTTACCGTAGGAACACGAGCCGCGGCGCTGCTCTGCTGGAGGAGGAGGCTGTGCGTCTACGGAACTGCACCGGACGAGCGGATTTAAAGCAAGGGAGGGTGTTGGTAGGATTACGTGGTGCCGCTTTAATAAGATGTCACTAGTACGCCGAATGGGACCGTTGCTACTGTGTCTGGGTCCTTTTAGAGGGGTAGCCTACAGTAACACCTTCTAGAAAAAAAAGAAGCTCATATGGGAGTCATGAATGAGAGCTGACTGTAAACATTCGGCAGTTGCAATAACCATTATGCATTATGTTTGAGATAGATAGATAGATAGATAGATAGATAGATAGATAGATACATAGATAAAAGAGAAAAATAAGAACAATGAATGCAGGAAACTTACACCCTCTTAAACTTATATCAAAGAGATTTATCCATTATGTCATAGTATGTCATACTAGGTCAGAGTGAAAATGTCAAAGATGAAAATAAATATACGAGGTGTTGTTTTGACACCTTTAAGACCTTTAAGAGAATACCGGAGATGGAAACAGACGTATTTTGATACAAAGGTATCACATAATCAATTCTGATGGAAAATACACCCACTCGATCTTACAGGACAGATGAGACACCAAAGATCTTACATTTGGAAATAATCAAACATATCAGAGCATATAGTAGAAAATATAAATGGTTAAAGAAATCAATAACATCAATAACAAGAATAATAATAATGTATAAAGAATAATTAATAAAAGAAATAAAAGACTTTAATCAAAAGAATAAATTGAATACATTTTAATACAAATAATATCGCATACACCAAATAGATAGACCCGAATAAGTTTGAAAAATTGAGGCAATCGGTTACATCAAAATTTTTAAGTTAAGAAATTCAAAGTGGCAGATTTTTATTTTGTACTTATACATTTTAATTGCTTTTAAATAAATATTTGAGTAAATTAATTAATACATTTAACTTAAAATTATGTTATCTCAACATAAACATTTTTATTAGTGTAAACTAGCTGCTGTTACTAGTTATAACAAGCTTATTCAGGTAATTCTAACTAGCTAATTTGCTAACATGTTAGCAATAGCATGGTATAGCACTTGCTGAATGAGTACAGCAATATAAAACATTTAATATACCTGCTCTCAAACCAAGCCGCATGCATGATGGTAACTCTCCAAAAAAACAAATTAACAGAAACTCTTCTAAATTAGCATAACAAACATTAATCACTACTAAATCTCCCACTTAACATTAATCTTGCACAAAAAAACAAAAAAAAAACATTATATAACACTTAATTTTAGCATTTATGCTCCCTTTCAAGTGCCATGGGCAAAGCATGCTGGGAAACAGAAATCCCAGCCCAGTTTCAGTTAAACTTAAGTTTGTCTAAATTAAAAGAAATGAGTTCATAAAACTTAAAGCAATTAAAATATATCAGTTTTGTGAACTCAAAAGAAAAAGAAAGTGCTAAATACTCTAAGAAATACTACCAATTAATTATTTTGAGAGTGTAGATAGATTTTAAGAAATATTTTTTTAAGAGGGATGCCTCTGTTTGATCTCACTGCATGTGGCTTCTGAGAGTCTGGGGCCCTACGGTGTGTGTTCAACATCCCCGATCTGTAATCCTGCTCTGGCTATGACGTGATATCATGACAACTGCTGAGAGGTGGAGAATAACACGGTGCCATGATAATGGGAATATGAGTCTCTTATAGTATCATTAGACATTACAGTGTAGAAAACACATTTTCCTTTCACTAAACAAATGACTATACAATAAAGCGAGAAGGATCCAAACCATGAGATCTCTCTGGTGTGAGACTAAGTAGCTTTAAAACTTCTTAATGCATGATCTTAAAGGCTACTAGCCAAGCAGAGCTTTGACAGAGATCTGGCTAATTAACAGCTTCCCAGCAGGATCTGCCCAAGATGCACGATGACCCACCAGGAAGGCAAACCTCAAGACAAAAATCTTGCATTTTTTCTGACATCATGACTTGCAGCTACTTGCAGCATTTTTTTGTTAATATGTTAAAGGGATAGTTCACCCAAAAATGAAAATTTGCTGTTAATTTACTCACCCTCGATGTATCGTCAGGAGCCGTGGGTATTAATTTTGTTTTGCCTGTATATGGTTTTTTGACTCTCATAGTGACGGCACCCACTGACTTCCATTATATGAATCACCAAGGACCACGGTTTCAGCTCAAAATCTTCTTTACTGTTCTACTGAAGAAAAAAAGACACCTCTTGGCCTGAGGGTGAGTAAATTAACAGTAAGTTTTCATCTTTGGGTGAACTATCCCTTAACCATGAATAGTTTTAACGTCAATATCATACAAAACTTCTCATTATTAGACAACAGGGTTCAGAATTGAATTGAAAATGCCTTACTCGGGTTCAGGTTCTTAATTTAAATTGAGGTAGCAAACAAGATGCAGAATTATAATTCAAATTTACAAGAATTAAACTGGAATAAAATTAAAAGAAATTCACATAATTGCTTTGTCTTAAATTTGTCCAACCCTGTTAGTTAAATGATTAGTCCACTTTCAAATAAACTTTTGCTGATATTTACTCACCCCCATGTCATCCAAGATGTTTATGTCTTTCTTTCTTCAGTCGAAAGGAAATGAAGATTTTTGACGAAAACATTCCAGGATTATTCTCCTTATAGTGGACTTCAATGGTCTCCAAACGGTTGAAGGTCAAAATTACAGTTTCAGTGCAGCTTCAAAGGGCTTTAAACGATACCAGACGATGAATAAGGGTCTTATCTAGCGAAACGATCGGTCATTTTCAAAAAAAATACAACTGTATATGCTTTATATAAACAAACGTTCGCCTTCTAAGTGCCTCCGCCAAAACCGCATTTCTGTATTCTCCAAAAAGTTTACGCTGTATGTCCTACGCCTTCCCTATTCAACTTGCTGAACGAACGCAGCGCCAGTTACATTTTTTCCGTAAGTTGAATAGGGAAGGTGTAGGACATACAGCGTAAGATTTTTGGAGAATACAGAAATGCGGTTTTGGCGGAGGCACTTAGAAGGCGAACGTTTGTTTATATAAAGCATATACAGTTGTATTTTTTTCGAAAATGACCGATCGTTTCGCTAGATAAGACCCTTATTCATCGTCTGGTATCGTTTAAAGCCCTTTGAAGCTGCACTGAAACTGTCATTTGGACCTTGAACCGTTTGGTGCCCATTGAAGTCCATTATATGGAGAAAAATCCTGGAATGTTTTCATCAAAAACCTTAATTTTTTTTCGACTGAAGAAAGAAAGACATGGACATCTTAGATGACATGGGGGTGAGTAAATATCAGCAAAAGTTTATTTAAAAGTGAACTAATCCTTTAATATATCTTCAAAATAGATTTTAATTTTCAAATTCAAGAGCTGAATTTTTAACAGTGAATGTGCAGTTCTGACAAATTAAAATGTCAATGTCCATTGAAATGAATGGGAGGTAGAATGGCGATTCTGTGAAATTGATTTAAACCTGCTAAAATGTTTTATCTCAAGCAGTAAAGCACAGCAATACCAAGGTTAATGGGTTTGATTCCCAGGGAATGTATAAACCAATAAAATCTATATCTTGAAACCGGCGTACATCACTTTTAAAAGCATCTGCCAATTGTTTAAATAGTGCTGGATAAAAATATAGATTTTTCTGTTTTTTCATTTAAAACAACCTGATATCGATTTTTAAAATGCAGAGATCAGGATTACATATGAATTTCTTTTATATGTAAGTAAAATGACAGTAGACATTATAGTTCTAATAAATTAAAGTATTAAAGGGGTCATGAATGGAGAAATCAACTTTTCCTTGAGCTTTTGATATATAAGAGGTCATCATACTGTAAGAATATCCTGTAAGTTTCAGAACTGAAAACTTCCTTGTTAGTACAATAAAAGCTTTTATTGGTACCAGGCCCATCGAACGACTGATCCTGGAATGTGCCTATAGGTGAAACGCCGCCTCTGCAGAAGAAATCAACGCCTACTTCATCGTTGCAACGTTAGCCCCGCCCACTGTCGTGTTAGTGAGATGAGGAGGAGAGGAGTGCGATACAACAGGACAAAAATAACATTACCTTTCAAAGAATCCTTATGCTAGGAATATGGTTAATTATTTTCAACAATGTGAATGTCTCAGTTGAGCTTCATTTATTAGTATTCAGTATTTCACTGTGGATTCTTTGGTAAATCAATCACATTTCAGTGCAGGCTTTGCAAACAGACTTTTACGATATGGACAAGACAGTAATGCAACAATGTGTAAGTAACTGTGTTAATTCCAATGCCTGATCTGATATGTAATGATTCACGTACAGTCAGATGTTCTTTGTCTATGTGTCAGTAAATCAAACCAGTGACTAAACTGTCAACTGTTTCTCTTAATAGGATGAAAATAAACTGTTATTTAAATGGTGTTTAAATTATATAAAGAAAGCGATCAAAGAACTTTCCCTTTGCAATCACTGGAGCTGTCAATCAAACTGTGCGATTTTATCAGTGACTGAGTTCTGGACACACGCCAAAACTCCCGTTTTATTCAATGAATCTCTTAGTTACATCGCGTTTGCACTGTTAGTTATGATGAAAGCATTCGTTAGTGTGCAGAAATTGAGTTGCAATGACGAGATCAGTGCTTTCATGCGCTCAACAACATGTCTGTGATCGGCTGCAACCTTTCATGCCACGATCTAAATATAATGCCATAGATCTAAATGTAATGCAGCACTTTTCACGATTAGTTAACCTTGAGAGCTGTAATAGTAAAAACGTGCTAAAAGACAGAGTAATACTTGCCTATTTCAAATGGAAAGATGTTAGCCAATCACAGCAGTGGGCGTTTACACTGAAGTCTCACAGCAGACACGCCCCAGAGTGTCCAAATAAGAGGGCTAAAATCAGGGTAGTAAAAATGCCTTTTATTTCTAAATTGTGACAATTTTTGATGTAAAAAGTAACATTATAAGTGCACCCCAGGAAACATTATAAAACAATAAAACAACGCAGTTCATGACCCCTTTAATGTCCACTGAAATGAATAGGAGATAGAATTGTCTGCTTTAAAATCACACCACTGGTCATTACTAAGTCTAGTCCATAGAAGCACGACTGAAGAGTCTCATTGAAGAGTGGGCAAAGAACTTGAAATGACATTAATCAAATCCTGGGAGAATAGATCCTGAGGATGATCATGTTATGATCTATGAGAGCGAATATGTGTGTGTGTTTTGAGTGGCTGTGTTACTGGTATATGGAGATGGCTGGTGTGGAGTCTTATCCCAGGCCAAAGCTCTGACTCAGCTGATGTTGATTGCATTAGTGTTGCTATATCTTCAGCTCCCTCCTCTCCTCTCTCTCTCTCTCTCTCTCTCTCTCTCTCTCTCTCTATGTGAATTAGAAACTGATGTGACTGAATTTCTCCACTGCTCCTCATCCAATTCCACCTCTTGGTTTGTTAGCTGTGGCAAGCATTATTCTTAGCCAAGCTCCAGAGTTGCATTTTCTCACTCCTAGTGTAACATATATTTACGAGTTTGCATTGTTCTCTCTTCTTCCAGGGCTTTTTTAGCTTTTAAATACACTGGACTCAAAGGCCTAGAGCATATCACAACAGTCTATCCACAAAGAAGTAAGCACCTTCATAGGAGTCACTAGGCCTAGACAAAACCTGCAGATTTTTTCACATGCTCTGCCATGATTTTAAAGGGAAAATCTGTGCAATTCTGTGAAATTGATTTAAACATGCTAAAATGATATCCTGGATCTGAAACAGTAAAGCATGAAAGCAACACCAAGTTTCAATATGTTTGATTCCCAGGGAATGAATAAACCAATAAATCTTGAATCCCACGTACATCACTTTAAAAATCTCATAATAGTGCTGGATAAAACTTGATTTTCTGGTTCTTTATATAAGCCATCCCAATATCATTTTCTAAAACGTCAAGATCAAGATTAAATATTTAAAAAAAAAAATTTTCGTATGCAAGCAAAACTGAAATACATCCAAATGAACCGGAATCACAGCAAAAAAAGAATCAAGAATCTCTGTGAATCTGAATCGAATCAGGAAATCTGTATCAATATCCAGCCATAAGCATCATTATAATCAGTCTGATAAACTGCCCTGTACAGCTTAGCTTTAAAGGGATAGTTCACCCAAAAATGAAATTTCTGTCATCATTTAGGGTGTGTTCACGCTTGTCATGTTTGGTTCGATTAAAATGAACCCTGGTGCGATTGCTCTGTTAGTGCGGTTCATTTGAACATGTGTGAACGCTGCCATCCGAACCCTATTTACACACTATTTATCCAGCAAGTTTGCCCATCACAGGCATCAGGCGCACGTCTCCACGCAGCAGATCGTTTTGTGCGTGACGGAGGGATTCCCGCCGCTGACTCCTTTACACATTTTATAAGCTCTTCACAAGTTCCCAGCTGGCCAAAATACCATCATATGCAGGCTACGCACACACAACAAGTGCATTTACCTCAGCACACAGTATTGTTTTGGATGTTTGGTAAGTTCCGTCTTAAAATCTGACCAATCAGGTTGTGAACGTATCCCTATGCCTGTAGGTTCGGTATCTTTTGGTTCGGTGATAAAATTGCCAATCTGAATGCTAATCGGACCAGTATTAAATGTTTTTTTTTCTTTTTGGTCCGGACCAAATGAACCAAACGAACCAAACTACAAATGTGAACGCACCTTTACTCCCCCTCAAGTTGTTCCAAACTTGTATAAGCAGATCTCGCCCCCCATTGATTGCCATAGTATTTTTTTTCCTACTATGGTAGTCAATGGGGGGCGAGATCTGCTTGGTTACAAACATTTTTCCAAATATCTTCCTTTGTGCTCAATAGAACAAAGAAATATATACAGATTTGGAACAACTTGAGGGTGAGTAAATGATGACAGAATTTTCATTTGTGGGTGAACTAACCCATTAACAGCAAGAGAATTTCTTTCATATGCAAGCAAACTGGATATTATAACTGAAAAACACCCAAATGAATCAGAAACAAAACGAATCTGAACCGAATCAGGGAATCTGTATCAATATCCAGTCCATTAATATTGTTCAACTGAGAGCACAACACTTTGAATAGCTGAAAGCATAATCAAATTAGCCAAGATATTTAATAAATGAGCATATAAAATGCAGAGGATGGTATGAATTAACTGGAGGTTAAATTCTGTGGGCACAGATTCAGTCAGCAATAAGAAAACAAGAATGAGTTCTCAGCATGTATCCAAAACATTAAAATTAGCAAGCCCCCAGTGAGCAAGCCCACTGTTTCAGAGCATAATTCCCTCTCTGATAGCTTGAGTTCTGCAAGGTAAAACACACGAATAAAGGAAACCGTGTGTAGGGTTACTGGTGTTACATTTCTGCCTGACTCAGAGACCTGTAAAGCAGGCGGCACTTTCACCTGGCCACTGTCTCGCTCAGCGACAGCTAATCCATGTCACCTCTGCTCAGTTAGGGGATTATTGGGTTGAGCTATTTCTGGTGAAACAGGATGAGCTGCCCCATAATCTTAGTAGAAGCTTGACCAACCCCAACATTGTGGTCACTGAAGACAAGCACACAGGTCTTAACTCATCGCCTCTTAGAGCACAAGGTGATGATTGATTTAATGTGCTTTTCACATCCTTAATGCTGTGACTAGGTGCTAGAACACCTTTCACCTCTGAACTTGAATAGAGCGGATGTTTTTGTATAAACCAAAGAGCGCAAAGGATTATAAATAAATCCACAAACCACTGAATGAAACTAACAGATGAATGAGTACTCTTCGCAGTGCATAATGTGTTTGAAGAGAAATATTAAACTGATATATTCTCCAAGCGGACTGAAAGGTCAAAATAGACAAGAATTATAAAGGTCAAATAAGCTACCGATCTGCATACAGTTTGTGTTTTTTGTGGTTCACAATCACTGACCTTAGCAGATGCTTCTTAGTTTCATAAAGTCATGGCTTCTGTCAAAGCCACCTGTGGCCCACGTGGTCTAAGCAAAGGTTTAGGCTAAATGAATGCTGGGCAGAGTGGAGGAAAGTGCCTTTTCCATGTGTTTTCCATGATGTGGAAGTCATTTAGACTCAGCAGCCTCCCTCTATAAAGGATATTACTGTAATTACGATATTGGCAGGGCTGGGTAATGTCCAGAGGAGAACATCTCTTTCAACAGGGCAGGGCAGAGGGATGTACCTCAGTGCATGGAGGCACATTAGTGAGAGTGCTCATGAAAGCAGATTAATAAACCTCGATTTGGACCTTGCACCCTTTCTCTGAAATAATAGAGATAATAAGGAAAGGGCTGGGTTCTTATTCAGAAAAAAACAAACAAAAAAAACAAAACAGGTAATGGTTATTCTTCCACTGAGATGTGAACTGAACACAGTACTAAAAGAGTTTAAGGCGTTAGTTCCCCCAAAGTTGTTAATTACTCACTCTCATGTCGTTCAAAATCTGTAAGACTTTCGTTCATCTTTGGAACACAGCCTACACAACAACCACTTTCAAGCCCCAGAAAGGTAGTAAAGAAATCATTGAATTAATCCATGACTCCAGTTGTTTAACCTCAATTTCATAAAGCGACACAAGTGCTTTGTTTGCGCAAAAAAAAAAAAATGTTTACCACTTTATTTACAAAATATTAATCTCCAACGCACATTCATGAGAGCACCATGACACTGATGCGAGAGCAGACGTTGTTGCGTGAACTCGTGTTGGAAAAAAGGATATAAATTGAGGTAAAACCATTGGTCACATGGATTACTTTAATAATGTCTTTACTACCTTTCTGGGCCTTGAAAGTGGTAGTTGCATAGGCTGTCAATGGAGAGACAGAAAGCTCTCAAATTTCATTAAAAATATCTTCATTTGTGTTCTGAAGATGGACGAAAGTCTTACGGGTTTGGAACAACATGAGGGTAAGTAAATGATTACAGAAGTTTTATTTTTGGGTGAACTAATCCTTGAAATATTCGGGTCGACCAGTGTAGACCAATCATTCTCAACCAGGGGGCCCGGGGCCCAGCAGAAAGCCTCAAGATTATTTTAAATGATTTAAAATAACACAAAACAAGCATTAAAATAAGCTAAAAAATCTAGATATTTATTATTTTAACTCACCCCAATCAATAACTCTCTCCTTTTAAGAATCAGGGTTCCCATGGTCTTAAAAAAAATATGAATTATTATGAGCTGAAATCAAAAACAGAGAAAATAACCAGTGTAGTCTACTTACTGAAATAATGGCTCCAATGATGTAGTGAATCAAACACAGATTTACTGACTTGTTGTTCATATGACAAAGTATAAGTAAAAATTAACATTATGGGTTTTGTCAGTAGCATTTCATAAAAATAATTAAAAAATGAGTTGCCACTGTGTTTGTCTATTTAGTATTGTTGTTTAATGCACTCATAAAAGCATCTTACAGCATTTACTACCAGCTAAATTAAGCATTAACAGGCAAAAAAAAGAGTTTGATAATGGATAATGAATTAACATAATGAGTCATGATAATGAGTATTGAATTAACATAATGAGTAATGAATAATGTATTATCTGTAATTTGGTGCATCAAAACGTTCATTACAAAAAAGATGACATCTAACAAATGTACCTTAGTCATAATGTTGAAAGCTACATCAGTGTCAGTTTTTCACAACCTTGTTTATTATTCAGGGAATTTTACATATGGCAGATTTACAATTCAACACACAACAAGGACAATCTGCAGGCTTGACATCAAGATCGATATCGAGTACCTGGCGATTCTGTATCCTCAGTACACAGATGAGGCGATGACACTGGTGCATATTAATGGGCCATCACTGACCCAGAAGAAAAAGGATGGTCAATTTCTATTGCATTGGCAATATAAAAGGTGGCGCCATTCTCGCCGTTTAACATTAGCCAACATAAACAAAAGTGGCCAAACATTATCAGTTACATTCAGCTGTATGTGAGAATGAATTTAGAGGTAAGCTTTAAGAGCTCTTGCGGACAGACTGTTTTAATTATTTAAGTGTTTGTCAATGTCACTACTGCTATTAGCAGCCAATTGCCTTAAAGGACAAACATTGATGTAAGGTTGTGGGAAAACCCTCTGTCACGAAATATTCCACTATGCGAAGCCAAGAAAGATTGAACATCTGCAATGCAGCCCCGGCTCTCATACCAGAGTCAGCCTAAAGTCTTGTATAACAGCAGCTGAGCAGCAAGAGACTGAAAAATGAAAAAAAGAAAACAAAGCTAAATTAATAATGATGGTGGAGCCCACCAGCAGCAGGAGAGTGTTGCTGCAATATTGATGAGATCTGAATAGGAACAGAGTCTGAATTCTATGCTCGTCTGTGCGGAGGCTTAAGCGTCGTGAAAAGCTTGTTATCGGTATGACGTATAATGTTACCTGTTTATTGAGCTATATAAGACCAGGGCATTTACATGCAAAATCAGCTCATAAACTTCAAACATCAACTTTAGATACTCACTTCACAAGAAAAAAGGGCGATATTTTTCTCTGGTTTTGATGGCAAAGCATTAAAAGAGAATAATCTGCCAGAATGCAGGTAAAGATGTTTACATGGTGATTTAAATCATGATTATTATCTTATTACAGGTTACAAGTGCATTTACCCAATAAAAATAACACAGTTTAAGGAGTTTTCTCACCATTACATATTGTCAGGTTATTAGGCATAGTAATATTGTACATGTAAATGCACTCAGAGTGCTTTTACCAAAAAATATTTACATAAAAACCTAATTTACTTTTTCAATGTTTGCTGCAATGCAATAAGTTTCCTCTAAAAGTTGGGCTTGAATTAGTCCTGTTCCTAACCCACACAAGCACAGAATAGCAATTCATTTGCTTAGGTTGGCTTTCACAAGTTCCAAATCAATATCTGCACCATCCTTAAAGTGACCCATCCATTTCTGCAAAGCATATCGGCGGTTTATATAGCCCATAAAATGCTGAATTATTTATGCAGTTTAGATGGATGAAAGTGTTGATGTAAGAACTGTGAGAAAAGTATTGAGGCAAATAAGTACCAGTTCAGGAATAAATAAAACTTGCTACTGCTAAGACAGAGACATTCCCGTTTATTAAGATGAACGATGGTGTCTAAGCTGTTTTCTCTGATTTACTTTCTTGCTGCTCTCCGGAGTGTGTTGCACAGACCCAGAATGCTCCTCATAAACTGTACTCCTCAGCTATTATCATTCGCCGTTTTGATCAAATGGGTGTAGTGTTTCTCACGGGAGCAAAAAATGGCCACTTGTGACATCGATTATTAATGCTAATGAATAAAATTTTGACGTGGTAGTTTGTTTCTTGTGTTCACCCATCAGTGCAAACGCCTGATCAACAACAGTCACACACATCCATGAAAATTCACTTAACAGTCACAGAAAATGGAGAGAAATGAATCAGGTTTACTGGAGCAGAGAGGCCTACTCTTTTGTGTTTAAAACAGCAGAACAGAAAAATGTTCAGACTAACTTTATGATCATATCTGCAAAATTCAATCAGGTTCTATGTTGGTGCACAATTAACAAATGGATTGCAGGTCTGTTTCTCTGATAACAGAAAAAACAAATTTAAATGCAAATAGAATGCTAATTAAATTTAAAAAAAAAAAAAAAAAGGTCTTTTAATATTACTATATTAGATTATAACTAGCCATATAATCCTGCATAGTTACACTGCAAAAAATGTTCATAATTTATACAGAAAAGTAATTTTTTTTAAATTGTGAGTTACATTACAATACGGTGAAAAATTGTAAATGGTTTAATATCACATTAATTTTACTGTAAAATATTGTCAAATTTAAAAATTCTAAGTAAATCTATGAATTACTGTATAATTTACGATTAAAACAGGAAAATGTCATTCCCAGAAGCATCACACATCACATATGTGTTACCGTTGCTGTAGTACCAAGTACGACGGAGACGGAGATGACGATAATAACAATACTTTACTGAAAACACAGGAGATTCCAAACAGGGCAAAGACAGCATTCACAAGTGTAGACATAAACGAGAATGGACAAGGAGTGAAGGAGAACACAGGGTATATATACATGTGACTAACAAAGGGAGCTAAACAAGGTGATGGGATAATTAACGATACACAGGTGGATAAAATGAACTAATAAGACAGACTGGGGAAAAACTAGGTCACAGGACACAGTACATGTAACAATATGATTATAAGTGGTAAAATTAAATTTTCAAATGCTTATAACTTTGGGTGTGGTTGACTTATTTTCATGGAAGTCACCTCCTTAGACTCCTGAATCCTTGCTGAGTCCAACGATACCAAACATGTCAGGTTTCGCTTTATGGTTTGTGCAACGTTGTGATTTAGCGCTTAAAAAACTTTTGCGAATATCTTCGAAACCGTTAGTCCGATCGAGACGAAACCACCGTAGGAAATTCAGAAACATAGGTTGATAACTACAAACTAATGGCCAAATGTCAAAAAAAAAAAAGTCGCTAATGGGTCATTTTTTAATGCTCTCCTATATATAAGTGTCTATAACTTCAAAAGGAAATGAGATATTTTCACCAAATTTGACACATGGGCACACTCTGAGGACACCTAAAAAAAAGTGGTGGAGATTGGGCAATAGGTGGCGCTAAAATTGTCTAAAAACCTTTAAAAAACATATTTTTCCTTTGTAAATTGTCTGTATTGGCTTTAAATGGTCTTTTCATTTATGATCTTAAGTGCTTACTTGCTTGCTAAATAAAATATAATACCTTTTTATGTGCTTAAAAGCCTTAAAGTTCTTAAACCCCGATAATTGCTACTCGCAGCTATATTATTTTATTTAGTTTTAAATAGTTTCTTCTTATTTTTGTTATCAGTAAAGTAAAATATTGTTTTGCATTACATTTTTTTGTCAGTGTTTATTGCATTGTTTTAGCGTGATGTTTGTTACTCTGGTGGTGTTTTGACTGTGTGCGTATGACCCATGTATTGGCCATATTTTATGGACAGACCACGGTTATTTTTACCTTAACATTTTAAGACATTTTATCGCAAATTTGATGAGATATTTCTTTCAGTGTATAGGGATTTATTATCAACCTTTAAAGGGGGGCGAAAACACATTTTTGCTTGACGTCAAAGGCTGTGTGTCCAAAATGATATCACATGTTCTCATCCTAGAAAACCATTAAGAAAACAAAGCACAGCTCTAGACTAGATTAAATGAATCTGAGTCCTCCAGCAAAACCAAACCCCTTTAGCACGACAGCATTCAACCATCTCATACTGACCAGCTTTCCTCTGGAAGACCTACAAGATATTCAGACCCCAAATCTGAACCCATTACAGTGAAGAAGAACATCATCTTACCATCAATAAGGCTGTAAGACTAAGTGGTTGGGAATAAAATTTTTAACACGAGGCATCTTTTTAAGAGCATAATTCATTCCTAAATTGTCCTCGCAATGTGCATTTCTTATAACTTAACACACTGATCAATAAGAGATTTGCTTAAAAAATATACAACCATAATTCATAAGGCAGATATATCCAGTTGCACTCCAGAATATTAGAACATGTGTAACCTTGTCTTATGAATGTATCGCCACCAAATAAATCAGTAATTCAGAGTTGTTCAAAGCTTCCTCTGTTCAACCCTTGATCAAAGTATCTTTCCTTTCCAACAAGGGGAATCCACAGAGACTAAAGTGATTATCAGAGCACATGTGCAGTGACATGCACAGAGCTGCCCTCTTGCTGTTGCTGATGGCAAGATGTCACAAAGCACTACATGTGACTATTTTCCTAAATACAAAATGTTAAGGTTTCATTAGAGTACAAATTATGCATAAATGTGGATTAGAGGGCTTGCTATGCAGCAGACACCTACAGTACACCAGACTAGTTCATGTATGACAGTAAATCCTGTTAAAATGATGCTGTAGAAGAGTAATTGGCTTTATGTACTCAAACAACAACTGTGCCAAACGGTGTCTCTGTGAATTTCTCTAGATGTACAGCAGCAGCTCAGAGGTGGCATAATGTGGTCAGATAGGACTCTTCTTGTGATGGGATTTATGACTCAGCATCCCCTGAAAGCACCTGTGAGTTCAGATCAATTTTGTGTGGATATCAGGATGTGTTTCAGTAGTGATCTTAGGACATTTGCTGGGCAAAAACAGAGTGCATATCTCTTTACACACGCCTCTCAGCTGTTCAGTGAGTGGAACACTGGCCATCAATTATGCATGGGAAGTAATGCACACTTTGTCTATACTGTAGGGTACTATTGATAAAAATTGAAAACATCTGAAAATGTTATCTTAGGTAGGTATTCATTAAAGAGATTATTTACATTGTTTATTCTCATGTTGTTCCAAACCTGGTTTGTGAACAAATCATTCTTTTGAGTAATTTTTTTTTTTTTAAATGATCTAATTCACAAATCCAGTCTGAATGGTTTGTTCACAAATTGGACCAATGCGATTCTTGAGTTCAACTTGCTGATTCAATGATTCACAGTTAAAAGTTAACTGGAGGAGAAGATTATTAGTGAATAACAACTTAATTTTCAGTCTGTTCGATTGTATGGATAGCTATTATGAAACTTTTATGAGGTTCTTTGTTATTTTGAAGCTTTGCAGTCCTAGTCTTCATTCACGTTCATAATATGAAAAAAGTTGGTGAGAATTTCTTCTGGTGGTTGATTATAATTTAATTTTTTAAACTTTAGTTAGTGTGTAATGTTGCTGTTTGAGCATAAACAACATCTGCAAAGTTACAACGCTCAAATTTCAGTGCAAAGAGAGTTATTTTCTTTTAAAGAATTCTGTTGAAGGACTACAACAAACGGCTGGTAGGGACTACAATGAGCTTCTTCCTGGGTTAGTGACATCACTAACCCTAAAATTGACATAAACCCTGCCCCCGGGAACACGCAACAAAGGGGGCGAGGCCATGTTGAGCTTCTTTAGAGAAGAGGAAGAGTTGTTGTAGTAGAGTGTTGTTGCCATGCCATCATTTTCCGCTGGACTGCTTCACAAACGAGGGTCAATTCAACGCTGGATCTGCACAAAAGATTAATATGACGAAACATGCTAGTCGATGATTTGAATCAACTCCACAGCAACTACATAAATGTATCTACTAACCATTCAGAAACGTCCAGTTGCACTCTAAAAGTTGTAACTTCTTCCTGAGTCTCTCCATCAGTGTCTGACTCCAGTTTGAGCAATGTAAGGCTGAACACCGTTACTGACAATCCACATTTTGGCTGCGTGAGATTCTCCAGCTTTGTTGTTGTTGAGCAACCGAAGCACGAGCTGTTAAAGCTCCACCCTCTTCTGGAAAGCGGGCTGGGAGCAGCAGCTCATTTGCATTTAAAAGGAACACACAAATGTGGTATATTTTTGCTCACACCCAAATAGGGGCGAATTTGACAAGCTATAATAAATGATCTGTGGGGTATTTTGAGCTGAAACTTCACAGATACATTCTGGGGACACCAGAGACTTATATTACATCTTGTAAAAGGGGCATTATACTATTTTGTCTACATAAACGAAAAATAAAAGACTACAAAACCAATGCTTCAAGTGAATTTAGGCATCACGAGATTATAATGTACAATGTGAATGTGCATATTCATTTTGTAATTTGCTGAAGATTACATTTAACAGTGTTATTAAATAGTGTTTTTAAAAGAGCGTTAGATGTCAGCAAAAGTTAATCTAAATAGGAAAGATACAATATCAACCAATACCAATAAATTAAAATTATTGGCTGATGATAACCAATATGTTACCAATATATCTTTTTCCCTATTTTCCTAGTCTGGAAATAACTGGAAGCCTGCTGATTTCAGTATCTCATTCACTTTATTAAAAACATTTCTGATTGATGCTGTTTACATGAAAAGTCTCCACTGTGAAATCTACTGTACAAGTATCTCTCATCCTTTCTCCATCTCCGCCATCGCATTTCATTAGGAAATGTCACCACTTCTTGTAACTTGTTTAACAGAGTGTCTCTTTTTATTCGGGGCTGAACTGTCAGCTCACAGCCTGGACCAATTTCACATCCAGCACCTTCATTATGATTCTATGAACAATGGTTTTGAAGTAATCATGTTGACTTTCAACAAGTGTTAATCTCATCGCTATATCCTTTTATGTACAAACACTTTGTAATTTATTCTGTTTACAAAGCTATCAGACTCAGCCCTAAATAATTAAACAAAGAATGAAAGAGGATTCGAAATCAAACCACAGCTTATGGACTACTCCCTAGTGCTGCGCAATATACGCTCCAAGACTATTTAAGAAGCTCATGATCAAAGAGCAGCATAGGCTCTATCTATGTACACATCAATCACATTTGCACCAGTCCTTCGATTTAAGTCCAATTTGAGACCAGCTTCACATGGGAGCGGTTTTAATTAATGTGGATTGCCCTAATTAGCCTCTTTGTGACTGTCTTAATTACCAGGACAAAAACCGGGACACCCCAGTCTGAATTAGCGTCATGCTAGTGGATTCTGAACCTTATTTTTATGCAGCAAGGTCAAATGTTTCCGTTCTGCTCTCCTTGCATTAATGAGACTGAATTTGCATGTGTATTGAATTAGATTTGACAGATTATCGTTCCTCTGCTAATCTCTGCCATTGGTATCCAGGGAGTATTTTTTCAAAACAAAACTCGATAAAGACTCCATCCATTAACATATTATAACAGCAAAGTTCCTAGAGGTTTGGTAATGCCACAAGTCTACAGATGGGAAAAAGTATTCATCTGGAGAAAGTATGGAAGCCTGATTTAAATCGCAACAAAGTCTCAATTGTGAAATCTAAGGTCATACTACACCTTTTCACACTTGAAATAGTTACCCTGGGTCATTCTAAACCCTGGGTCATTCATTATTTTCTTTTACGTTTCACATTGCTCATAATTTACCCGGGGTTAACAGTTAATCCTGGGTATTTATATAATGTGGTTTCGCACTGTACATTCCTAAACCCTGGGTTAGCCTTCTTATTTGCATATTTGTGTTGTCATTGACATTGATTGGATGAACACAGTACACAACCTGTTTACATAAAAGGTCTAGCATGGCACATCCTTGTATTAGCCTATATATAGTCTCTTTACTCCAATTGATGCATTTTCCAACGCCATTTGACAGTTTTCCTGTAAAACGCTGAAATGACTGTTTACTCTACAGCGCACGGTTTCCATGACTGTCGGAAGCACATGAATATGAGGCACGCAATTGGGTGTCGGTTGCTAAGCGTCTAGGTGTAACATTCTAACACCAAATCATTTCACACTGCACCAGAATTAACACTGCAAAAGTGATGCTAACCGTGCTACGTAGCAGGGTTTTAAAACCTGGGTAAAAAGCAGTGCTAACCCTGCTTATAAATTACAAGTGTGAAATATTCCTCTACTACACAGGGTTAAAAGCGGGATTTAGAATGACAATAGCCCAGAGTTAAAGGCAGCGTAGGTGATTTGGTTAAAAGCAAATTTTTTGTTATGCTAGTTGAAAGTCTCTTCAATCCTTATAGCAATTACAATATATATCATCTTGGAAGGCGTGGGACCATAAAATGTTCGTCCAATCATTGCCCTTGGAACGAGTGCAACGATACAATGTCCTACCTGCCTGTCAGTGTATATATTTCCATACCTCCACGCACCCTGCTCTCGCAGACATCAAACGTCAGAGTGTTTCATGCTATGCAGAGTTAGACAGACTTCAGTCACAGAGCACCACAAATGAAACAGCCACCTTTTACAGTTCCTCCTGAACCAAAACGAGCTTATGCTGTGCTCACGCCATACCGTAATTTGTAACCCGTGACGTTATACTTGGAGCAGTTTGCAACTCAAATTAATGCGTTTCAATGTCAACACTATCAACGCTGAAATGAATCTGCAGCAGTCAGGTGGTACAGCTCAGTGCTCTTTAAGTTGTTTATGTTCATTACTATTGTAATGTTATGTGCTTCGAGACATGGGGTAGTTTAACGCTGTCTCTCGTGACACTTTTGTTTGCTCCCTGCTATATGAATTCATGTGTTTTGGAGGAGGCGTGGCTTTAGATATGCTCTGAAGGAGGGTGGGATCTCACTTTTTATGCATACGCGAGGGTCAACGTACAGTGCTTTCGTCATCAGTATGCGCACCGCTGGATTTTTGTAAGGTCGCAAAAGCACATTTATTTATTTATTTTTTGCAATAATTAGTTTATCCACAAGGTGGCAACCATGCCCTGGGGGAGTCAATTCACAAGGTAGTCAAAGAAAAACTGCATAAACAGAACAGACCGGAAGGCATGCAAGCTACAACAATGGAGGCCTATGTAGACGAGAGATTGTGCGAAGAGGTTAGAAAGTACCCTCATTTGTACAACTCTAGCATGAAAGAATACAAAGATATTTACATGGGTTATAACTCATGGTGTGAGATTGCTCAAAACTGCGCATGCGTCGAACGCCTGTGTACGCGTACGAGTCAAATGAAGTATACTTTGCAAGGCTGTGTGTTCGACTGTGTGTGTCTGCGAGCATAAAAAACGAAGTATACCTTAAGCTTTATGCTTTCAAAGCTAGTTTGCTATTGCTAGCCTCTCTGAAAATTACCTACCCTACCTTTAAGCCCAGTGTGAAAAGCCCTACTGTGAAATATAATGACACAATAACAGCTTCCATACTAAAGTGAGAGACTGATTTATGGCCAAGGTTAGAAATGACATTTTTCTATTGGAAAGTAATAGATTTTCTAATATCCCAGGCTCTCAAAAGAGATGAGAAAATATTAAAAACCCTCTGAACTCAGAATTCCCAAGCACTGCCTGAAGCAGAGGATTTGCAGCATTCCGGAAGTTCGCCGGCCACTCAGAAAGAGTCAAAACAAACTCTTATTTTGATATTCTTTTGTCTTGCTGTGCCTGTGTTCTCTTCCTGTGGTTTAGTTCCTGTTTCCTTGGTTTTATTGCCATCTTGTTAGTTTCTATAGATACCCTTGTTTGTCACAATGTCTACTAATCACCAACACCTGTCCTTCATTTAGCCTCGTTACTTTTGTGTATTTAAACTGTCAGTCATCATTTGTTCAGCTTGTGTTAACTTTTCGTGCTGGTGTTTCTTTGTATGGTTCCTAGTGGTTATTAAATGTGAGTTTATCATCCTTCTGCGTCATGCATCTTTGTTGTGGATTATCAAGTCAAGCCAGCGCGTGACATAGACAGAGCTGATGTACGCAAAGTCGTATGCCGAACAGCCTTTGGCAGCTCAGGAACCTTAATTAAATGGAGATTGAAGAATCAGAAGCTTCGCCAAAAGGATTGAGCTTCCATGGCAACAAAGTTGGGAAGGTTTAATTTATGTGTGAGGATTTTCTCTCTCTCTTTCTCTCTTTCCCCACATTATGGGGACTCTCAATAAAGCATCAGTGAATAGCGATGACATTGCTTCTATTGGAAGGCCTTGTCACCCAGGGCTACTCATCGGTCTGAAGATACGGCTCATCAGGCACTGTGGATTTGGTTATTGGTATGGCCTAAATATAGCACCAGGGCCGCTAACAGATGAGATCAGACAACTAGTCCCTGGAGTAAAGGAGCATTTGCAGAGGCATTCAGGCAGTGGACATCTAGCAGACACTTAGATAGAACGCAGGAGAATGAATTGGGGATTGAATTTCATTTAAGAGCAATGTTGTTGAGAGACTTTCAAATCCAACATAATTCACATCATTGATTAAATGGACAAAAGAATGAATCTCAAACAGCTCATGCTTGTTGGAAATGTGAAAGATAGTGAAAATGCTTCTATTTCATTAATAAATTACAAATTATGGCAAATCATGAATTATATTATCAGCATACCAATTTCAGTAAAAGTTGTATATTAACCTAGAAATTGTGCAGAATCTTAAATATTGTAATGATTCTGTTTCAAAAAAGAGTTTTGATATGATCTCAGGACTTTTCAGACCACATTGTACTTCTGAATCTCTGAATGTCTGGACCCCTGTCAAAGCTGTTTACCTGTTACTCATGGCAGGATTTGTACAATGCAACACATGTATAGCAATCTTGAAGCGCAGACTTGTGAAAGACTACACTCTTAAACATAATGGTTCTTTATTGGCATTGATGGTTCCATGAACCTTTAACATCCATGGAACCTTTCCATTGCAATAGTAGAAAAAGGTTCTTTAGATTATTAAAATGTTCTTTACACTAAGAAAAAAATGGTTCTTTTAAGAACTGATCACTGAAAGGTTCTTTGGGGAAGCAAAAATGGTTCTTCTATTCGTCATTGAGAAAGCAACACCCTTTTGGAAACTTTATTTTTAAGATTGAAGCTTAAGATTGTAAACCCAACTAAAAATCCCCTTTTCCAAAAATGCCCCCATAGCAAAGTATATGCTGGAAGTCTCCATTTTTGACTCATGTTGACTCACCATGGGAACTGGTGCTGTTTGGGTTAAATGGGATAGGAGGGGGGTTTCTGATGTAATGCATTTGAAATATTTTAGTTGGTATCCCTCATATAGGGAAATAAACATGATGTTATTTACATTATATGATGTACTGTTAGACAGTACTCTCTAGAAGGGCCACCTAAACAGATTCTGTGAATGAACCTCACACCATATGATCTGGAAGCAGCCCAGTGCACAAGTAGGTTGCCATGGTGAGCAATGGAAAGGTTCTCCCCCATGGAGACTGACTCAGACAAATTCGAATCAGGCAAAAATCTGTTCTTTTGCTGTTTGAAAGATGTTTGGTCTGGTGGACTAATTAATTTACAACAGTGCTTTGTCTTGTGAAAAAGAAAAAATGTACTTTAGCCTATACTGCAAGATCAATCTGAAAACAAAAAGCGAGTGACTAAAATAAGAATACATATCTACTTATAACAACTCTTTCTTAACCTCCTGAGAACCAGAAAAAAAGAAAAAAAAATGTTTTTCTTTTTTTTTTTCATTTTGATTTTTTAAGTCATATTTGGAGCAAAAAAGATTAACTTAGCAACATTTTCATAAGAATATCTGGTAACACTTTACAATAAGGTTCATTAGTTAAACATCAGTTCATATTAACTAACATGAACTAACCATGAGTAATACATTTGTTACTGTATTTACTAATCTTCGTTAACATTAGTTAATGAAAATACAGTTCATTGTTTGTTCATGTTAGTTCACAGTGCATTACCTAACGTTAACAAGATTTTAATAATGTATTAGTAAATGTTGAAATTAACATAAAAAAAAATTTTATAAATGCTGTAGAAGTGCAGTTCATTATTAGTTCATGTTAACTAATGTTAACTAATGAACTTTATTGTAAAGTGTTACCGAATATTTCATAGGTTTAGGGTTAGGTATTGATATATAATTTATTTCCATATATACTTGTGTCTGATAAACATGCTGTAAGTCCTGTTGTTCTCTACAGAGGACATGTATGAAATCAATTATTTATATAACAGAAAGTTTCATATAACAGAAAGTCATTTTCTGATTTAAATCCCCATAACGATAATAACCCCATTATGATTTCTGAATGATCATGTGACACTGAAGACTAGATTAATGACGCTGAAAATTCAGCTTTACATCACAAAAATAAATTACATTTTAAAATATATTAAAATAGAAAAGTTATTATAAATTGTAATCATATTTCACAATATTACTGTTATGTGTTCAGATAAATGCATCCTTGGTGAGCATAAAAGACTCCTCTCAAAAATATTTTTAAAAATCTTACAGACCCCAAACTTTTGAACGGATAGTCCTTCTCTTCTAGTTAAACTAAAACATTATGCTCTCAGAGGTATTTGAAATTAAACATTCTCTAAAAAATTTACAATATTGATGCCAGTTTCCTCAGTGTACAACTTAAAACAGGAAATTTGTGAAAAAATTTCAAATAAAATGTAAAGCCAAAAAAAAAAAAAAAAAAAAAAAAAAAAAAAAAAAAAATCGCAGTTGTTTTCTTTGATGTAGAAGCATAATTACATAAAAAAATGAATGCCCTGCCTGACTAGCAATAGCAAACAGTATGGTTCATGGGATATTGATACTAGTAATGATGTTACAGTATAGAGACCTACCAAGTGATCTTGTTGGTGAACATGACCATCTTCATTGAGTTATACTATGGGGCCTAGATTGAAGCAATACTACCTCAATGTAGAAGAACAGTTTTACACTATGCTGTTTACCATCAAATGTGTAAAACTGGAAGACTGATAAACATCCAGTTTCATATTGCTCTTAACTCCCTAGTGACTCAGTGTCTCTAAATGATGACTGGCTTAAAGTGCATAATCTGCGTGACCTCAGAGCAGACGTATCGTGTCTGTGCACCCAGGGTCCCTGTTATTACGTTACTGTCTGTTTAAAGTCACAGAGAGAGAGATGAACATGGCCATTTGAGTCTAGCGGTGCAGCCTGACAGGGAGTGGAGATCAACAGCGTTGGGGGGGGGCGCCTGTTGTTCGGGATCATACTGACAGATACATCAAATAACCCTGATTTCCGGGAACAAGCATTTCACACATAGGGAGAAGTGTGACTCAACAGTTAAAATGTCACTGGGAGGTGAACGAGTGACCTTTACAGCACATTTTGGTTCTAATAAAAAGCTACTAAAATTAGGCCATCAATATAACTGTTGGAGGACAGGCGCGCATCTGGAGGCAGTTAGAGTCTATCAGCTCCTTCCTTCATGAGGCCGAAGAGACTGTTTGGTTTTTATTTGTTTAGTGCGACTCTCATCTCTCTCCTGGCTTTGGATCATCACATTAAAATTCCGGCTGTAAAAATAAATCTAAAAAGACTTTGTCAAAGACAACATTTGACATCATGACAAGCGTCACTGCCTTCAGGTTACAAATGACACGCATCTTCGCGGTTTTAAACACAAAATGAATGCGTCTTACACAATGTTTTTCTGTAAAACATCCATGGTCATGACAGATGCAAATTAAGGAATTCAATGCAAATTCCATGTGGATGCACGTATTCCCGAGGCGCACAATCAACCGGATGCTGAGCGTAACATCTGGAGATGTAGCTGATGAGTGCAGTTAACTCCTTCTGCATCATCAGGCTGCTCCTGATGTGAACAAATAGATGAGGAGAGCTCTTCAAAATTAGCGGATATAGTACAACCCGAATTCCGGAAATGTTGGGACATTTTTTAAATGTGAATAAAATGAAAACTAAAAGACTTTCAAATCACATGAGCCAATATTTTATTCACAATAGAACATAGATAACATAACAAATGTTTAAACTGAGAAACTTTAAAATTTAATGCACAAAATGAGCTCATTTCAAATTTGATGCCTGCTACAGGTCTCAAAATAGTTGGGACGGGGGCATGTTTACCATGGTGTAGCATCTCCTCTTCTTTTCAAAACAGTTTGAAGACATCTGGGCATCAAAGTTTTGGTGTTGGAATTTGGTCCCATTCTTGCCTGATATAGGTTTCCAGCTGCTGAAGAGTTCGTGGTCGTCTTTCGTTTAATGATGCGCCAAATGTTCTTTATAGGTGAAAGATCTGGACTGCAGACAGGCCAATTCAGCACCCGGACTCTTCTACGACGAAGCCATGCTGTTGTAATAGCTGCAGTATGTGGTTTTGCATTGTCCTGCTGAAATACACAAGGCCTTCCCTGAAATAGATGTCATTTGGAGGGGAGCATATGTTGCTCTAAAACCTTTATATACCTTTCAGCATTCTTAGTGCCTTCCAAAACATGCAAGCTGCCCATACCGTATGCACTTATGCACCGCCATACCAACAGAGATGCTGGCTTTTGAACTGAACGCTGATAACACGCTGGAAGGTCTCCCTCCTCTTTAGCCCGGAGGACACGGCGTCCGTGATTTCCAACAAGAATGTCAAATTTGGACTCGTCTGACCATAGAACACTTTTCCACTTTGAAACAGTCCATTTTAAACGAGCCTTGGCCCACAGGACACGACAGCACTTCTGGATTGATGGCACTTCTTTTATCCACTTTAGTGGACAAAAGTGTAAAATTTCTCTGTTTAAACATTTGTTATGTTATCTATGTTCTATTGTGAATAAAATATTGGCTTATGTGATTTAAGTCTTTTAATTTTCATTTTATTCAAATTTAAAAAAACATCCCAACATTTCCGGAATTCAGGTTGTAATCTGTTGGATTTTTGGCTTTTGTTGGATTTTTGGCTTTTGTTCCTTTTTTCCTGAGAGTCCACCTATTTTTGTGCGCATTTTGGGAAATCACATTAAAAAAATGCTGGATGGAAACACCAAGATGCACATAAAGTCTAAAAATGTGCATAAAAAAACTTTTTATCCATGAAGATGACTTTGCCTCAATAGTGGATGTGAATGGATAACTGGACTAACCAGTGGATCAATTTCATTGCACAGCATCTCAATATGTTTTCATCAGCCTGTTTTTATGCGCATTAGAAACGAGTGATGGAATTGCCAAATTTCGGAGGAAAATGTTCACAAATTTTTTTTTTTTTTACGCTTGTATGAGGTGGTTTTTGACTTGTGCAAAAAATAATTAATGCAAATAATGAGAGAAATTCTGACGTAAATTCTTTACGTGTTTTGAAGCAATTTCCCAGGAGCTGACACTTTTGTTCTCTTGAACACATGGGATGGAAACGCTGCTTTCTTCACCAATGTTTTAATGCGATATTCCAATTTTGCGAATAAGTTAAATCTGCAACTTTGGATGGTTGATGTAGTGAACGCAGTGCAGGCTTCCGTGTTCTACGTTAGAACGCCGGCTCAGTATTGGCCGGCTGATGCGTCAGCATCACATGCATGCGTCGTGCTGCTCACGTGTACAGCGTCAGCCAATACTGAGCCAGCGTTCTGATGTAGAACACGGAAGCCTGCACTGTGTTCACTATGCCAACTGCATATGACAACAGTTCAAATTGTTAAATAAAGTCGCTATTTGCGTTTTGTTTTTGCGCACAAAAAGTATTCTTGTCGCTTCATAACATTAAGGTTGAACCACTGTAGACATGTTGACTATTTTAACGATGTTTTTACTACTTCTCTTGGTGTGGTAATTTCATTTCTTTCTATGGGAGATTTAAAAAAATCTCTCGGATTTCATCAAAAATATCTTAATTTGTGTTCTGAAGATGAACAAAGGTCTTACAGGTTTGGAACGACATGAGGGTGAGTACATAATGACAGAAGTTTCATTTTTGGGTGAACTAACCCTTTAAGCAGGAAAGAAGGTCTACACAGCATGTTTATCTAGACTGAGTGGAAATCACTGCAGAACAACAGATGCACACTGGGGACCTAAAAACCCAGAGCAAGCCACCCATCGCTGCCCCCTCCACCCACAGCCTGACCACAAGGTTACGTCAAGGTGTCAGCAATGTATCCGAATCATGCTTACTTTGCCAATTCAGTTACACTTTCCAATAAGGTTGTATATTTTATGTACATATATATTAAACATTAGTAATGCATAGGTGCCATAAACTAACAATGAATAATAATTTTAGCAGCAGTTATTCATCTTGGTTATTGTTCATTTATAAATATGCAATGGCAGTGACATATTTTAAGATGTCAGTGCAAGTTGCTTTCAGTTAAAACAGCTCAAACATGCATTTAAGTCTCGGACTAGCTTAAGCCTTGTCTGTGAAACCAGGCACTTATAGTGTTAAACGTAAAAATTAATAAAAAATTAGAAATTCATTTTAGAAAATGACCCTGACAACAGTTTTGATTTTAATAAAAATCCTTTTGGGTTCACACTGAAAAAATGAATCATTTGAGTTTCAAATGACATGGTGGGTAGATGATAAATTTTAGCGAAAGCTTGCATTTTAGACAAATAAAACAATTATTGTGTTTACCTAAAAATAGAAGAGTAAATTAATTATTAAATATTCAATTTTATTTTAATTCTTTTTTTGGAAGTTGCATTCAAAACAGTGGTATTTTAATATTATTGATATACTAATATTATTATTATTATTATTATGAGTCTGATTATAGTATTTATTAGTATTTTGAATTAGCTTTTGTTTTATAGTTTCGATTTTCATTTTAATTTTAGTAATTTTATCATGTGCTTTTGTCATTTTATTAGTTATTAATTTTTTAACATTTCCATATAACTTTAATTTAATTTAATTTCAGTTTTAGTAATTTTAGCACTTCAACCTAAACTTATTTTAGTTACGTTTTCATTTAATATTTAATTTTATTTCAGCTTTATTTTAATTGCCGGAAATTATTTTTAATAGTTGAAGTTTAGTTAATAAACAACACTGTTTCAAAATGCACTTCAATCTATTTAGCTTTAACCAAGATTGATAAATTCTTTAAAAATATTGCTTATTATTAGTTCATAAAGCCTAATGTATTAACAAATATTTACATATACAACCTTACTGTAAAGTGTTACTTGCTGCTGCCAATTCTCCTTCTAAAACATATTCAATTTTCAGAGAGTTCTCTTAGTCTTGAAAAATCATGAGTGCATTTATAAAGGTGTTGATTAATAAAAAAGAACCCTGGTCTGTGCGGAGCCCAAGCTAAGTCATGCTTGATTGCTCTAATGGTGCTACTTGGGCTCTGGTTACTATGGAGACAGCAGTAAGCTGTTTCTAATTTAATAAATACTGTAAAGATTGACCATAGATTGGCCACACCGAGGGAAAACTTCATCCTGTTGCCATGGATACCTCCTGCCGACCACCAAGACCAGGTTCAGCACTGGTGAGATGTAGAAATAAATAAATGAACCAACTTTAAATTATAATAAATGAAAAAATTAATCTTGAAGTTAAGTAAACCGTTTAAACATTACAATCATATCAGCATGTAACCAAGATGTAATTGTTAACCAATTACACTAATTCTTCTCTGCCTCCATGAGACTCGATTCAGTTTCACACTGACGTCTGCGGAAAAAGAAAAAAAAACGCTGTTCTTTTTTTAGAGACAGGTAGAAGAATGTGTCTAACTGTTGCTTTTAGTCACAACGGAAATCAATGCCCGGCAGTGTATGAGCTTATCGATTAGATCTGCATGCTTGCTTAAGAAGACATTTCAGTAGAGCTGTCGCTATGGGAGAAGGGCTTTCTACCGATACTTCCACTCCTTCCACCTCCCTGTCATCTATTCAGGCCTGTCATCCAGAACTGATGGTTCTGGCTGATCAGAGGCATTTTGGTGAAGCCTGATGGATCCGTCAGGACTCATTTACTTTTTAACTGGGTCTGTTGTTTTTGGTCTATGAGTCCAGACATTGATCTGAGGAAGAGATGCCTGTGTTACGTCACAAAGTGAGACAACAAAGGAAGAACTAGGAGACAAAGATGTGCTCGAGTTTATCTTGTATATTCCTGGTGAAAAAGAAAAAGAAAAACTGGTCTAAAACCAGCCTAAGCTTGTTTGTTAGTCTTAGCTCGTTTCCCAGTCTGGCTAAGATTTTATGCTGGTCATCTTTTGAGGGATTTTTGGTTATTTCTTATTTGGTCAGGCTGGGAGACTAACTTAAACCAACCAAGACAAAACAAAACCAAACCAAAAAAACAGCTAAGAGTAGCAATTCCAGCTTAGGTTGGTTACGTTTTTTTCAGCAGGGATGTACATGGATATATGCACACTATCTCTTTAGTTGAAGAGTAACTAATTAAAGGGTTAGTTCACCCAAAAATGAAAATTCTGTCAATAATTACTCACCCTCATGTCATTCCACACCAGTAAGATGTCCAGCGCTTCCATGTTTTTGCACACAAAAAGTATTCTTAGCAAACCTAAATAAGTTTCTAGAAGTTCAGCTGTTTTACAAACAGTGCTTATTTGCCAGTATCAAGACTGTCCCCAACCAGTAGCTAAAACGCTACGTTGCTGCCTCTATCGCTATAAAGAAATTTACATCCGAGCAATAAAATGGGGGATAAAATCAAGCGTGATAAGGTTTACCTGGTTTGCAAGGCTTCGTCAGTCCTGCTGGTGATAACATAATAACACCATGTGGTTCTAAAAGCATCTTTCTCCATTTACAGCCATTCAAAATTATCCATGTATTGTTAAAAATACATTCAAGCAACATATAACAACCTACAAATTGCAAACCGTCAGGTGTGTTCAAGTCACTTTCGTCGGAGCAAGATGGCGGTGTTCCTTCTCTTCATTAACTACACAAAAATACAGCAAGGTTTTTGAAATCTACTTCTAGAAAATGTTGTATTTTGTTGTAAATAAAAAGCCTGACAATTTCACTGCTAAATATTTTATTATTCCGCCATGTTTCTTACTGACACGCACCCAATTATTGACCCAACTCGTAAAGATAGGGGCTTAAAGAAAATCCCGAACTTCCCACCGGTATTTACGACTTTGTAGTGCCGTTCATGTGCGTTCAGCTTGTAAATACGATCTTTTCGACATGACTTGAACGCACCATTATTTGGACCCACTGTCTTAAAGAGTGAGCGTTGTTGTCACCAAAAATCCGCACTTTCGTGACATATTTTTCCTGCGGCTTCGGAGTAATGAGTCACATGACATTTACAGCTCAGGTTATATTGGTTCAAAAATCTCTCATGAACAAAAATGGCAGAATTCAAATCGCGTACTTACAACTGTCCTGCGCGATCCAAGAATGCGATAGAGATTAATGATAATGCTCAGAGAAAAGATGGTTTTAAGGACCTTCTTCGAGCTCTCCAAAACTGAGTTCACTCAGCATTCAGAAGTCCGATTCAATTAATCGATTCATCCGGACGGTTATAAATGATTCGCCGATTCGAGTCCCTGTAAATAAAGTCAGATCAACGACATAGTTAAATGTTGCTGCTCTCATCAGTTTGTCTTCAACTCAGTTAGGCTATTAGTTAAATTAGATTGTTTTCTAGTTATGTTAATTGTTTATATTGTAAATGTATCTTTACATTTAATGCAAAAACATTATTGTTATAAATATTAAAGGTTTATCTATTAATCTATTAACATTATAAAGATAATGTTCTGGTTGCAAGGGTTTTTTTGTTCAGATTTTGTTCATGTTTATGCATACTTTATGGTATCTGTTATTTTATGATGGCATATGTTCATGTGGAGAAAATCATAAAGAATATGACAAAAACAACAGCAAATTCCCCTTAATGCCCAATTCTGTGGTCAGTCATTGCACTGGATTATAATGATGATTAACTCCCGGGGCCATACCCAATCCAATCTCCCACATTTTCCCTAATGAATTCCCGCAGCTGCTGATAGAGACTAATTATTGTTATTAGTTCAAAGTCTGGCAATTACCTCACTATTACCTCATTGCCACAAAGGCCAATTCATTGGTTACAGTCAGAGGGCCATGAGGCTATCGATTTCAGACAGGATATTAAACATTAGGTGTATACAGAACCTGCTGCAGCCTATCTGATGAGAAGATGTTTTTCCTGTGGAATATATTTGCTAAAACATTGGTCTGAATACATATAGACACATCAGCAGTGGAGACCACATGATTAACTGAAGCGAGGCCTTGCTAAGGGAGGGGGCGACCTTGTGTTGAGGCAGGCAGATCATACAAGTTCACGGCATTTCTCTCCATCTGTCTGCACCAGGTTTAGATGTGGCTTCAGCTCTCTAGCTCATAATAAATCGGTCATAATCTTCCACCCATCATATCACAGCTGGTTCGGCCTAATACTACAGGATGTAATGGTGCAAGTACAGCACATACAAACTGCCAAAACACACACAGAACTGCTAACATCCTGTTGTGACTAAAATAAGGCTTTTATCCCTGCATTGTGCATTTTTACAGTCGCTCTAATTAGCCAAGCCTGGCAAATGTCATAACAGAGCAGCTGTCAAAAGCATCTAGTGTGCTCCGGTTTGTTTGGATTTGTGTGCATGCTGACCTTAGCTTATTCTAAAAAATCCAGTGCTCATTATTTCAACATAAAATGCCTCTAACAAAACAGGCATATCAAAAACCACAAATTTGCCCCGACTCGTAATGTTCCACTCTATGAGACCTTATCAAGCCAGCGCACAATGAACCAGCTTCAGGAAGGAAGTAAAAGTGTTATGAATTTATTTTCCTGAGGGCATGAGTACATGGTTTTCCCCATGCAGCCAAACTAGTTTCAACACCACCATCGATCTGCAGGCAGAATTCAATTTCTGGGAGCTTTATCACACATAATTGATTCGAAGCGCCTCTATAAACAAAGTAGCATGTATCCTCATTCATTTAAATTAAAGAAACAGCAGCAGTTATATTAATCTTGTTAATCTTTCATTTAAACATTCAAGTTCAGTTTTGCACTTGAAATGAATATGCTGTTCAACTGAATCCCGACTAGTTGGTTTTCACGGACACACTGCAGCTAAATTCGGGTGTCAGTTCACCTTTTAGTCCTTGATCGCGTTCTGTTCACACACAGTTCAGTTAAATACGGGAGTGACAACCGCATTCTACCACCGAATTAACTCCCGAAAATTACAGGTAGTGACAACCACATTTACAGAAATTCTGTGGAGTGTATACGGAACAGAACTGAACGACTAGTTGTTAACGTTAACGTGCATCTGTGTGTCTCTCTTCTGAAAACACGAGACTTGACTCATTCGGGTTGCCAGATCTTGATAGAAAAATCAGCGAACAAGAACAAGCTGATAATAAACCGAAATAAATCCAAATGCTTTATGCTGAAAATAAGACCAAAATATCGCGATTCGTGTCTGCTCACTTTAATAACTTGAATAAACCTGTTCGCTTCGACGAGCTTAAACAACAAGCCCAAAAACGCTTATAATGAGTGATCATGGCAACACAGAAAGAGCGCGTTCTGTGTGAAACAGGCTGTACAAGCTTAAACAAAACACGACGCCTCCGTCGACTGTGTTTAGTTAAATTGCTGAAAATAACGAGTGTTTGGTCACTGTAATATTACTTTGGTGACAATAACGGATACCGAACACGAGAGATGCCAGAACATTGTTATGGTTTCCAAGCTGTCAATCGTCGCATTTTCAAGAGTGAGTCATGTTCCGTATACAGCACCGATAATTTAGGGGATTCACTCCCGCATTTAAAGGGATAGTTCACCCAAAAATGAAAATTATCCCATGATTTACTCACACTCTAGCCATTCTAGATGTATATAGATATGATCTTCCTTCAGACGAACACAATCAGAGATAGCCTATATTTAAAAAGTAATTTTTTACGTTTTGAAGTAAAAAATAATGCATCCATCCATAAAAAAAGTAATCCATACGAATCCAGTGCATTAATAAAGGCCTTCTGAAGTGAAGCGATGTGTTTTTGTGAGAAAAATATCCATATTTAAAACTTTATAAATTCAAATAACTATAGCTTCCGGCGGACGACCGTACACAGAATGCGCAAGTTGATTTGTGGCAGGAAGAGTATCCATTGACCTGACGCACAACGTAATGACGAATGCAGAGGTGCAGAGGATAAAGCAAAACAAATCACCGGTCATCGATTATAAGTCTAAAACGATAATTTTTTAAAAGATATTTCGGAGGATTTCGATATAAGAGAAGAGGAGCTTAAATTTGTTGCACAGCCCTATTTGTTTGAACCGCGAGAGGCATCTAAGCTTACAATACTCCTACATCCTGCGTCATACATCGTTTTAAATATGGATATTTTTCTTACAAAAATGCATCGCTTCGCTTCAGAAGGCCTTTATTAACCCACTGGACTTGTATGGATTACTTTTTTTTTTTATGGATGGATACAGTATTTTTTACTTCAAAACGCGGCCCCCCATTCACAACCATTATAAACCTTGGAGGACTAAGGATATTTTTAAATATATCTCAGATTGTGTTTGTCTGAAAGAAGATAGTCATATACACCTAGGATGGCTTAAGGGTGAGTAAATCATGGTATAATTTTCATTTTTGGGTGAACTATCCCTTTAAATGTGGTTGTCACTCCTGAAACTTAGTGTGTACAGTACGTGGCCTAGTCAATTTCTAATTTAAAAAATCATTTTATTGAAAGTCTGTTTAGCAGAAGACTTTCATTTGCTTATTTAAAGAGTGTTTGAGTGCATTAATAAAGTGAGCCAGATGGCAGTAGTCCCTCCCCAGCACTTCTCCGAAGTAATAAAATGGAAACGATCTCTGATCAATCACTACACATGGGGTGGACAACGATGGCCTCATTACCACGATGGCGCCTCAGAGGACCAGTTGCTTGATAGCCCTCTAGTTTATCTGCGCCTGCAGTTTGGCGAGCCTTCTGGGTAATTGGCACCAGCAGCAACAATCAACAGAGAGAGCATTCATTTCTTCTCTTTTTAGCTTCAAAACCTCACTGAGCTTAACAAGTGCTTGGACACTGACAAATTCTAGGCTTGTTTTTGTAGACTTTCAGACTGAAAATTCCAGCAAATCTGAGACATTATATAGGATGATGCACAAAATAATAAATCGTAAAATTGTTTCTTATTTATAAATGATTTAAGATTTATTTTGAGATTATGGCAGCATTAATGTTTTTGAGGTCTTTTAGAGCTTCTACAGTCATTGAGGATAACATAAAGCATTGCTGCCATCTAATGTAATGCTGAGGAGGTACATGCCAGGACTACTAAAATATATTCTCAAGAAACCCTCAAAAATATTATTTATAAAACAGTTCATTTTTTACATTGAACAAAAACCAGCTGAAGGACTATTATGTAATTAGTCTTTTGTCTATACAGCATTTGCAGGAGAAATATGCTGACAGTGAAACTGATAAGACTTTTTTGTGCCACGTTGCACATGGGCACAAAAGTTCTGTGTCCTCATATAATTCTGCATTCCTTGTAACTTTACCTTTTGTTCAAGGTAGATTTTCACATTAGGTTCTAAATGCAAAAACCATTAAATAAAATCATCATTCAGAACAGACCATCCTATTGCAGTAAACCCAAGAGAGCAATATGTTCTCCATCAATAACAGTTACTATTATATAGAGAGAGAGAGCACAATGAAAGCTGAAATGATATCTGCTTCTTTTACTTCTCAGAGTTAGCAACCTTAATAAGGTTTATTCAATACTGAAAATGTCTTTGATGGTGCTATTTACTGTATTTGTGACATCACCTGATTATTTAAGACTTTACATTAAATGTTATTAGGTAATTTTCTTAGAATCCAAAAATGACTGTGCAGTGTTGTTTGGCAAAATTAACTTTTTATTATTATTATTATTATTATTATTATTATTGTGACTGATAAGGTGAACTCGCATAAATTGGGCCCTCTTTTGACAATCATCACAATGTAAAAAAAACGTGGCCCAATTTGCCTGAATGCACCTGGATTACAGTACATAATACACTATCTTTTAAAAATAAATAATAATTATTGCATTATATTCGTTTTGTCCTTTATAATGTTGATATTATCATACCATATTATCCAGAGAACAACAGCACAGTGACAGATCTCTAAAAATGAACAGACAGTTATGGAGGAGGCAGCTAATCTGTCATATTTCATATAGATTTAACAAAGAGATTAATTTAAAGAGACAGACTAAACACTGATGTCAACACAATTTGTTCCAATAATGTTTATAGGACAGATGCTGCAAAACATTACTGAACAGCACAGTGACACAAGAAGACAAAGCACAAGAAACATGTGAATAAACCAGTATATCATTAGCAGGAAATTATGTCTTATAATAATCAGATGCCAATTCTGGATAATGATGATAATTTTTATTTGTGTGTTAGATGCCAAACCAGGGATTATGTGTACCAAGAAAGGACATTAACTGCATGACAAATGTATCTGGAGAGAAAGAGTGGCAGGTAATGTAGCTTAGTGGAGTTTTATTGCAGTTTTTAGCTGTTTTGTTGTCTACAAATAAACTCCTTTCTTTGGCTGACAGACAAATCTGACCTCTTCTATTCCCTTTACATTCCCTTTCACATACAATAATTTTCTGTCAAAAGATATACATACACTAACGTTCAAAAGTTTGGATTTGGTAAGACTAAAAAAGAAAAAAAAAGAAGTCTCTTATGTTCACCATGGCTGCATTTATTTGATCAAAAATACAGTAATATTGTGAAATATTATTACATAACTCCAGTCTTCAGTGTCACATGGTCCTTCAGAAATCATTATGCTGATTTGCTGCTCAAACATTTCTTATTATTATTATTATCAATGCTGAAAACACTTGTGCTGATTAATATTTTTGTGGAAACTGTCATACATTTTTTAGGGTTCTTTATAGAAAGAATAGAAAGTTTAAATTTATTTGATATAGAAATCTTTATAAATGTCTTTACTGTCACTTTTGATCAATTTAAATCATCCTTATTGAATAAAAGTATTAATTTCTTAAAAAAAAAAAAATACTCACCCCAACTTTTGAACAGTAGTGTATATTGAATCCAGATAAGAAAAACAGAAAATTACATGTAAAACTTTAAAGATGAAAATATACTTTCTATAGATTTCTATATATTCTGAATAATTAATTCTCTCAAATGTAAAATATTATATCTTCTTATCAATGTCGAACATTATATTATAGACTAACAATGCATCGTATACGACCACATACATTAGACTACTACATAAGAATACTGTAGTTTTACTCACACAACACCATCTACAGCAATAAACAAGAACACCATCACAGTCCATTGCTGAATTATACAGTGCGGTTCAAAACACACTGTGTAAACACCATTTTCAGTATCTATGTCACTTTACATATAAGAATAGCAGCACGCATTCACTTTTAACAGTAAGTCAATGTCGTGTTTTTCAACAAACTGTCACTGAGAAGCGTATGCTTAGATGACCGTTCATTGTAGTGCTTTACAAGAGGCACAATGGTCAGATTTCATTATCATAATGCATATTTCAAGAGTCATGAACAGAATAACTCCAAAAGATCAGCACTTGGCTGAATCTTTTTGGCTGTATGTTGTGTATGGCCTTGCATAGGTCACATGGAAAAATGGCCAAGAGAATACTGAGATCCTGACCCAATGAGTGCACAACTGAGTTTAAAAAAAGAATGTCTGAAACTTGAACGTCACGTCCAAAATAAGAACATTATGTACCTCTTCGTGTCTTCCCTGTCTTTGTTATTTTGATGTATTGGTGCTTTTGTTATGAGGGTATTTCTGTGCAATCCCATAGGGCACATGTGCAGCGATGGCACCCATTTCTGCGGCACCTTCCACGTGGAACATCTGGTCATCAAAGTAGATGTGGGGCCGGATTTTCTCCAGCATGGGGCCTTTTGGTGCGCCGGCCAGGAAAAGAGCCTCGTCTGTCTCTAGTCCCCAGGCACGGAGAGTCTTTAAGGCACGGATACCTGAACTGGCTGCACTGCGGGCCGTCACGAGGTAGGTGCGGATGGGACAGTCCAGGCGGTGGCCTTTAGCATAGAATTTCTTCTGAAGCTTCCCAAGTAATTCCAGGAAACTCTTCAGTGGCCCCTGTGAGGTGGACAGATACATTATACAGTAAATATGTGACCCTGGACCACAAAACCAGTCATAAGTTGCACAGTTGTATTTGTAGCAATAGCCAACAATACATTGTATGGGTCAAAATTATCGTTTTTTCTTTTATGCCAAAAATCATTAGGATATTAAATAAAGATCATGTTCTATGAAGATATTTTGTAAATTTCCTACCATAAATATATCAAAAAATTATTTTTGTGAGTGGATGTGTGTTGCTAAGGACTTAATTTGGACAACTTTAAAGGTGATTTTCTCAATATTTAGATTTTTTTGCACCCTCAGATTCCAGATTTTCAAATAGTTGCATCTCGGATAAATATTTTCCTATCCTAACAAACCACACATGAATGAAAATCTTATTTATTCAGCTTTCATATGATGTGTAAATTTCAAGAAAATTGACCCTTATGACTGATTTTGTGGTCAAGTGTCACATATATTGTAGCACATAACCACTAAATTGAAGAACAGTAGAAGAATCAGTCCTTAGGAGCTTTATATAATATAAAAACTTTATATAACATATTAGTCAAGTGTGTCATTTTGTACTCCACTTGTGGCAGCAAATGCAAAAAATTATCATTTTGTTTTTAAAAACGTTTCCTGCGCCCATATGCCGTTGGTCATTCAAACAGAAAGCCCCGCCCCAAACTCACACCATTGGTTGAGCCAATAATGCTGTGTCAGGCTGTGAACTGCTATTTAAAAATTAAAATTCTCACCCTCATCTTGTTCCAACCCCGTAAAACTTTCGTTCATCTTCGGAACACAAATGAAGCTCATTTTGATGAAATCTGAGAGCTTTCTGTCCCTCCATAGACAGCCTATACGCAACTGAAACTTTGACGCTTCAAAAAGTTCATAAAGAGAACATGAAACTAATCCGTAAGAATTGAGCGGTTTAGTCCAAATTTTCTGAAGAGACTCGATAGCTTTATATGATGAACAGATTTAATTTAGACATATTCACATATAAACATTCATCAGCTGACACATCAGTTGTGGTAAACGGAAGCTCAAGCATGTTTGTTTGACATGTGCAAGAATCAATGAGGTTCATTCTGGTGTGTTACGCAGCACGTTTGAGCTTCCCGCTTCAAGCAGGTTCGGTTGAGCTTCTGTTAATGTTCACTGATCAATGTTTATATGTGAATAAAAAAGCCTAAATTAAATCTGTTCGTCATATAAAGCGATCCAGTCTCTTCAAAAAGTTTGGACTAAACTGGCTCAATTCATATGGAGTAGTTTTACAATCTCTTTATGAACTTTTTGAAGCGTCAAAGTTTCATTTGCGTAGGCGGTCTATGGAGGGACAGAAGGCTCACAGATTTCATCATAAAGATCTTCATTTGTGTTCCGAAGATGGACGAAAGTCTTACGTGTTTGAGTGAACTATACCTTTAAACAAGCAGAAAATGTTTTAAAAGCGCCACAGTGTTACACTTTTGGGATCAGAGAAAATTTTTGCTTTCAGATATATTCAAATTGCACACATCACCTTTAAACATCCATCTTGCATTTGCTCTGTAGCTTATTTCAGATATAAACAGTTCAAATAGGTAACAATGAAGTTGCATACATGATCTAACAATGTGTTTTCATTTTCCCTCTCATGCTCGAAGAACTTGTCCAGCCCGTGGGCTTTAAAAATACGCTCAGACTCATCGGAGAAGAGAACAGCGTCGCCATCAAATGCCACTCTCAGCTGGGTCTCGGATACCTCGATTTGTTTATCTGACATAAACATGGTGGCTGCAGCAATCCCTGTAAGAAAACACAAAGACAAAAGTAAAGCTGACAGTGTGATAAATGGCATTAAAAGCAAATGATCTTTGAAGAAATTAGGACCCATTAAGCCTCAGCAAACCAAATAGGTCATTAGATTGTTAAACAATCAGTCGATCTGGAGTTCAATGCTATCCCCCATTTCAGTTAGTTTTAATTAGAGTATTTTATGCACATTTATTTATACAATAATTCATATGATGTGAATCTGTGATACTAAGCAAAGCAACATGCTCATGTGCTCAGAGGTTCAATTACTCACACTAGGCGATCTAAACCATGCCCAAGCACGCTTGATCCCCAAAGTTCAGTTTGTTTGTCTTGTGTGATCGCTATGTACCGTGCCCTGGCCCACTTGAAGAGGTGGGATTGGGCATGGGTCAGTTGGACTCATGCCCAGAACTGTGTAGTGTGATTGCTAACCACGGCAGAGAACGAAAAGGCTTCTACGTGTGTGTACGCTACGGTCATCATTAAAACAACAAACATCTTCTATTACAACCTTAGTACACTTTTTAATTAATTTGAGTATATTTAGGTTTAAGCGTGAGTGCAGATCAGGAGGGGGGACAATCGTGCCTTGGTAAAAGGCAACCGTGCCTATAGTGTGAGTATACTGAAAGGATCTTTAAATGGCAAACTGCAAGAGCAATTCCTTTGGAGGCACTTTGACCACTAAGTAATTTGGCACTTTTCATAATTCAAAATCATTGACAGCTTACCTCTCAAATCGCTATCTAAATATACCACAAGTCTAATGTCTGTAAAGCACACCTGTTCAAATTTCATATGGTTTTCTTTGCTTTGTTGTGTCATTGAGACTATATATTTGTACTTACACCAATTCTATATCGCATACTATAACTTTTTCTCACCAAATTGATTGAAATCTTTGTAAGCAACTATATTTTGTTATTCCTATAAATATAATATTTATTAGCATAATATCAGTGGTTTCTTGTAGGCATCTGTAAAGGTGAAATGTGTACTGCTTGTTGCTCATTAATGACACATTTCTCTTGATTTACTGAATGTAAATGACAAGAAGATGAAGCACTTGCTGCATGTGTTATCTCATATTTACTAACCTTCAGCAAGGGCTTCCTGAACCTTTTCAGTATCGGCAGACAGGTACAAGTTTGTATGCCACGCTTTCAGGTACCCAATGGGACTGGTACCTCCTGTCATGCAGAACCGCTCAATGAATAGATCTGGGGACAAGAGAAGAATATTAATCAGTAATTAACATTTTCGTGAGAGCCAGTTATTATTACATAGATATTTATGCATTTGGCAGATGCTTTTATCCAAAGCCGACTTACAGTACATTACATTCAAGTTATTGTTATACATTTTATCAGTTATTATCATAGCCAGCACTCAGTTTAATGTTTTTTGGACTATTTTTTATTTTAAAAAAATTGTGTAATAGATATACGTGATTGTATTTTGATCAATAAATAGTACATGTGGCTGATTTGGCATTCTATGATTTATAGTGACTCCTAGTGGTGTGAATGCAGTATCAAGAAAGAAAGAAAAAAGGTTATCAAAGATATTGTAGAAATGCGCTATTAGCAGCCAGCCATGAGTAATTTAAAAGTATTAAAGTATTATTCCGCTAGTCATGTGATCTCAAAATGGCCAAGCATTTCCATGTAAAATAAAACAGCTTTTATATGACTGGAGTCTTCCTGTGTACATTTAAATACATTTATCTATTAGCTTCTTTATCTGTAAGTACTATTTAATGATGAAAATACCTTTGGAAAAGAAAAGAGGTTTCCCTCAAGTTATTTAATCAATGTATCACCATTTTTCAATTAGAAAATTTCACTATTGAGACACCTCAGTTATAAACTGTTTAACAGATGGAAAGCTTAGACTAGTGGGAAATGTTGGGGTAATGTGCTCCTTTTAGCCTTTGACACATTAGTGCATGAGTGCCACCTCAGTAAGACATCAGCAGCAGGTTGATTTACATGACATGTCAAGCCAAGTTTGCCCAGGAGTAAAGTAAGGGATAAGGAGCAGTCATCTGATCATTATCGTAAAACGAACCCTGATCAGGATCCTGACGCACAGGATAATTTTACAATAACTGTACATTATCATACTTATATGGCAACTCAGTATGTTAAGTTATTTTATCATGTAAAAAGAAACTGCTGAGTGCAATGGAAGACATGAAACTAGCAACAAATAGGAGAGTTTAGCCTAATATACAGTTTAGCCTCATTATACAAAAATATGCAACCAGCGCATCCTGTGGCTGACCAATCAGAATCAAGTATTCCTGAACGCTGTTAAAGGGTTAGTTCACCCAAAAATGAAAATTCTGTTAAGACCCATAAGACCTTCGTTAACCTTCGGAACGCAAATTGAGATATTTTTGTTTAAATCCGATGGCTCAGTGAGGCCTGCATAGCCAGCAATGACATTTCCTCTCTCAAGATCCATAAAGGTACTAAAAACATATTTAAATCAGTTCATGTGATTACAGTGGTTCAATATTAATATAATAAAGCGACGAGAATATTTTTGGTGCGCCAAAAAAAAAAAACGAATTATTTAGTGATGGCCGATTTCAAAACACTGCTTCAGGAAGCTTCGGAGCGTTAGGAATCAGCGGTTCGGAGCGCCAAAGTCACGCGATTTCAGCAGTTTGGCGGTTTGACACACGATCCGAATCATGATTCGACACGCTGATTCATTACGCTCCGAATCTTCCTAAAGCAGTGTTTTGAAATCGGCCATCACTAAATAAGTCGTTATTTTGTTTTTTTTGGCACACCAAAAATATTCTCGTCGCTTTATAATATTAATATTGAACCACTGTACTCACATGAACTGATTTAAATATGTTTTTAGTACATTAATGGATCTTGAGAGAGGAAATGTCATTGCTTCCTATGTAGGCCTCACGGAGCCATCGGATTTAAACAAAAATATCTTAATTTGTGTTCCGAAGATCAACGAAGGTCTTACGGGTGTAAAACGACACGAGGGTGAGTAATTAATGACAGAATTTTTTTATTTTTGGGTGAACTAACCCTTTAAATTACAAGATATACAGTTTGCATGCCATAGATGGCCTAATAAACTTGAGTTTTTGTAGTTTACATGAAGACGATAACGGTATCATTTTCCAAAACTTGCCCTTTGAAACCTGTTTTCAAAAGTTTTCAGGTCCCCAAAGTGCTGTTGTCGTGTAAACGAACGGCCAAAACGCCTAAAAGTTTTGTGTTTTTATGGTGTCGTGTAAACGGCCCCATAGTTTATAGACTAATGTTCCCATCCCATACTTAAGTCCAAGTAATGGCCGTAGCTCAGTGGCATTTATTCCTCTTCATGCAGAGTTTAGCTGCAACACACATGCCTAAAAGTTTTCAGTGATACTAATAACCTTGATTAGCTAGTTCAGATGTGTTTAATTAATTCTGCGTCCAAAATCGCATACTCTTGAGTAGGTACTTATTTTGAATAGTAATTACGTCGCAACCGCTAAAAAAGTAAGTTCTATATAGTATGAATTTAATCTGAACATACTACATTCGATTGTCTTCATCATGTGACCTACTAGCGTCAGTTGCGTTGCGTCACTGCCATTCACAAATCCTCTCCCGTGGCATCATGGGATAGTAAAGTGTCCATCATATGCACACTTCAGAATCATGCCGGAAGAAGTAGGACATCCGGACATACTTTTTGCCTATTCTTTTATGAGTACTGTGAATTCGAACATATTTCTTTTATCACATAGGCTGCTGTTTTTCGCCTACTATATGGTATGCGAATTTGGATGCAGTCAAACTCAGCTGGAAAGATTGGACACCCCTGCCGTAGTGGTTCTATTTGTAGGCCTAAACGTCAATAATCGAAACCGTATTGATTTTGATAAAAGAAAGACATATTGGCGCATTCTTATTTGTTGTATTCTTTTTTATAATTTTTGCTTTCTTCTTTGCGGTCATGGGTTTTGGAGCAACAGACTCACATTTATCTTCTAACAAACATCTAACTTTTTTTTTTTTGGTGGTTCAGAACGCAAAGTTCTGACTTCAAATGGCTCTTGAAACATCAGTCCATATCCGCATTTTTGTTGTTTTGCCCAAAGAAAGGCCAAAAGATGGAGGGATGTTTGTTTTTTTTTCATTTAGCCACTGGAACGATCAAAAACCAGTCCAGCTGAGGCGCTGCAGGGAACTGAGCAGGAAGTGGCTGGTTTGTGATACAAAGGTTAGAGGTGTCACATGTGTCTCTGTGGGAAGATATTATTGGCCAGCTGGAGATTTATCTTCTAAGAAAACATTTGCATTTACAGTTTTGTGTCCTCAGAATCATGTAGTTACTTTCCATCCCATACTTTCAACTGGTTTGAGATGGATTGATAGTAGCAGCCTACGCTTCCTACTGTTTTGTGGTTTTTTTGTATCTTGATGAGCCACCTTATTTACATTTTACTGCCTTATACTGCCAAAATATATTTAATTTTCTAATATATATAATAATTTCTGTTTTTTTGTTTTTTTTTTTATATGAGCATAAATATTTTTCTGCCGGCATGCGCCAGAGCATCAGACTGTGACATCAAATCTTATTTTCATTAATACTTTTTGAGAATCGTTTGCTCTTTCTTTGAACAAAACCAACAAATATTTAAATCTCTTAATAGGACAATACCAATCAATTTTTTAAATCTCTTAATTGCCTTTGAATAAATACACTATAAATACAATATAGTAGATATATAGCTAGACCTAAAAAAAACGAGGATCGCCATATCGCCCAGCTCTAAAACTTAGTATTAATCCAGGTCAGTTATACACTTACTGTGGTAGTTGATGGTGTTGATGAGTCTGACGCCTACGTGGGCATGGTTGTAAGTTACCAGCACAATGTCAAAAATCTCCTCACTTTCTGGGTAGAGCTCCCGCAACCGGGTGTTTACTGTCTCCAGTGCCTGAGAAAACATGCCAAATAATGTGTCTATTCAAATGAAGATATATTGCTAAAAGAGGTGTAGAATCAGTCAATATTGTTAAGGCAATGTCCTTTTTGTTTAAAATTATACCTTAATAATGCATAAAATTTTTAGGAAACAGTCATCAAAAATCATTGTGTATATTTACCTTAACAAACGGGAATGCTGGACCAGGAGCAAAGGGTTCATTCTCGTGCTCCACCTGATACCTGAGGTACTCCTCTATTCCTTGCTGCTCAAACACCTTCTGCTCTTTCTCTGTGCGGAACAGAACCCGCGATGACACTGCAATGGTGACTGCGTTCTCTGGTTTGGGCTGAATAGGGATGGTGAAAGTGCTGTGAGACATTCATCACAAACACAAGGTTTGAGCACATAACATGTAAGTACAGAGTACCTGGTTCTTCTGTTGGCTTATATGTATGGTCTATAAGACTCATGCACATCACAATACAAGTCTTCTGAAGACATGATAGCTTTGTGTGATAAACAGACTGAAATTTAAGTTAGTTTTCAATAATATCTTCTCTAATATCTGTTTGTATTCACTAAAAATCTTCTCCACGATAGTGCTCATTTGTGTAATTTGAATTTGCATATCTTGCTTTAAATCTTAAATATCGCAAATGGATATCAAAGTTATTTTAGTATTCATACACTGTTATGGAATTTTATTCATATTTTAAATTAGTTTTTATTTATTATATTTTGAATTAGCTTTTATTTTTACATTTACAGTTTTCATTTTAGTTTAAATTGTAATAATTTTGCTGTGTTTTTGTAATATACTGTCATTTTTTCCATTTTTATAAATATTATGCTTTAAATATATATTTATTTCAGTTATTTTTTTAGTAATTTTAGTACTTCATTTCTAATTTTAAGCTGTTGTTTTTTTAAGTTTTTCATCTAATATATAGATTTTATTTTATTTATTTCAGATGTATTTATTAATTAACAAAAACAATAACACTGCTGGATTTAAGAACCAATGACATTTAGTATCATTGTTTAAAAACTTGGCGAGACATGTTAAAGCAATAGTTCACCCAAAAATGAAACTTTTTTTATCATTTACTCACCATAATGTAGTTTTTTTTTTGGGGGGGGTGAATTATCCCTTTAATACCATATTTGAATAATCACATATGGAAGGAGAAGTTCCTGAATAACAATGTCGCTTAGGTATCGTTTTACTTCAGATGACTTCAATATAGTTCACAATCCATATAGACCACTATTATGATGCAGCACTTGCATTCTGTTAAACATCTTCTTTTGTGTTTGATGGAAGATCGAAAATCATACTGATTTGAATCATTATAAGGGCGAGAAAATTATGACAGAATTTTCATTTTTCGGTGAACTATCCCCTTAAAGGCCAACCTCAAGCTGTTCTAGGTGTATATGACTTTCTTCTTTCACAATCGGAGTTATATAAAAAATATCCTTGCTCTTCCAAGCTTTATAATGGGAGTGAATAGTAACAGATTTTAAAGCCCAAAAAAAACATCCATCCATCATAAAAGTAACACTCCAGGGGGTTAATAAAAGCCTTCTGAAGTGAAGCGATGTGTTTTTGTAAGAAAAATATCCCTATTTATAACTTTATAAACTATCACTGGCGTCCATATACGAGTCGAGTTCCGGTGAAAGAGTGAACTTTGACCTGACGCATGACATATTGATAAACCCAGAAGCGCAGAGGATAGAGCAAAACAAAACACCGGCATGAATTAAAAGTCTAAAATGAGAATTTTTAAAAAGAAACGTCAGAGAAGCTTGAGTTTGTTGCCCAGCCCTACTTTTACCACAGCTTATGCTTTAATTCTGATGAGTGCATAAAGCAGTTGAAAGAACAGTATAAAAAAGAAATAGTCACTCTCCAAAGCAGGCAACCATGCGTCAATACAGATTATCGTTTTAAGTGAGAAGGCAAGAAAAGTGTGATTAATGAAGAGCACATTAGGATCTCCGCTTTGAGAGTAGATCAGACAGGACTGGAAGATCTGACATTATCGTGGTCAACAGCTCTGATCCACAATTTTGTTATTCAGTCAGTGTTTCATGCTGTCACATAGAGAGTGATCCAGTGACCAAACTAAAATTCATTTCCAAGTAATGTTTTTTTTTTTATCCGTGTTCTGTAATTCAGCGGAAACTGCTGGTAATGTATCAAATGGTGTAGTTGGTAATGTGATTCCCAGCAGCAGAGCATAAAACATGTACAGTGTTTATGTATAGTCACATGGCCCACACATCAGCTGACTCGTGGCTCAGTATGTCATAGGAAACCACCAGGAAGAGCAGGGCTAGTTAATTTTGGAAAAGGGCTACCGTATGACGCAGCCAGACCGCTGTGCGTGCGGTTCAACATGCCCTCATCCTAGCGACTGTACCCTCCAACCAGAGACATGTACTGCCTGGGGGGTTATGGGAAAAGGACAAGCCTGTGTAAATTGATCAGTGATGAGTTAAAAGCCTCTTTCCCCAAAGAGCCAGAGACCGATTTGCTATTCCAGATGAGCCATGTTGCTAATCTTGGTCAAGCTGGGAGATCCTGAGAGGTTTGAACAGGTCTGGGAAATTTTTTAATGATAGAGTATTTCAGGGGCTCCAGTGGTTGTGGAAATAAGACATTATTGGGAAATTAGAGTGGATAAGTGGCCACTGCATTACAAAGAGAATGGGCTGTAGGGGCAATTGGACCAGAATTTAACTATTCAGTACAATGTTAGATGGAACATTTACTCTAAAAGCCCTTTACAGATCAGGAAAAAGTGAACATTGACCTGCTCTTTAGAATCTGTTGTAATTGTCTGAATTGCAGCTGTAGTGCCTACTTACCAGCTGTGTTATTTTACCTACAGACATCAGTGTTTTCTGAACCAGACAGAAACTTGAGGGCAAAAAAACAGGGAAAAAAGTTAAAGGGTTAGTTCACCCATAAATGCAAATTCCTTCATTAATTACTCACCCTCATGTCGTTCCACACCCGTAAGACCTTCGTTCATCTTCAGAACACAAATTAATGATGAAATCCGAGAGCTTTCTGACGCCTTCATAGACAGCAATTTAATGTAGACACAGTGCAGCATTTCCAGGTTCTACGTCAGTACACCGACTCAGTATTTGTGTCGGCGCTGTCTACAATGTAAACAGCGTAGCAGAATAAATAAAGTCATTATTTTTGGGGGGTTTTTTGCACATAAAAAGTATTTTCGTCGCTTCATAAAATTAAGGTTGAACCACTGTAGTCACATGGACTATTTTAACGACGTCTTTACTAACTTTCTGGACCATGAAAGTGGTGGTTAAATAGCTGTCTATAGAGAAGTCAGAGAGCTCTTGGATTTCATCAAAAATATCTTAATTTGTGTTCCGAAGATGAACGAAGGTTTTACGGGTGTGGAACGACATGAGGGTGAGTAATTAATGACAGAAATTTCATTTTTGGGTGAACTAACCCTTTAATGTTTAGCAAAAAAAAAAAAAAACACTTTTAGAACATGCAAACATTTAGGATGTTTTAGGAAAATTGTTTAAAAAAAAAAAAAAACGTAGAATTATTAAATTAGAATGTATGTATTTATAAGTGGGAAAGAGTCTGTAGTGACCAGAGGTTCTCAACCATGGGACCGGGGCCCACTATAGTGACCTCAACACATTTCCAAGAATGCCCAAGAAGACTTAAAATTAGTTTTAAAAAGATAAAACAAGGTTTAAAATAAGCTAAAACAGCTAAAAATCAATATGAAATCTAAAATCATATTTATTTTTTTTATTGTTTACTCAACAACTGTCATTTATTTAAGATTCCCACAGCTCTGCAAAAACTGAATATATGAGGGAATTTCAAAAGTGTGATTTCTGGAACTGGAAAAGTAATTTTTCTAGTTATGTCAAGTTTTAAATGTTTTAAATAATTTTTTATAATTATTATTTTTTTTTTAATATATTGCCATTCCTAGTCTCTGTAAATAAATAAATAAAAAGATTGAAAATGAGTAGCTTTGTCATTACAGCAGAAGTACCAGAAATGTCATGGGGGTCTTAATTTTCTTCAACAATGGGGGGCCTTGGACTCAAAAAGAGAGAACCGCTATAGACCATTTTCAATGAAAAATAATATATTAAAAGTTCTGTTCAATGAAATTGATTAATGAAATGAATTCTGATTAATGATCACAAGTGAATCACACACACAGCCACCAAACATACAAATACTGTATATATTATACTGTACAGTGGGGTCACACATGATAATGTATTATACACAGTCTGAGACCAGATTGAAAATCTAATTAAAGTTTTAGGATTTTGATTAGGATTTTTTTTTTAGTTACATAAAAGGAATAATAAATATTTATTATACTCAATTAATGTTTTATTTGCACTAAAGTGACTAATCAAAAAAGTACATTTGGGTAGGTATATAATTATACACGTGATAATTTCATTAAAATAATTTAATTAAAAAAATTAAGATTGAGTTATTTCCACTCTTAGCCTCAGACTTTGTGTGTGATATTGTGGTTATACAGCCTATTTTGCTCTTTCATTCTGCCATTTTTCTGTCTCTCTTGTATGGTCAAATCACAGGAAAGCAAAAAATGTTGAATACATTGCATAGGCACTTCAACTTAAAGGATTAGACAGAAATTCTGTCATTTACTACTCACCCTCATGTCGTTCCACACCCTTTAGATGTTTGTTCATCTTCAGAACACAAATTAAGATATTTTTGATAAAATCCGATGGCTCACTGAGGCCTCTATTGACAGCAAGATAATTAACACTTTCAATGCTCAGAAAGCTACTAAAGACGTATTTAAAACAGTTCATGTGACTACAGTGGTTCAACCTTAATGTTATGAAGCGACGAGAATACTTTTTGTGCGCCAAAAAAACCAAATTAACGACTTTATTCAACAATATCTAGTGATGGGCCGATTTCAAAACACTGCTTCATGGAGCTTCGAAACTTTACGAATCTTTTGTTTCGAATCAGTGGTTCGGAGCGTGAAAGTTCAATAAAAAGTTATTTTGGTTTTTTGGTGCACAAAAAGTATTCTCGTCGCTTCATAACATTAAGATTGAACCACTGTAGTCACATGAACTGTTTTAAATATGTCTTTAGTAGCTTTCTGGGCATTGAAAGTGTTAATTATCTTGCTGGCAATGGAGGCCTCACTGAGCCATCGTTTTTTTTTTTAAATATCTTAATTTGTGTTCCGAAGATGAATGAAGGTCTTACGGGTGTGTAACGACATGAGAGTGAGTAATTAATGACAGAATTTTCATTTTTGGGTAAACTAACCCTTTAAAGGCATAAATATACCTTGTATATCTCATGCCTTCAGTTAAACATCACTGGCAAACACTAATATATCTACTGTAAGACAGAAATGGATTTCTAAATGACTTTTCTTTGCACCCAGTAATGTCACTTAAAAACACTAAAAGCAATGAAAGCACCATCAAACTGAGCTCTTAAGAATGCATTAACATATTTGTTTGTGCAAGTCCATATTGTGGGTCAAAAGGTCATGCGTTTAGTAGAGCCAAGCAGAACAGATTGTTAATGAAACGGCAGAAAAGAAAATCTGCATGACCCTTTGAAAATACTTACAAAGAATATGCCTCCCTCCACCTTCCTGGCCCGTCTCACAGGTCCCTTCATAAAATGACATTTCATATCAACCTCCATGTCACAGGCATACAGATTTGTCTGTTATGTAATGCATATAGAGATTGCCATGATTGGAAATGAATAGGAAAACACAGCTGGGACAAAATGCTAATACAACAGATGAACCTTGAAAACAGAACCGCCTAACCATCCTATCATGATGACAATAAAACCAACAACAATATGGGTATAATTGCTTCCGATTCAGTAAAAAGACTTTGTATTTCACTAAGACTCACAGGTAAGTGATATCTGAATTGTGGCGCTTCGGAACGGGTGTCCCTGTAGAGGGTTTTAGCTTTCTTGTGGTGGTGTTATATAAACCATGTGCTTGGAAAAGCTCCTCGAATGCTTGCTCAGTAGTATGTGATGTTATTTGTGGTTCAAACTCTTTATATACAGACTCTTTAATTATACTGGCACAGATACAGTTACAGACAGGGGGTTGAAGATTGAGTGTTACTAGTAGCAGCTCGTCTCAGGAAACAATCTTCCGGTAAATAAACTTTTTTTTTTGTTTTCTTTCCCTTTGACCAAGCAGAAACAGATCCTTTACATTGCATCCATTCTTTTAAAATATAAAGTGAGCAAAGAAAGACACCATCCCTCTTCAAAAATGTTGTTCTGTTGTCTTAAATCTCATAAAATAGGAGCAAATTGAATTGTGCATTTTGATTTGGAAATTGGGCCTTGAGATAGCACATTAAAGACCAGTTGATGAACATAAATCATTTTACAGATTTTTGATGAGCGATTTAGATTTTGGCTCTGGCTATGATATTGAAGTACCGTACAGATGCTTTGCGGCTCTGTTTGGGGTCAGTGCCATGTTGAAAGGTTAACCATTTTCCCAAGCGGTGTTTATTAGCGAAATAAGCATTTTAAAGGATTAGTTCACCCAAAAATGAAATTTCTGTAATTAATTACTCACCAGTAAGGCCTTCATTCATCTTTGGAACACAAATTAAGATCTTTTTGATAAAATCTGAGGGTACATGACTCATCCATAGACAGCAATACAATCAACACTTTCAAGGTCCAGAAAGGTACTAAAGACATTGTTAAAATAGTTGACGTGACTGCAGTGGTTCAACCTTTATTTTATGAAGCGACGAGAATACCTTTTGTGCGCAAAAACAAAACAAAAATAAATTCCCTGTCATTATCCTTATGGAGTTGCCTGCAGTAAGCACAGTGAAGTCTTCCGTGTTTACGTCCGTATGCCAGCTCAGTATTGGCCAAAGCTGATCATGTGAACAGCACAACGCATATCTTAATTTGTGTTCCAAATATGAACGAAGGTCTTACGGATGTGAAACGTTATGAGAGTGAGTAATTAATGACAGAATTTTCATTTTTGGGTGAACTAATATGGAGTTTACAAGTGGACATTGTAAAACCTTAAAAAAAAAAAAATTTTCAATGTTTTTTTATTTTTATTTTATAAATTTCAAATTCAGGTTAGGCTATGTTTTTTTTGTTTATAAGTTTATGGTCTGTAAGATTTTGTTAATGGTTTTTGAAAAAAGTCTCTTATGCTCAAGGCTGCATTTATCTGATCAAAAATATGGTTAAAACAGTAATAATATGAAATATTATTACGGTTTAAAATGACTTTATGTGAAAATATTTTAAAATGTAATTTATTCCTGTGATTGTAAAGCTGAATTTTCAGCATCATTACTCCCAGTCTTCAGTGTCACATGATCCATTAGAAATCATTTTAATATGCTGCTCAAGAAACATTTATTATAATCAATGTGCTGCTTGATATTTTTGTAGAAACTATGAAACATATTTACCAACATCGTTGGTAAATAGAACGTTCAAATGAACAGAATCTCTTTGAAATAGATTTTTGTTTTGTATTTACTGTCATTTTGATCAGTTTAATATTTCATTGCGAATTAAAAGTATTAATTTCTTTCAAAAAGAATTTTTCATTTTCCTGACCCCAAACTTTTGAATAGTAGTGTCTGTTGTAATTTTACAACATTTATTATTTTAAAAAATGTATAATTAAAATAAATTTATATTTTTTGTATATTAACTTTTACATGTGGCTGTTTAATTGCAGGTTCCCATTATGACAACACTATAGTGTACATGCATTAAATTAACTGTAATGTCTTCCTAATCAATAATGCCAGGAAATATTCAACAGCTTTTTTTGTTGTCAAGACTTTAAGGTATGTGTCTGTTAAAAAAAATAAAAATAAAAACTGAGATATATTCACCCACTGGAATAAAAGGTGTGATAACTAGCCCCGGGCTCCACTACCTGCACACATAAAAGTGCAATTAAGTAGGGTTTTTAAATAAAATATTTTATCATTATTTCCGTCACTTGACTAATATGGGCTCATTCAGGTCAAAGTGGCAAAATTTGAGGTGGTGACTTTCTATACTCACTGCATAGGTCAACTAGTAGACACTGCTGAGGAACAAGAACCATGAATCATTTCTGGGTCAGTCTGGGGCAACCAGTGCAAGTGTTAGAATGGGAGAATACCAGAGGATAACAAAGAGGAGAATGGCATTGCAGGTTATTAATAGATCTGGAAAAGGCCAGTGACGCTTAGAATAAGTATAGCGCTAAAGGCTACGGCGGAGAAGGGAATTATCCACATGGTGTTGACCAGCTGCCTGTTGCACACGCTGAAGGAGCTGTTTTTATGTGTGTTAATGTGACTGTGCCATCTAAAATGTATTTGATAACACATTTAAAGTTCTCTAATATACAAAAATAATGCACTAGGCCAGACAAAATCTGCTGTTATAAAGCTCTGCCCTTGCCAGGATTGTTACTATTTTATTCGCCACCACATATGACAGATGGCATTTCAATATCTTTACGGCGGTGTTCGCAGTCTAAATAAGCAGTGTGCGACTTAAAATGAGCTGCACCTCCGATGGCATTATCTCCTTACATTAGTACTGTTACCTAATAGTGCTATCACCCCCTCCTTTCCCATAAAACCTGTTCTATTTCTCTTTTATAAACATTGACACCACAACCAGGCATCACAACATGAAAGGCTACATCCTCTTTACAGCTAAAAGATGTTTTATAATTATATTTCATGTAATTATGCTGTTCTGACAAACTACAGGTCTCTGTGGAGGGAAAAGTGACTGCAAATGTGGACTGACTTCAAAGCGCCATTGAAACACGTGCACTACTCACTGTATGAAAACATTTCACACACTAAATAGTCGGCAAAAGTGTGACCTCACCAGAAAAAAAGGACAGAAGTGATAGGAAAATCATCTGATGCACAAATACATTGTGAAACACTGATCACAAATGGGACACTTACTGATTTGGGCTTCTTTGTAGTACCCATATTTTCATGGATATCCTTGCTGTCCTCCCATGATGCTTTGCTATCACCGTTTGAGGCTGGCGGACAGGTGTTGGGCATGGGGTCTTGCCCCTTCATGACCTGAACAGGGTCAAGACTCATTCTCCCCAACGCTTCTCATTAACGACACACTGATCCAGGGCTGTATCACGCTGTGCTGTTCTCTCTGTTCACATGCACAGCCTCTATTCCACACACAGTGTATGTTCCCAGCTCTAGGCAGGTGGTATCCAATGGTGTATCTCCTGCTTCAGTGTCTAATGACAGTGCTGGCTTTGGTTCTGTGTGGCTATATCCTCTCTGCTCTGACGCTCTGCCTGCAATCTGCTGCTGTGACGCGGTATGTGTTGATATCTGTCCCCTTCTCTCTCACCCTCCCTCCCCACTCATCCCTCACTCATGCACATACTGTCCTCCTCCCTTTCCCTCTATTACATGCTATCATCTGTCTGCATGTGCTTTCTCTCACTCTCTAAATAATATCATATTTTATAACTGGATCAGCATCTTTCAGCCAATGAGTAACGGGCTTCCCTGAAAGCTGACCTTCATAGTCCTTCCCCCTGTTGAAGGCAGCTCTGCTAGATATAGATAGGTAGATAGATAGATAGATAGATAGATAGAGCAAACAACACAAACATGATTCTCCTTTTTCCCCACTTTCCCTCTAATGGCACTGTAACCCAATAATCAGTTGCTAGGCAGCATTTCGACCCTATGTAAAACCTTGCCAGAGATTGGCTGTTTAGTAGCAGCCCTGTCAACAGCCAAACAAACTGTCCACACTGTACGCACAGTGATAGGCTGCCCTCTTCTGGGTGAAGGAGGAACTATATTGTCTTTGCTCATAGAGGATAACAGCAGTTTAAAGGGTTAGTTCATCCAAAAATTAAATTTCTGTCATTAAGTACTCACCCTCATGTCGTGACCTTCGTTTGTCTTCGGAACACAAATTAAGATATTTTTGATGAAATCCGAGGGTATCTGATCCACACATAGGCAGCAACAACATTGCACCTTTTGAGGTCTAGAAAGGTACTAAAGACATCGTTAAAACCGTTGACGCGACTACAGTGGTTCAACCTTAATATTACGAAGCAACGAGAATACTTTTTGCGCTCAAAAACAAAAAAAAAGTAACGTCTGTATACAACAAATTTGTCTGTCCCCTGTCATACTGTTACCCTATTTTCGTTGCAGAGTTTGTTTATGTCTGAATGCAGGCTCAGTATTGGCCGGCTCCTGCGTCAGCATCACACGCATGCGTCGTGCTGCTCACGTGACCAATACTGAGCCGCCGTTTGGACGTAAACACTAAAGCCGGTTTTAACGATGTCTTTAGTACCTTTCTGGACCTCAAAAGAAGCAATGTCGTTGCTGCCTATGTGGATCAGATACCCTCGGATTTCATCAAAAATATCTTAATTTGTGTTTCGAAGACAAATTAAGGTCTTACGGGTTTGGGACGACATGAGGGCGAGTAATTAATGACAGAAATTTCATTTTTGGGTGAACTAACCCTTTAAGTATGACATACTGATCTGCATTGTAGAACAAGCATGAATGTGATATTGTTTTTATATAACAGTTCAGTAACTGTCCTTAATAATGGCCCTTGCTGTCTACATAGCCTACCGATTCTGGTCTGTGAGCAAGCGGAGTGATAAGACAGTGAAACGACCCAGTGTTGTAGCTACTCTGAAACACCGTTCCGCCAAACAGAGTCGAGGACAGGAACTAACTGCATAGGAAGAGACTCGTGTTTTTATCTCAAAGTGGGGGCATTAAAACAACATTAAATAGTTAAATATGAAACTAAATGAAATCCACTACAACTGTAATTCTCAAACTTGCTTTTGAAACGATTCATGCTATAATATAACGTAGATGTAAGTTATTTGTTACTGAAACACTGTAAGTGAAAATCTCCATAATTTCAGAATTGCTGAGCGATCTACTTAGTAGTATATTCATAAAAAAGATTATGTAATTGAAGTTCGTGTTTTATAAAGACTGAATACAGTATTTTACCCTAAGTTCGCAGGACTTTTATTTTGAAGTAACGTTTATCATGGAAAATCCCACACGTCAGCTCGCTTCACATCGTTGTTTGAGGCGGCACGGAAAGACCGATTGCAGTGCTTCCTCAAAGTCTAAACAAAACATGCGTTATTGCTGTTTTCTTTAGGTTTTAAACAAACAAACTGTTTGGAATTATTTGGAAAATATCTATTCATTTGAATAACAAGAATGGAGCATTCGGTGCCCAAAAAGTAAGTGAAACGGCCAGTTCGGCTAACCAGTTATCAACCAAGCTAATATTTACAGGCCTCATCTCACCAACCAAACTGAAACTTAAGATCACTGAACGAATTAGAATAGATTGTGTGGTTGATATCTTTATGTTCGTAATTATATTATATTATATATCTACAAGATTAACGCTTGAACGTAGTCTGACCTACTGTTGTTATATTAAATGGTAAAACTACGTTCGGGTTACACATAACTGTTAGTGTCTGAACCCATGACGTTTTATGTATTAAATAAAGTACTTTTGTCTTGTTCATGACAGTAAGCTGAAGAAACTCAGTGAAGACAGTCTTACCAAGCAGCCAGAGGAAGTATTTGATGTCCTTGAAAAGCTTGGAGAAGGGTGTGTACCACTCCTATACTTAAGTAATAATGAACACATATGTTTTGTATGAAATATTCACATAATAAATGCTTTTTGGTTCAGATCATATGGCAGTGTTTTTAAAGCCATTCATAAGGAATCAGGCCAGGTGGTGGCCATTAAACAGGTTCCTGTCGAATCAGACCTGCAGGAAATCATCAAAGAGATCTCCATAATGCAGCAATGTGACAGGTAAAGTGGCCCATAAATGAATAAGTACTTTATCAATAACCGTTTTATTAATATATTGTTATTGGGCTCATATAAAGTACTTCCCAATTACTCCATCCTTGTATTTTAACAGTCCTTATGTGGTGAAGTACTATGGCAGCTATTTCAAGAATACAGATCTGTGGATTGTGATGGAGTACTGTGGTGCTGGATCGGTGTCTGATATCATCAGACTGCGCAACAAAACGGTAAAATATGAAAATACAACTATAATTGCTTTATACAGCTTCATTCCATGCTTAATAACACTGTTTTTTTTCTAATGACAAGCTCACCGAGGAAGAAATTGCCACAGTCCTCAAATCCACCTTGAAAGGTCTGGAATATCTCCATTTCATGAGGAAAATCCACAGGGACATCAAAGCCGGGAATATTCTTCTCAACACAGAAGGACATGCCAAACTAGCTGATTTTGGAGTGGCTGGACAACTTACCGTGAGTATTAAAACTGCTTTAATGTAGAAAAATTGCATAAATTATTTGTCAAAGGTTTGGACATTACTGAATATTTATTATTAATATTTTCCACATTTTAGAGTAATAGTAAAGTCATTGAAAATATTAAATAACCAGCGCTTTTTTGGTTTGTCTGTTTGTACATTGAAGTTATTGTCTTTGTATTAATGGTCCAGATTCTCTATAAATTAGTTCCTGTAAAGATTACATACAAGACAGTACCATCTCTACTGTGACATGGTCCCATATTAGCAGAATACTAATAAATAAGTTACACATTAAATGTAAATAATAAAAATGTAATTTAGGTAAGATTTTTATTAATAAAGAAAATACACATTGGAATGTGGGGAATTGTGTAGTTTTTGACAGATTTAGTATTTTTGGCTTCTGCAAAAAAACCTAGATTATAGCTTTTTTCCCCTTTTGAGTCCAAATCATCTTTAAAGAAAAAAAAAAAAAAATTAGTTTTGAAAAAAAAATATATAATTTAAAGCATTTAAGGATAAGCATTCAGATCAAAACGTTTTCTCTCATCTATGTTCATCTGATATTTTCGGTCAAGTTTGTCAAAACTGGTCGTGTATTATGTTACATGAATGAAATTATGAATTATGCAAAATTCACTTTTATAAAGTGTATGAACACAGATGTGTGTCCAAAGTGTGTGTAAATAACCAGCCTATAATGGTAAAAATCCACCCACTCCTTTTTTTGCAATCCCCATAAATCATAAACAGTCTCTCCAAACGTGCGGTTCCAGATTTCCCCCTACTCTTAGGTAAGAGATGGAGATATACGAGATATACGTCTGCGCCAAAAGAACATTACAAATGTTCTGTTATTGGATGTACCAACAAACATAAGAGTCTCCATAGAGACTCGGCATCTGAGCCAATGAGGACACCACGGTTGAATTTCATTTATGAAGGAAATGTGCTGAAGAAAGTCTGTAAAGTGTTCTATACTTGCGCAAATTTTTACGCTGGACTGCTTAAACGATGGTCAGTTCAACGCTGGATTTGCACAAAAGATTAACATGATGGTACATGCTAGTCAATGAGTTGAATCAATATAACTCTACAGCAACTACATAAGTTTATCCACTAACCATTCAGAAACGTCCAGTTGCATTCTAAAAGTTGTAACTTCTTCCTGAGTCTCTCCATCAGTGTTCGACTCTGGTTTGAACAATGTAAGGGTGTAGGGTGTTTTGAGCTGAAACTTCACAGACACATTCTGGGGACATCAGAGACGACTTGTGAAAAGGGGCATAATAGGTCTCCTTTAATAAAATCATGTTTATTTATACTGACCACAATAGGACACAATGGCCAAGAGGAACACAGTTATCGGGACACCCTTCTGGATGGCCCCCGAGGTGATCCAGGAGATCGGGTACAACTGTGTGGCAGATATCTGGTCTCTCGGCATCACGTCTATAGAAATGGCCGAAGGAAAGCCTCCTTATGCAGACATACATCCAATGAGAGTGAGTGGAACACACCTAGAAGTCTTTGACTTGAAATATTAACAAGAAACTGGATGGTGACTGTCTGGTTTTTTTTTTTTTTTGTGTGTGTCATCAGGCTATTTTTATGATCCCCACAAACCCTCCACCCACGTTCCGCAAGCCCGAGCTGTGGAGTGACGAATTCACCGATTTTGTGAAGAAATGTCTGGTGAAGAACCCAGAGCAGAGAGCGACGGCCACTCAACTGCTGCAGGTGTGGGAAGAGCCTTGTATTGCTAACTAATAGCTCCTGTTTGTGATTCATACGGTTACTAATTCACTTTCTATTTTAGTTTGGGGATTTTCCTTGAAGCTGTGTTTATAAACATCTAGTATACTTTGCATTTTGTCTGTTTGGCAGCATCCCTTTATAACCAGTGCTAAGCCAGTGACCATCCTGCGGGACCTGATCACAGAGGCCATGGAGATGAAGGTCAAGAGACAACAGGAGCAGCAGAGAGAGCTGGAGGAGGATGACGAGAACTCTGTGAGTTGTATATCAGTTGTTCGGTTTACGATGAGCTCAGCTTTTGTGTTTTAGCTGATGTTGTATGTGACTGCATTCTACAGGAGGAGGAAGTGGAAGTAGATTCCCACACCATGGTGAAGTCTGGTTCAGAGAGTGCTGGCACCATGCGGGCCACGGGCACCATGAGCGACGGCGCTCAGACCATGATCGAGCACCATGGAAGCACCATGCTGGAGTCTGACCTAGGCACCATGGTCATCAACAGCGATGATGAGGAAGAAGAGGAAGATCTTGGCTCGATGAGGAGTGAGCTTTTATGTCTTTATCTTTCAATTAACATTTTTGTGGCTGTTTGAGAAATGTATAATCTGATGTTTTATCCTCTAAATAGGAAATCCTACATCTCAGCAAATTCAGCGTCCATCCTTCATGGACTACTTTGACAAGCAGGACTCAAATAAAGCACAAGAGGGTTATAATCACAACCAGCAGGACCCGTGTTTAATTTCCAAGACCGCTTTCCCTGATAATTGGAAAGTGCCGCAAGATGGAGATTTTGATTTTGTAAGTGCTTTGATGGTTGTTTTGATTCATTTCATGTTAGAGCTGCATGATTAATCGTTAAAGATCGGGATCTTGATTAAAACACCAATGCAATCTCATTCTTAAATGACGATACAGCTAATGCCGGGTTCAGACTACACAATATTTTTGTCTGTTACGATAGACACTGTGTCAGATTATGCAATTTTGAGGACCAGAAACATGTCAGACTGCAAATTGCTTCCTGACCAGTCAACAAACTGGAACTAGCGACTGACTTCCGGAAACAACAGCATAAACAAACAATGGTTATACTAGCTTTATGCTAATTCCAGTACTCACCGGGTTGAAGCGCTTCTGCTATCGTTTGCCAACATTTGTTTTTTTTCCACTCTGTCATGGTAGTCACTCGAGGAGTATTGTTGCCATAGCTCCACGAACTTTTCCTCTATTGCATAATTCCACCTAGCAGCACCAATTTCATTGTCTCTCTTTCGTTTTGCCATGTTTGAAAGCTGTGCACAGAAGAGCTTCTGTGCTCTTATTGAACCCCTCATGGAGGACTGAAAAAAATTAAACATGCTTTAAAAAAAAAAAATTAATTCAATTTCATATTTCTTAAAGGGTTAGTTAATCCAAAAATTAAAATGATCCCATAATTTACTCACCCTCAAGCCATTCTAAGTGTAGAAAGATGAAAAAAAATGACTTTCTTCTTTCAGCCAAACACAATCAGTTATATTAAAAAATGTCCTGGCTCTTCCAAGCTTTATAATGAGAGCGAATGGTACCCTAGACTTTGAGGTCCAAAAAAGTGCATCCATCCATCATAAAAGTAATCCATACGACTCCAGGGGGTTACTAAAGGTCAGAAGTCACTCTTCCGCCAGAACTCGACTTGAGTACGGCCGTTACCAAAAGACAGTGATTATTTTTTATAAAGTTATAAATATGGATATTTTTCTTATAAAAAACACATCGCTTCTCTTCAGAAGGTCTTTATTTACCCCCTGGAGTCATATGGATTACTGTTATCATGAATGGATGTGCTTTTTTGGGCTTCAAAATCTAGTGTACCATTCACTCCCATTATAAAGCTTGGAAGAGCCAGGATATTTTTTTAATATAACTCCAATTGTGTTTGGCTGAAAAAGTCATATACACCTAGGATGGCTTGAGGGTGAGTAAATTATGGGACAATTTTCATTTTGGGGTGAACTAACCCTTTAAGTAGACTGCAGCAATTAATATTTTGTCAGAACATCTATTAAATGATGTTATTTTGTTTAGTAGTCTATTAAGAATCATGATTTCTATTTTAAAAATAGTTTTTCTCTGTATACAGAATTGTGCAGCTCTATTTTTATGCCTAAAACGTGATTAAAATGAATGTTTTTCTGTCTATGTAGCTGAAAAACCTTGATTTTGAGGAGCTCCAGATGCGTCTTACTGCTCTAGATCCCATGATGGAGCGAGAGATTGAAGAACTGCGGCAGCGCTACACGGCTAAAAGGCAACCCATTCTTGACGCCATGGATGCGAAGAAACGCCGGCAGCAGAACTTCTAACCGACTTCACAGATGCTGAAGCTTCAAAGCTGGCTGGCCAGATCTTATGTCCCCTCCTGTATTCAATCTTTGTACTGATGCATCTTATTCTACCCTTCTGCTGTTTGTACATTTGAAGAAGGTCCCAGTAGATCAAGATATAATTGAATCAAGAATTTTTTTTTTCTTTAGAATTTAAAGGTCACTTGTTAAAATATTAGGAGTTCATCCAAAATGGAGCAGATTGAGTCTCACCATCACAATGTTATGAAGTTTAGGCTTTTTGTTCTCTAATTTCCAAAAACTAATTCAGCTATCTCTACATCTGTGGTTAATACTTTCTTAATACTGTAAATGAAGCCAAGGCAAAAAATAACTGTGAACATGTGAAGTTTTGTGGCTGAATTCATAAGAAATGCTGGTTGAACTCCTGCAAAGTCATTTTTAGGTGTGAATGGATTACTAAACCAAAGACAATCAAAAGTAGAGAATGCCTTAGAGTTTGTTAACCCTCTTAATGAAGTTTGCATCACCGAGCTATAGGTTAGTATTCTGCTAAAATGGGACCATGTTACAGTAGAGATCATGTATGTCATCTTTACTGGAATCAATTAATAGAAATGGGACCATTACTGCAGCTATGCTTCCCATTCCATCAAAATTCCTCTTCAGCACAAAGGTTTGAAACATCTGTCCACAGCTTTGTAAATATGCATGGCTTATTTATGCTGAATGTCACTTTCTTGGTTTATGAATGTTTCCGTGTCTCGTCTTCCCTATGTTTTCTTCAATGCCACTGGCCCTTTGATAAAGTGTGGCAAATGTTTGTGTGAGAAAGTGAGAACTACTTTTCCTGTGCCCCATTTTAAAGTTCTCGCTTTATCTCAGGGGTTGCTCTGCTTTGAATTCTTTCTTCTGGTCTTTTTCAAAGATTTCAATGCAGTGATTTTGTTTCTCATTATGGTAATGGTACCATCATTACTAGGCCTATTGAGTCTTTTCTTACCTACCAAAAGCAATACGGCAACTCAAGGACATAGTAATGTAACAATGCCAGTAATGTGAATGGCCTAAAATGTTGCCGAGTCTTTTAAGAGAAGGATGAATAGTTTTGAAATAGACCTTAAAATGACTCTCATAATGTTCATGCCCTGATTGTGGACTGATGAATCTGAGCTGGTTTGAAGTATAGTCTGTTAATGATTTTTCTTTTTTTAAAACAAAAAGCATATTGAGATAGTTACCAATGCCTTACATTTCCTGCAGTTGTGAGTTATATCAGTTTGTTTCATACTCTGACATTTACATAGGCACGTTTTTACTGAACACTCTAATTTATTGTTCATTATTCATAATGTATGTTATTTTTTGCACTCTGCATAGAGTTTTTGAATAAAGGTCTGTTACTTGTCACCTTAAACCGATGATTACATTTGCTTATGCAGTAGTTACTATTTCAAAATAATTTAAGTTACAAACGCATGCTTGATTTTAATACTTTTATTTTATGAACACTTTAAAAATTAAAATTAAGCTAATATATTTAAACGTATATATACTAGCCATTAAAACTATCCACTGCTTTTCATGAATATAATGAATTCATTTGTTACACGAATTACCGTAATCACTCTATTACACTGAGCTCTGCTATAACATGAACTTCTGCCAAGTGCCAACTACTATTTTTATGCATAAAGACCCGAAACCTATTGTTTTGACGTGTATATTCTGTCTACCACTTCTTTCCTTTAAATCTTTAACATTTATAGTTCCGAAATGTAAACAAACAGGTAACGTCTCTATATGTGGGTCATTACGGTAGGAATCGCTGACGCCTACTGGAAGTGGATCTCTACAAACCTGCTTTAACACTCATTCATCAGCTCAACTGGAAGTTAACTGGCAGTTTTGGTTCACGGGTCTCGTTTGAATCTCAGTGTTCAAATATGTCTGCGGTTATTAGAAAGATCATTCACACTGCAGCAGCTCCTGCCGCGATCGGGCCCTACAGGTGAGAGTCTGCAGTCATGACAAACCATTATGTTTGTGTTCCTCAATAATAAACGCACACGTGACATGCTCTAGCACATGGACGAGTGTGAGTTTTACCTAAAGCACCGATAGTTATGCATTTAACAGTCTGTCTTGAGCAACAAAAGGCCTGACATAAGTTATAGTGCAATATTTGTTCGGGGCGTGTCTTTAGACAGCGCACTCAGCAACTTTGTGCTGGAGATTTTTGTGTAAAATTTCATATACTGTTTGGACGAGATGTCTTCTGTTCAAAGAAAAATACCATATACAGCTAAAGCCCCTGTTAGACAGGGCATATACAGGTAAGTTTCTTGTCAACTTTAATGTTATAGAACATTAGCATTTAGGTTACAAACTTTTTTAAATTATATAATTTATGCATTGTATTATGCATGCATTATAATATGATTTTGGAACTAATCCATAGGCCAACTACTGTTTTATAATTTTTAACACAGGGGTTTTAACCCACTATATAAAAAGTTTCTCTGTAGCACTACATTTTAGAAACCTTAATTCAGTACTTGCAAATAAAATAAAAAAAAATGGGCAGGTTTTCTGATTTTTTTTATTTTTATATATATATACTTTTTTTTTTCTTTTTTGCATATAATTCCTTGAAAAGTTGTTACAATGGGGGTGTTTGCATTTCAACCAATAGACTATAAGAGGAGGTGCCAAGTTCATTGAGTTGACCAGAGGTCAACCTGGTGTTATTTTAAAATTTAACATTTCAGAATATTGCTGTTTTGCTGTGTTTTTGCTCAAATAAATGCAGCATCGGTGTGAAACTTCTTTTAAAAACATTAAAAAAAATGTTTTGACACTACATTTCACTTTATGATCAGATGATACATCATTCAAACCAGCATGAATCAAGACGAGATTTGATGTGGTGACCAATGATGTTCAGTTTCCTTGCAGTTGTGCAAACCACACTTATGTAAAAACAACAGCATTAATGACTCCATTATATAGCTTTCTGAACTAGTCTTGTATTAGATACATATTAACTTGGACTTGTGATCTCAAGCTGAAATTATACATGATCTTGTTGTTTTACAATGCTACAGTGTGATATCTTGAAACTAATTTTAGTCTATTTAATATCCAGTATCCAGTTTATAATTAATAATAATATCCAAACTATTAAAATGAGATCTATCCTAACAAGGCGAGAAAACTTAATTGGTTAGTACTGCAGTGTACTGGTTATACCAGTAGAAGGCAGAGGAGGAACAACTTTAATGTAGATGAGTAAAACATCCCTATTCCTTCCAAAGTCAGAGTTCACTATTAATTCACATTTTAAATGTTGTTGCTTCTGCATTCAGCCAGGCTGTTTTGGTGGACCGCACAATGTACATCTCAGGACAGCTTGGAATGGATGTAGCATCAGGACAGTTGGTGGCGGGAGGAGTGCAGGCTCAGGCCAAACAGGTGACAAAACCATCCGTGGATAGTTGTTTACATTTACATGAACATAGTTCGGAATAAATGAATCATTCACAATAACACATATTAGAATTAGAACATATTAGTAAATAGAGTCAATTTTGTTGACTCTATTTACTTTTGTTGTTTTATTTCATGCTGACTTCACAAAAGAAGTAATTTACGCTAAAATGGGATACAGGTTCTTAGTGCATTTTTTAGTGTTTTTTCCTTACAACTTTATAGGCACTCATTAACATGGGGGAGATTCTGAAAGCCGCTGGATGTGGATATGAAAACGGTAAGTCATCAAGCATCATCTGCCAGTTCTTTCATGCAAGGATTCAGGCATTTTATAAAGTCTGCTTTTTTTTCTCTCTCTCTCTTCTTTATTTTTTGCAGTTGTCAAGACCACAGTGTTGTTAGCAGACATTAATGACTTCAATAACGTCAATGATGTTTACAAGCAGTGTGAGTATGAATGAAGGAGTCACGGTGGCACAATTCACCACATAGTGTTAAGTTTATCCGTACATACAACCACAGGTTTCCCTTACAATTTTAGTAGTCTTGGTTATATAGAAAACCTCTTGGGAATTATATTAATGTATAATGTGTTAATTCCAAAAGTGTATCAATCAGGAGGTCTGTGGATCCTTAAAGTTTTATAATGTCTTAAAACGTTCGCCTTCCAAGTGCCTCCGCCAAAACCGCATTTCTGTATTCTCCAAATAGCTTACGCTGTATGTCCTACGCCTTCCCTATTCAATTTACGGAACTAACGCAGCGCCAGTTACATTTTTTTCCGTAAGTTGAATAGGGAAGGTGTAGGACATACAGCGTAAGCTATTTGGAGAATACAGAAAAGCGGTTTTGGCGGAGGCACTTAGAAGGCGAACGTTTGTTTATATAAAGCATATACAGTTGTATTTTTTCGAAAATGACCGATCGTTTCGCTAGATAAGACCCTTATTCATCGTCTGGTATCGTTTAAAGCCCTTTGAAGCTGCACTGAAACTGTCATTTGGACCTTGAACCGTTTGGTGTCCATTGAAGTCCATTATATGGAGAAAAATCCTAGAATGTTTTCATCAAAAACCTTAATTTTTTTTTCGACTGAAGAAAGAAAGACATGGACATCTTGGATGACATGGGGGTGAGTAAATTATCAGCAAAAGTTTATTTAAAAGTGAACTAATCCTTTAAAGGATTTACTCACCCTCAAGCCATCCTAGGTGTATATGACTTTCTTCTTTCTGATGAACACATATTCAACTCTCGCAGTTCAAAACACACTACATCCTACAGTTGCACTTTTTTTGTTTCGTAAGTTGAATACGGAAGGCGGTCTGGTGGAAGCTAGATATTTTACTTCATAACTTGTTAAATATGGATATTTTTCTTACACGAACGCATTGCTTTGCTTCAGAAGGCCTTTATGAACGCCCCAGAACCGTGTGGAGTATATTTATGATGGATGGATGCACTTTCTTCAGCTTCATACTTGTTGACCCCCTTTCACTGCCATTATAAAGCTCGGATGCGTCAGGATATTTATTAATACAACTCAGATTGTGTTCATCAGAAAGAAGAAAGTCATATACACCTAGGATGGTTTGAGGGTGAGTAAATCTTGGGGTAATTTTCATTTTAAAGTGAACTAATCCTTTAATATTACAAAATAGATTTTTTTTTTTTTTTTTTTTTACATTTTCTTTAAAAAAAAAAACTTAATGCACAGAAATGTCACTATCTCTGTTGACCAGAGTGATTTTGTTTGTTTACATTGAAGCTGATGGAAGTGATGTGCAGGTCTCGGTACCTGCAGATACCCCGGTCTATGGGTGTCATTTGTTGTGAAATTAAAAACAAGCGTGACTTTTGTGTACATACCTTTCAATAAAAAACCTTCCCTTCCCATCCTGCACTCTGACGGTAATGCTTTAAAGCAAGTTATTGATTATTCAGATGTTACACAATGAAGCCTCTGTGCAGCCCTGGGTATTTCCTCTTTAATACAATGCTGATGGGTAATCCTATCCTGTCTGCGTGTAAAGGGATACAGTGCAATTCTGTGAAACCAAAGCCTCGTCTCTACGAGGACAACCCATCATCAATGACTCCTACTTCACAGAACTTTCCATGATGTGACATGCAAACCAGGGTGAACAAATACTCAGATTCATGTTCATTCATTCTTTAAAACTTATGATGCCATTAATAATGCATATAAACACAAGGATGAAGGCTTGTTCACACCTAGAACGATAACTATAAAGATAACAATAACGATTAGCATCCACACTAGCAGACGATATCGTTCTGTTTTATAAGCACGCGCTCCAGTTATGTCATTTGCCATTTTAAATGCTCAAGCTCTTTATAGCAGAATGGATTTTGAATAGCTGTGAATGTTTTTATCATTCATCAGCTGGAAAAAATTCAATTAAATTTTACATTTAGAATGATTTTTAGAACTATATCTTTATCACTATAATTATCGTCCTTGGTGTAAACGGCCTTAAAGGGTTAGTTCACCCAAAAATAAAATTTCTGTCATTAATTACTCACCCTCATGTCGTTCCAAACCCGTAAGACCTTCGTTCATCTTCGGAACACAAATTAAGATATTTTTGATGAAATCTGAGAGCCTTCTGACTCCTCCATAGACAGCAATTTAACTACCACTTTCAAGGCCCAGAAAGGTAGTAAAGACATCGTTTAAAATAGTCAACGTGACTGCAGTGGTTCAACCTTAATGTTATGAAGCAACGAGAATACTTTTTGTGCACAAAAACAAAACGAAAATAAAAACAGAAAAAGTGGTAATTGTGTTGCAGTCTATCGGAGGCCAGAGTTTCCTATAGTCTGACTTTATTTTTTTAATTTCTTTGTTTCTGTCCCCTTTTTTCTCTTAGTTTTCAGGAGCAATTTCCCAGCTAGAGCTGCCTATCAAGTATCTGCGCTGCCCAGAGTAAGTATTAAGCACCAGTTAGTTAGTTGAGTTTGCTAAGGCAACCAGCTAACTATCTTTTTACTTGAGCCAGTAAGCAACCACATAGCAACACCCTGGCAACCACACTAGCATCGTTTCAGTGACTTTTGCATGGGCACCACTCAAATTTTCTTCAGAAAATGTACAAATCTAGTTGATTATATATGATTATAATCAATTAAGATACAAATATTGCAATAAAACGTATTATTTGTATTCATACCTCATTTTAATTTCACTTTCTGTTCTACAGGGAGGGCTTGTTGAGATTGAGGCAGTCGCTGTGTTGGGACCCATTACAGATGCGTCCTGACTATATGACCCCAGCATGCATCACAAATTGTAAATATAGTTATATGGAGACAAACCGCATCCAAGATTACAAAATCAATCATACTTTTAACCTCCCATTACATTACATGCTGGAATACAAGGGATCACCAATAGAAAAAAGCATTCCCTTCCATGGGAAATATCTTCTGCTGCCTATTTTGCTAATAAATTTTCTTATTTCTTTGTGAATTTACTGTTGATCTTTCATCATTATATTCAGTAACCATTCAAAACCCAGATCAAATTAAACTTTATTTTTAAACTCCTACATATCTGTCATCATCACACCACAAAAACATTTCCTCCATTTGCAAAGTTCTGTTCAATTTGTCGTGTTTGTTGCAGGAAAATATTAGCATAAATCAAATAAAGGCCTATTTTTCAAAAAATTTTCCATTGTCATTGTAAATGTATATAACATATATGGATTTTACTGGTTACTGTAACAGTTCAGTTGGTTAAAATATTGCATAATATAATTATATAAATAAACTCACATTTACTTTCACAATTTTCATACTCTCTTTGGCTTTTCGCATCTTTATCCAGGGGTAAAGCCACTAAAAAGAGGCACCAATATGAAATATTAATGAAATATTGAAATCTCTAACTACCGACAGGCACAGTCTTTGAAGACCACTTGGTCTATGTCTTGGCAACGAACAAGCAATACCTATATAATAAATAAACTAATGTTCTATTGTATTTTTAAACCATTCGTGTGAAATCCTGATTTTATTGTGGTTGAATCTGGATTCTGTAGTAACTGTGCCAACTGTTGCACACTTAACTATCTTCACCAGAGGCTGAAAGAGATGAAGTGGTATGGGAAATCAATCAGATAAGACATTTATCCTCAGGAGATTCTGAACTTTTTCGAGCTGTCTTGAATCACATTACGCTACTTACCAGGTGCTTCCTCTGGTGGGGAGGAATCGGCCTGGTCCTCAGTTGTGTTTTCTGTGGAAATATAGATTTATCTAATTAATTCATTGATTTAGGTTAAAAAAAAAACTCACCTGATAAAGTAATATTAAAAAAAAAAAATGGAAATTGTTATATATATATTATAAATTCGTCATTCACATTTGAAATTCAGACAATGAAGCATGCTGTGGCCCTCACCACGATTATGATTTGGCCAAAAGAACAATGGTTAAAGATGAAAAGAATGCACTACTCCTAATTAAATTATTTATTGCACAGGTTTTCAAACCCCTGAGACTTAAAAAATGGGTTGCCAGGATGATTTATATTAATATATATTTATATAAAAATTATATATATATATATTTCTGTATATTTCTACATATATATTATATATATTTCTATATATCATGACAACTCTCTGAAGATTGTTAGCATGGTAATGGATATGACAATGTTAATGTATTTGGTCTTGGCGGAATAGATCTACGCTGCTGCTGAATTGCTGATTACTGCTGCTGCTGTAGATTATTGCTGCTGCTGCAGAGCAAGTACAGGAACTCGCTACTGCCAATACGTACGCCGATACGCTGCTGCGAGTAAGACATAGTGCTGCTGCATAAATATCATATATCAATAACCCATAGCAGATCTATACAGGTGGAGCTGGGGAAGGTGGGGAGTTTTAGAGGAAATCTGAAGCGCACTGCAAACTGCTACAGTGAATGTAACCAGCTATTTAAATGTGTGAGCAACAAGCTCATTGGCTGCAGATGTGACATGGACCAATCAGCTTGTGCCAGTAGTTAACGCTGTAATTATCATCAGCTTGCGTTAAGAACCATCAGCCTGCACCATCTAGAGTTTCATGACTGAACTATGTATATATATATATATATATATACACAGTGCCCTCCACAATTATTGGCACCCTTAGGAAATATGAGCAAAGGCTGCTGTGAAAATAAATCTGCATTGTTTATCCTTTTGATCTTTCATTCAAAAAATTCACAAAATTCTAACCTTTCATCGAAGTAAAACAATTGAAAATGGGGGGAAACTCACCTTATGAAATAAATGTTTTTCTCCAAAACACGTTGGCCACAATTATTGGCATCCCTAGAAACTCTTATGAGTAAAATATCTCTGAAGTATATTCCCAATCATATTTACATTTTTTAGCACACCAGGGTGACTAGGAGCATGAAATTGTCCAGCCATGACTTCCTGTTCCACAGGAGTATAAACATGAGGAAACACAAAGACCAAATTCCTGTAATCATTCATCGCAATGGGTAAAACCAAAGAATATAGTTCTGATGTGCAGTAAAAGATTGTTGAGCTTCACAAAATAGAAAATGGCTATAAGAATAAAGCTAACACATTGAAAAATCCCTATTTCCACTATCAGGGCAATAATTAAGAAGTTCCAATCAACTAAAGATGTTACAAATCTGCCTGGAAGAGGACATGCGTCCAAATCGTCCTAATGCACAGTGAGGGGGAGAGTTTGAGTGGCCAAAGACTCTCCAAGGATCACAGCTGGAAAATTGCAGAGATTAGTTGAGTCTTGAGTCTCAGAAAGCCTAAAAAAATTATCAAACAGCACCTACATCCCCACAAGTTGTTCGGGAGGGTTTCAAGAAAAATCCTCCGCTCTCATCCAGAAACAATCTCTAGCATATTCAGTTGTCAGACACAACTGGAACTTCAAACGGGACTGGCTTCTATGGTCAGATGAAAGTAAAAAAAGAGCTTTTTGGCAGCAAACCCACCAGATGGGTTTGGTGCACACATGGATAAAAAGTACCCCATGCCCACGGTTAAATATACTGCTGGATCTTTAATGTTGTGGGCCTATTTTTTGCTGGAGGTCCTAGACATCTTGTTCAGATATATGGTATCAGGGATTCTATCAAATACTAACAGATAAAAAACCTGAGCGCTTCTGCTAGAAATCCAATAATGGGCCATGGTTGGATCTTCCATCAGGACAATGATCCAAAACAAACATCAAAATCAACACAAAAATGTGTCACTGAGCACAAAATGAAGCTTCTGCCATGGCCATCCCAGTCCCCTGATCTGAACCCTAAAGAAAATGAGTGGGGTGAACTGAAGAGAAGAAGTACCAACATGGAGCTGGGAATCTGAAGGATCTGGAGAGATTCTGTATGAAGGAATGGTCTCTGATCTCTTGTCAGGTGTTCTCCAAACTCATCAGGCATTATAGGTGAAAAGTCAGAGCTGTTATCTTGGGAAAAGGACGTTGCAATAATTGGGTGCCAATAATTGTGGCCAACATGAACTAGAGAAAAACATTTATTTCATAATGAGCCTTTTTCAATTGTTGTACTTAAATGAAAGGTTAGAATTTTTGTGAATTTTTCAGATCAAAAGGATTAACAGTGCAAATTTATTTTCATAGCCGCCTTTGCTCATATTTACCAAGGGTGCCAATATTAGTGGAGGGCACTGTGTATATATATATATATATATATATATATATATATATATATATATATATATATATATATATATATATATATATATACGGGTCACGTCAATTTAAAAAGAAAAAAAAAATGGTCGCTCCTAAAGGGTTAGTTCACCCAAAAATTACCCACCCTAATGTTGTTCCAAACCCACAAGACCTTCGTTCACCTTCGGAACACAAATTAAGGTATTTCTGATGAAATCCGAGAGGTTTTTTTTTATCTCCCATAGAAAGCAATGAAATTACCACATTCAAGGTCCAGAGAAGTAGTAAAAACATTGTTAAAATAGTCAACGTGACTGCAGTGGTTTAACCTTAATGTTATGAAGCGACGAGAATACTTTTTGTACAAAACAAAAATAACGACTTTATTCAACAATTTTTCCTCTTCACTGTCAGTCTCCTATGCAGTTGCCGCAGTGCAGAGTTTTCGTGTTTATGTCCAAATGCTGGCTCAGCTAATGTAGTTTGTGTTCCAAAGATGAACAAAGGTCTTGCGGGTTTGGGACAACATGAGGGTGAGTAATTAATGACAGAATTTTCATTTTTGGGTGAACTAACCCTTTAAAAATTTTGAAAACCACTTATTTATTGGATATTCACATAATCACAAAATTAAACCTGTCAGTCTAACTGGAACCTGGTTTTAGCAGCCAAAATCCTATCTTGTCTTTCTCAAGGTTTAGTTCTCCTTTCCTTTGTCAGACCATCAGATGGAAGATTATTTGTATGATAGAAACCCTTATTTTGGTAACAAGGGCTGGAAAGGGAAACTAAGCAGGAAGCATTGTACTCCTTGGTCATGGAACAGTTAGTAGGACACTTGTCAGGTTACTAGAGTTAAACAAACACACTATTACCAATTTAAACCACTGCCATCACCTTTCACTTGAAGTGTAAAGTTAAGTATGAATGGGTATAATGGTACTTTAATGTTTTAAAATGATACAAAGGTATTTCAGGAAGTCCTCTTTGCTGAAAGAGAATGTGCAAGGTGTTTTGCATCTAGAGATACGTCCCTTGAAACTACCAAAACCATTTGCATACACAAGCACAGAACACGAGATATAATGTACCTTGATCTTGAGAAGACTTGTAGCAGAAAAGTGACTTTAGTCTTGTTGTCTGAAAATTTAAAGCATACCACTTGGTGCTGGTTCTTCAGTATTTTCAGCTGTCATGGAGGGGTTGGATTCAGCAGGTTCAGACGTGATGTCCTCAGCAGCAGCCGCTTCTGGTTCACTGTGAGCTTCTGCAGCTGTAGAGCTCTGTATTTCTTCAGGAGCTGCACTGGATGTCTGTGGGGATTCATCGGCCTGGGTTTGGTCTGGAATTGTCTCACTGTCTGCTGCAGGACCACCGTTTTCATTACTTGTCCCTTAGAGATCAAGACAAATATTTTGACGAAGTTTAAAACCATAAAAAATATATTACTTGAAATAAAATAAACATGAAATGAAATGGAATAAAATGAAATCGATTCCAAATCGAATCGGATACTTAAGGTTAAGAATCGGATACTTGTTATAAAATAAAATATTTCGATTCTGCTTATCGTTTCCTGTGTGCGCACTTTAATGTGGTTTTAAATCGTTCAAGCACAAGAAGACACGATAGAGAACTCAATTCAGCGCTCGCATGCTGTTTTCTGTGCTGGGCATATCCAGAGCATACACACAAAAAGGCACCTCATATAGTGCACGATTACTGAATTGAGTTCTCTTTCATGTCTTCTTGCACTTGAACAGACAAATACAAAACAAAATTATGTCAAAATATCCTCCTAAACACAGTTGGTTGAACATAAACAGTGAACATATACAGTTGAGAAAGAAAATGCATGCGTAACAGTAGCCTATGGATCTGTGCAAGTCTGAAAGTGACAGCAGCCTAATAAACCTGCTGCCGTCTGTGTCATTACTGTTAATCAAAGAACAAAATAAAAAATAAAATCACTCACTGATATTGATTGAATAACTTTTGTAACTTTAATAAAGATTCTTTATTAAAAAAAACTATGCAGTGTTGTTTTACATTTGATTTCAATTTCTGAACTTTGTTCAGTTGTATTTATTTGTGCTATTGCTAATTTGCTTATTTGTTCTTATTGTATTACTGACTATACTTGTCTTTAATAATGTTTGAAATGTATATTATTTAGTCTAGTTTGTTAGTTAGTTGTTCTTTAGGCTGCTGATTTTTGTTCATGTTATTCCGTTGCAACAGAATGTTTTGCAAAAAGAATAAATGTTTGATATCTAAATGTTTGACTTAATTTTTTTTTACCATATTGGAATCAAAACTGGGAATCCATAAGAATTGGAATCGATAAGCAGAATCAGAAATTGAAATCGATAAAATTCAAACAATACCCAACTCTACTGCCGAGGCATCATTTGTCATTTTCTTTTAGTTTAAGTTGAAGTACTAAAATAACTAAAACTAAATAAAACTACACATAAAAAATAAACACAAAAAACTATTAAAAATTACAAAAACACAACAAAATTACTAAAACTTTTAAGTTAAAATGAAAGCAAAATATAAAAAAGATCTAATTAAAAATATTAACAAAAGCTATAATAGTATATCAATGATCCTAAAATGGTTTCCTAAGTAGTTTTAAAAAAAAAAAGTTAAGTGTTTCTTCACTATTATTTCTCTCATATTATCGATCACATACAGTATGTTTAGGCATTTTAAATGGGGTTCCATTTGAAATTTGAATTTGAAATTTGAATTTGAAAACTCCACCAATTTCCATAGATTTAGTCAGCCATCATTAACATTCACATTCCTTATTATAACTGCATTTTTGTGTCACTGAACAGAATTACAAAAATAATTGTTTTCAGACAGGTTACCACAACACCACCCATCTCAATATCTAAAAAATGACCTCAATTTAAATTTAATTTAAAAATGCTTTCATCTTCCAACACATTTTACTATATTTAAATTAGTTCCACAGAATTCACATTTCATTAACACAGAAATATGAAACACATGTTATGTCCTTTTTTAACTTCTCATCTTCTGTGTATCGAGTGTTGATGAGGTACAAGACAACTCTTTATAGGCCCAACTTTAAATTCAACAGTGACTCCCAAACTAAAGCTCGGTAATAGTCTATTATTGAAGCTGTACTGTTAATAATTAAATAAAACTGAAAGAAACACATTGACATCCTGGTTAAATAATGAAAACTAATGTAACAGCAGGTGCTGAAGAAATGGATGTATTAAAACAGGCAAACTAGCAAAGGTTTATGACATCAGCCATCTGTGATCTAAAGTACACAACATTTACATGAAACCTTCTTCTCAGCTCCGGGACGAACACACTTTGTTTAAATGTCACCATTGGCAGGTTGATATGCATCACCACACTTGAAGGCGCACCTGAGGTGTGGAGGACCTCCTCTGATAACCTAAATGTTTTTCCTCAAATTCCAAGAAATCACCATAGAAACACTGTGATGGTTTAGGAAACAAACATATAACAGCAACAAAACAAAATACAAATTTCCCTAATTTGTTTGACAAATTTAATTCAATACAACTCAATTCAAAATTCTATTCAAATGCATTTGTTATTTGAATAGCACTTTTTAAACACGTATCAGTTGATGAATGTTCATGAGATCACAAATCATCATCAAAGTTTTGTTAAAATGCATGTAAACATGTAAAGGAAAGAGTTTAATGTGTACTTTTTTAGGTGATCTGACCAGTAACCATTTATTTCAACATTTATAATCACATTTTTGGTCCCAAAGTGTAAAACTTTGTTCCTCTAGCAGCTTAATGCAACACCAAAGTTACATGTTTGTATCCAGTTAAAGCACTTTGCCACTATAAATAAAAACATCTGTCAAATGCTAAATATCAAATTAAATATGGGATCATAAAAATTGCATAGTTATAAAATAACTGTACATCATAGTGTTCCTATAATGTTAATAATTCAACGCCAGTTATCAAATTGCTATTTGAAAATTTCACCTTAGCTATAAAAACATACTTCTTCTTGTAACTTTCAGTTAAAGTCTAATGGTTTAGGATCTGAGCAAGGCGTTTAACCTTAGGTTTCTCCATGGGGACTTTCAGTGTAATAAATACTGTAAGTTTCTCTATGAGAGACCCTGGAGTCAAGTAGATCTAAACTGCATGGCGGGCTGATGACAGCTTTCTAGATAAGTATCTAGGTGCCTTACACAAAGGTTGAGGGTTGAGTTTCAAGTTAGGGTGACCCAGGGTCCGAAAAGTAACTAAGATCGCAATCTTCCTCTCACTTAAGGATCTACGAAGCATTTTATTGGTGTCTACATAATGACATCTATATCACCTGATCAAAATATACCACATAGCCTACCTGAAATTCTTCCTTCACCTCATGAAACACCTTGCAAATCAACAATGTTTGACAAAATATAGCTTAAATGTTCATTTTTGGGCTGTATAGTCTTACTTGACGTGCTCCCATCTTGTTTGGTGTTGAGTCGTGTTGTGTCTTGAGCTGTGGTCTGAGTGCTGGAAGTGCATCCCATCGTGTCTTCCTCTGACAGGAGTGAATGAAGTCAAGCACTTTGGTGAGTGTTGTCGTGCCCAGCGGCGCGCATCGACTTCAAGTGTAGGAATACTGCTCTAATTAAACGCGCACTCGATAGAGACAGCAATCATTCCCTAGCCAGGTAACACATTGGGTGTATCTGAGTGTGTATGAGCGGCGGTCATATGCAAACCTGCCCTTATTCGCGGTAACAGGTCACGGTTCAATGCTAAAACAGCAATGAACTCCTGTCTTGTCTGATTAAAATGTTAAATATTTTTGTTAAGAAATTATATGTGACACTTTATGTTTTAACCTGAGTTCTAACAGCCAAAATAACAATATAAATCCGATAACATAAGTTTAATAAGAAAAAAATGTACTCTAACTTAGAATAAGACATCACGTAGTTCATGTGTAATGATTTTGGCGACATCTACAGGTGACTTCTGGAGTAGCACTGGCCAACCTCTTGACGCTCTACAATGAATAGTCCTACCCTCCAAATCTAAATCTACAGCTATATGGTGGATAATGTCATTGCACAGAGAATGCTGAATGACCTTGTAACCTAAGAAACCTAAGAAAGCTATGTCTTTTTGAGATTCCATTATTCCAACATTTGTTTATTTCCCTCACGTCTAGGCCTATATTGAGCCTTACGTCAGTGTATTTGACAATTTCCCACAATAACTGAATATTTTATTCCATGATATAATGTTAATATTCCATCTAAAGTAATAATTCTATTCTGTACCTGTATATTATACTGATAACCACTGTAGTACAGGTGGTACAAGAGACACATGATGAATTAAAGTTCATCACTTTTCCACAAGCTGAGGTAAATACTATATACTGAAGGTGCACAGTGTCCTGCACACAAATACAAAACACCACCATGGTAATGTGACACGAAAATAATACAATAAACTTTATATTAACAACATAAGATGTAACATAAAACCCTAAAGGGTTTTAACATGATTGATAACAACTATCAAGACAGAACTGTTTAAACAAAATACCATTGTCAGGCAAGGTTTGTAATAAAAACGGAAAATAAAGGCAGGATCTAATCGCATGCAGTTCTTTAATCAAAACAAACTATGGCAACAGATAAACAAAGACATGAAACTGAAAAGTGCAAAACCAACTCAAAAGTCCAACTAAGGGTATGTTTACACTACAACGATGTACTAAAAACAATGTAAGAACGTTTTTCTTTGCTTTTTTTACTTACAGACAACAACGTTGTCAAAATGATCCCTGTTCACACAGATCCGCGAAAACTATTAAAAACGCTGTATTCTGCGACCAGGCCAGTAGTTGGCGATGTCACTTTGTAAAGAAACACTAGACTGCACGTAATACGCATGACACCTCCGTTGTCAAAAATTCGTTTTTGTACACGGAGACAATAATGGTATCGTTTTCAAATATATGCACTTTGAAACTCGCTTTCAAAAGTTTGCGTTTTCAGGCCCCTAAAACGCCATTGTCGTGTAAATAAACGGCCAAAACACATAAAAAGTTTTACGTTTTTTAGTTGAAAACAGTGTCGTATAAATGGCCCCTACAGGCGCAATGTGACAACCATCAAATGCAAAGTGTCACACAGGGAATTGTGGGAATGTCAGTTTGTTTTTTCACTGTAAATTAAAAGATAACTTCCAAATTTACTTCCATTTAATAGTATTTTACTGTAAAATTACGTGAAACGTCCTGTTAGAAGTATTACAGTTTTTCACATATAGTAATGTAACTTGCTATTAACCAATTAACATGTTTTTACTGTAGCATTTTTACAGTGTTTTAATGATGATGATGATGATGACACATGTGCAGCCTGCAAGGACAACCTATAGAAAGTGTTTTCTTGCCATTATTTGCAGTACACTGTTTTTTTATGTCATCATATTGAAGGATAAGTCTGAGATTGCGTATTGTTTGGTGAGCAGATCTTCCAACTGCCTGCTCCACTTTCATCATGGATACAGAACCATCCGATGAAAAATAAGCGGAAACTTGCAGAAGAATCTTAATTAGGGGGATGCTATTTTGTTGCTAGGATATTCTGGGTGGTTCATGGGTGACCTTCTATAACATCACATCAGTGATAACTGGCTGAAATAAAATAAGTTGAAATTTTTAAGATTTTATTTTATTTCAGTTAATGTTTGTTTTATTTCATGCAATATATTTTTTTTATGGTTTTGTTAACGATAATAACTGGTCCACACCTCTGTTTATAACACAAACTTTCTCAGTACTTTGATATTTTGCCATTTTTTTCTAACATATTTGTTGCTCTTGATGCATTGAAACTTGTGATTTATACTCTTATACAAGGTAAGAGACGTATAGAATCTGTCGATGTGTGTAAGTGTTGTGACATGATTAACTGGATATTGACTTTATTTCTTTTTAATTACTTTTTAAACAGTATAGATCAGTGGTTCCCAAACCTGTCCTGGAGGACCCCCAGCCCTGCACATTTTGTGTCTTCCTCATCTATCACACCGGATTCAACTCATGTGCTCTTTAGTAGAGAAAGCGAGACCTGAAATGGGTGTCAGAAATAGGGAGACATACAAAATGTGCAGGGCTGGGGATCCTCCAGGACAGGTTTGGGAACCACTGGTATAGATGATTACTTCATGGTAATGCAACTGTTTCACATGTTCATGGATATGAATGTGTATGTCAAGCCATAAACTGCATGGGTCATTAGATTTTCCACCCCTCGCAGTCCACATGCCACAGTAACGCCATTGTAATTAGGGATACAACAGAAAAAGCTGCATGAGAAGTGTTTAACTATCTGGTGTTTTAAAGACCCAATGACATAACCTGACAAATATTCTTAACATTGACTAAATGACATTGATAATCATTCTCCATTAAAAATGAACCACTAATATAAAATAAGTATAAATGCAATGAATTAGCAGTGTAGATGTTCGCCAGTTATTCGTTTTGATTTGTTATATTGTTTTAGCAGTGGGGTCAAATTGCCCAACAAGGCCTACTGTTGGCCTTGCACCTTTTTAAGCAGGAGGCCGTAAGGACGGATTGAATTTTCCACGATTTCTTTCTCTTTCTCAGCTGATGTGCCTTCAGGGATAGGGACCAACCAGATGTCCTTGTTCTTGATTTCCCTCTTCTTGGGGTTGATTCTGTTCTGCATGATGACTTCTTTTGCGAAATGAAGTTCTTGGTTTTTGCGAACACATCTGCTACGTTGATGTCAGGAGATGAATAAATCCCTCTTCCGTAAGCCTGACGGTCTCCCGCAGTATACTGCGTCTGTATGATTCCCGCAGCTCCTTGTAAGTCGGTTCCGTGGTAGGAGACTGGCCACTCACCGGGCGCGGAACGGCTCCTCCATCCTCCTGTTCCCAGCCAAGCGTTCCCGTCCGGGTATTTGTCCCGCACCTTAAGCGCGAAGCGCATCCACCCGTAGGGGCCGCTTGTACGGCTCGTCCCCGCGCATGCACTTATCAAACTTTAGCTCGGACATGTTCGTGAAATCAAAGTCAAACGATGGATCAAAAAAGTCATCCGAAATCACAAATAATTTCTTCCGGAGAGAACAGCTCGCCTTTTCGCTTTTCGTGGTTTCTTGTGATTTTTGCTTTTCATCAACAACCAACCGCGACAGAGAAGTAGTCAGACAAGTCACAGGTTGGACAGCGAGTGCTTCATTTTTGAGAAGGGCAAGAGTTGTCAGGTTGGCAATTTGCAGTTTAATGGCTCCATCTAAATCCTTACAATCTGACTGCAATTTCACAGCGACTCCCAGAATGGCAGAGAGCGCCTCAGTCAAGATGTATTTGTCCACATCCATGGTGTTAACCCTCGACTTTATCAAGATACCCGTTATGAGTCAACGTGTAACACAGTATTTTTCAGTCTTACTAGTGGGACTAGGGTCCCAGATTTTTACACATTTTTATGTCCTGCTTATTTAGCACACCTGATTTAGATCATCAGCTCATTGGCAGACATGTTAGGCCTGCTGAAGTGTGACAATTGAGACAAACACAATGTGCAGTGGGTCCCTAGGACCATGACTGGAAACCACTAACAACACGCCTGTTATGTTCACCATTGCTTTCAAAAGGAGAGGATCAACCATGACAACAATTAAGAAAACATTTAAGAAAATAAAATAAAATGACAAAATTTGGCGATGCAGTAGTATTTGCAACAGGCCATTAAAGGACACCCTGCTAAAAGTGAGCCGCTCAGTGGCCTGTTTCTGAGAAAAGAAAAACAAATGCTTAAATCAGCCTTTGCTGGACATGCCTGGTCAGGCTGGTCTGTTAGAGATTATTTGGGCACTTTTCAGCAGGTTAGGCCTGGAAACTGGATGTCTACCTGCTAAACGCTAACTCGGCCAGGCTACAAGACCAGTTTAAACCAGCGAAGACCAGCAAACCATCTTAGGCTGTTTTTTTTTTTTTTTTTTTTTTTTTATGAGGCAACTGACCAGTTCACTTTTACCAATAAAACAGAAATACAAGTAATTGCTCCAAATTCATACAAACTGTAAACGCCTTACAGTTTACATCAAATAATCATGAAAGGATGCAAATGTTTGTAGAGTCAAAGGGCCCTTTACACAAACATAGTGTCAAAAGTTTAGGCTCTAGACACAACATTTATTCAAGAAAAGAAAGATGAGGATGAAGGACTCACAACAATTAAATCTTCAAATATCAAAACAGCTTAGAGCTGAGGACCAGACCTCACAATGACTAGGAGAACACAAGAACTTAAATACAGGTGTTAAGGCCCATAATGAGATGCAGGTGTTGAACAATCAGTAACCAATAAAACAAATTAACAGGTAGAAAGCACAGGAAGCGTGGGAATGCAAAGCAAATGTTCATGAATATTTTCGACATAGAAAGGAACACAAAAACACTGAATACCTGCAATAAGCTTTTGATCAAATTACAGCTTCTAAAAAAACAACACTATGGAGAAATATAAACTGGCAGTGATATTTAGCTTTTCTGTTTTCAGTTCAAACAATATAGGCCTGTGTTTGTGTCAGGGGCGGAGCGAAGGGGTGGCATCTGGGGCTCCAGCCCCAAATGTTTTTTCAAAAGCCCTCAAACTGTTTACGTCTGGTGCCTTTGTTTTGGGTTCATGTCCAACACTAAAAAATTTCCAGTGATCGTGCTGTTGTGGAATCTAGGAGGATGATCGATAACAAATAAAACAACATAGTGTTCACTCTTCATGCAATACAAGGTTATTAAATGTTTCAAAAATCAAAATGTGTTGACACAACAAAGTATTGTGTAACAGGCAGGCAACTTGCTGTGCTTAAGGATCTCTTTTGTTTGACCACAGCACCATGGATTGGAAATGTTGCAAATATGAAACCTTTGCCATCAATATACTGATGTGAAGGACATGGGAATTTTATCATCATGACATTATATCATAGGTCATGAATTTCATAATCATTTAATGGATGCCTTTGGAGTAAGAATGGCCGAATTTTGTGAGGAAACAGCTGAGCAGCATTGACATGTCTGCTAATATTCAACATGTCCATTAAACGTTAATTTTGGATTGAGTTTACAACTAAATAAATGCTGTTTTAGCTAAATCATGGATTTTTTTTTATGGAGTCAGCAAACGGTAAACTTACTGTAAAACTGAAAGGCATTCAATGACTGAATCAGATTTAATAATAGGCCTAAATTTTTAAACCTAAGCGCTGATTATTTCTTACAGTCATAATCAGCGCTTAGATTTAAAAATGTAGGCCATGTTTTGCTTAAATGTTATCTGAATAAAGTGAAAGGTGTCTGAATAATTTTGGTTTGTCTCACTGTATGTTTTCGTTTGGCTATAGAAGTTCTGAATGGCCGGTAGCTTAATAACTTTAAAAAATGGCCAAATTGGCTGGTAAGTGCACAAAATTCATTTCAAACCCTGACTACGGTATTAAAAACAAAGTCTTTTTATTGTTTCTGCAATCTGTTTTTGCCAGAATCAGATTGCTCCCAAAAGAATTGTTAGGTTCTGAAAAGTAGCTACATGCTAATTTGTCGTAAAATAAAAAGAAAGCTTAAATAAATCATATTTGCTATGTATACATGACTTTGATTAGGACAGAGGAAAATATAAGACTTTAAGTTAAAAATAAAATTTTTTACACAGTTAATAATAGTCAAAGTCAATTTCAACAGAACATCACACACTGTATGGTTGTAACACTTTATTTCAGCTATCCAATTCCATGTCAACTATTTGAGAAAAAATACAATAGGCCTTTCTCATATGATAACAAACATCTCTTTAACCAAAAGTCAGAAGATTTTAATGTAGAAATGTATGACCAAGAGACAGAGCAAAGCTCAATTCTGAGAGCAACTTTATTTACCTTCCACCTCTTTAAGCAAGAGGCCATAAGGGCGGATTGAACTCTCCACTATTTCTTTCTCTTTCTCAGCTGATGTTCCTTCAGGAATACGGACCAACCAGAAGTTCTTCCCCTTGATGATTTCCCTCTTCTTGGGGTTGATTCTGTTCTGCATGATAACTTTGTAAGTCTTTCCATTCTTTTGCGAGGTGAATTTCTTGCTTGTCGCGTAGCCATCTGCCACGTTGATGTCTGGGGATGAATAAATCCCTCTTCCGTAAGCCTGACGGTCTCCCGCCTTGAAATGAGATTGTATGATGGCCTCAGCCCCCTGTAAACCGGTTCCGTGGTAGGAGACTGGCCACTCACCGGGCGCGGAACGGCTCCTCCATCCACCTGTTCCCAGCCAAGCGTTCCCGTCCGGGTATTTGTCCCTGCACCTTCAGCGCGAAGCGCATCCACCCGTAGGGGCGCTTGTACGGCTCGTCCCCGCGCATGCACTCATCAGACTTTGACTCGGACATGTTTGTGAAGTCAAAGTCAAACTTTTGGTCGAAAAAGTCATCTGGGATCACAAATAATTCCTTCCGGAGAGAAGAGCTCGCGCTTTCGTTTTTCGGGGTTTCTTGGGAATTTTTCTGATCACCAATAAACCACCCCGTCAGTAAAGAAGTTATATAACTCACAGGCTGGACCACAAGCATGAACGCATCATAACCAAGAAGGGCCAGAGTTGTAAGACTGGTAATATGCAGTTGAATGGCTCCATTTAAATCCTTACAGTCTGACTGCAATTTCACAGTGACTCCCAGAATGGCAGAGAGCGCCTCGGTCAAGATATATTTGTCAACCACCACCGCCATCACGTTAATCGAACTTATCAAGAGAGCAAGGTTTCTAGTGTCGACAATAAAACTTTATCTACACACCCATTTTTACCCACGTTTAGTTTTGCTTTCTGTTTACTTCATTTATGCATAAGATGTTTTCATTAAAATAGGTTATCTGGAGTGCTGGACATTCAGTGTACAACGAGTGAAAATCTTGTGTGTGTGTCAGCATCAGTGCAGTACAACTGGAATTCAATAATCAAAAGTGAAACACAACATACATGCTAATACTGTATAACATATCAGATGAGAATATACACATTGTGTGTATAAATTGCTCACAGTATGCAGAAACCAATGTTCCCTTAATTTTTTTTTCTTCCTGAGCAAATCCTCTCTATATTGGGCTGACAATTCGGCCGCCTGAGCAAAAATATCCCGAACCACAGACACACAATCGCAGACCAATAGCAACCCACCCTACTTTTTTATTACCAAAGTAATAAAAATATACAAGAATAAAGAACATATACTTTATACATAAATAAAAGAAACAGTGAGATGAAACATTTTTCCCATAGCTATTCCAATCAAAAAAGGTCACAATACGGTAGTAAAGTCAGTTGCAATGTTTAATGCCAACTAAATAAAAACAACTGGATAGTGAAAGAAAAGCAGGCTATAAGGTGGTTTGCTGTTCTTGGTTTAAGCTGGTCTCCAACACTGAAAAGTTCTCAACCAGGGGCCCAGGGACCCACTAGGGGCCATCAGCAAACTTTCCAGGGGGCCTTAAAGGGTTAGTTCACCCAAAAATGAAAATAATGTCATTTATTACTCACCCTCATGCCATTCCACACCCGTAAGACCTTCGTTCATCTTCGGAACACAAATTAAGATATTTTTGTTAAAAACCGATGGCTCAGTGAGGCCTGCATAGCCAGCAATAACATTTCCTCTCTCAAGATCCATTAATGTACTAAAAACATATTTAAATCAGTTCATGTGAGTACAGTGGTTTAATATTAATATTATAAAGCGACGAGAATATTTTTGGTGCGGCAAAAAACGAAACAAAATAACGACTTGTATAGTGATGGCCGATTTCAAAACACTGCTTCATTAAGCTTCGGAGCGTTATGAATCATTGCTGGCTATGGAGGCCTCACTGAGCCATCGGATTTCAACAAAAATATCTTAATTTGCATTCCGAAGATTCACAAAGGTCTTACGGGTGTGGAACGGCATGAGGGTGAGTAATTAATGACATTATTTTCATTTTTGGGTGAACTAACCCTTTAAGATGACTTAAAATAAGACAAAACAAGCATTAAAATAAGCTAAAACAATTACAAATCAAGACATTTCTTATTTGAATTCTCTTTTTTCCCGAAACAAGGTTCGCATTGTCTCAAAAAAAAAAAAAAAAAAAAAAAAAACGGAATAAATGAGTTAACCTACTTTTAAAAGTATGATTTCTGAACATGCAAAAGTTGTGTAAATTAATAACTCCATGAGCATTTTTATAATATAAATATTTCCAGGTAGCCCTGTGATGGACTGTCAATCCATGTGGCCCAAGATGCTGGACGCCACAACCCTGCTCTAAAATATTTTATCAGGTTTAAATTTTGAGAAACAATATTCTAAAAATATATATAAATATATACTTAATTCTCATCCAGTAGGCTATATCACAAACAGATGGAAAAGTCATGGGGCCTACGAATATTGTTGTGGACAACGAGGAACCTTCGAGTCAAAAGTTTGTGACCTACTGGCTACACACCAAAGATTCTCTGACTACACGTCTCAGAGTGACTGTTTTGAGACTTGTAGTCTCGAGGCTTCGCGTTCTCGCGATGCGGGCGCGTGAGGTTTACGCGCGCGGTGCACGCTGGGAAGCCCTTTCTCTACGAGGCCATCTTGGTGTGATCAGGAGGTGAGCGCGGCTCTGTTGAAAATTATTAAAATATTCCTTTTAAAAGTTTCACGAAGAGTACGAACGCGTAATTTTTCAAAGTGTAGATCTTGATTTATCGCTCCTCTGTATTCAGGTTGGCCAGATCGGACTAATCAGGAAAAATGGTGGCCGCAAAGAAAACGGTGAGTGAAGCGCGATGCTGCGCGTGCCGGAGAACTTCACGTGGAAGCTCCTTACAGGCCTGGTTATATATAAACTGCATGTTTTTATGCGCACATACGGATAAATATGATTGTTACACAGTTGAAGTGTTTTAGACATTATATTGTGCGAGTGTTTATCTCTGATAGCTGGAGTGGTGTTGTGTAGGCTGAATGTGAGCTAACGTTAGTTGTCGAAAAGCGCAGATGCTTGACAGTATATTTCTAGTTCAGGAAATGGCTTTTATATAACAAACATATTAATAATAATAACTTAAGTACCTCCAGAAAACGGGGTACCGAAAGCACAGCTCTATCAGACAAACGCTTATTTTCGTAAACTAAAGGCGCATTTAATAAATAATCACGCCCTAATGTACAGTAAATGTACTATGGGAGCAATATTTATTAAGTGTCAGTGAGATATAGCATTGAATTATAGTCGTCTGTGAAACAGACATGATATACACGGTGTACATGTGACTATAAGTACACTGACAGAAGTTATATTCATAGTGCAAATGTTTTTTTAATTGCTTAAGAAATGTAATTGTGTTAAATATGAATGTGTGTGTGTATATAATATATATATTCTGATAGGCAAGATTAATACAAAGGATTCACACATCGGTTGAAGGAATGACTGATAATTGTCTCATATGTTAAACATTTGACATGTTGGTCACAGGTTTATGCAACTAAAAAGTCATTGCAAAACTCATTTTTTTCCCCCCTCAAATTAACACATAAGAACTCAAACAGAATGACATTCCACAGTTGTTGGTTTTTTTTTTTTTTTTTGTCTTTTTACTTGGTGTATATAGAAAAATGAAGTCTCTCTATATAGAGGTGTTTGTGTTCATGAGGATAGTTGTATATGCTCATAAATGTACATACACACAAAAAATAATAGTGACAGTGCTTGGGGGGGTGAATAAGAATCAGACAGCAGGCAAAGTTTGAAATGATAAGTTATAAATGGTTAAAAGAACCAGAGCTTCCATTCTGAGAGCATCTTAACATTCCCAGCTTTAGAAAGTGCATGGTATCAACAAGCCATTTTGAAATACTTGGTGTGGTGGACTTGCAATGAAATAAAATTTGTTGTTTAGCTAATTAAGAAGTGAAGGTTAGTGTATCTAACTGTTTGAAAGACCAAATCTTGGGGACCCCAAAAATTGCATTAGTAGGGCTCACATCTACCTTGGTTTTAAATATTTTGGGCATAGTCTCAAAATAGTTATTCCAATTTTGAACAGAAAAAGTCTTAAAAAGCTTATTTCTTGACATTCTGTGCTGTTGGCGTATTTATAGTTTTGTTCCACATCTTCATCTTTACAGAAAAAGTCCCTGGAGTCCATCAACTCCAGACTGCAGCTTGTGATGAAGAGCGGTAAATACGTTCTCGGATACAAGCAGTCTCAGAAAATGATTCGCCAAGGAAAAGCCAAGCTGGTAATCCTGGCCAACAACTGTCCTGCTCTGAGGTGTGTGCCGTTTACCTGTTTGTATATTTCTCTGTCCATCTGCTATCACCATGCGAGTAGTCTGTCACCTCGTAGACGGTTTTGTGGGGGTTGAGGATAATATTAATGATTCATGATATTTTTTTTTTTTTCCAGGAAATCTGAGATTGAGTACTACGCTATGTTGGCCAAAACCGGAGTCCATCATTACAGTGGAAACAACATTGAGCTCGGTACAGCCTGTGGTAAATACTACAGGGTGTGCACATTGGCCATCATTGACCCTGGTGTGTATTCATGCATCAGTTCTTTTTTTACTGGCTGAACTGATGTGATCTTATACTTTGTTTGGACTGTAACTTTCCCTGTTAACTGTTACTTTTTAATTAGTAGGTAATTTATATGTCTAAGTTGATAAGATTTAAAAGGTTGCTGGTATGTTTTGCACTATTTGCCTTCTGAAGTAGAAATCTTGATTATCTTAGACATTATCTGAATGAACACTAATGTTCTGTAATGGTGTATCAAGTTTAAATGCATTGTTCTGTAAGTAATGCCTGTTCTCTTGTGTTCACAGGCGATTCTGACATCATCAGAAGCATGCCAGACCAGCAGCAGGGGGAGAAGTAGAGCCATTTCCACCAGATCTTTATTAGAAATAAAATGGGTTGAAACGGTCATTGTGGTTTTTGGTTATTTTTTGTCTCAGCTTTTGTTCAGGCTTGAAGTGTTTAATGGATAAACTGCATAAGAGACAGAACTTGATTTTTTCATTAATGTTGAGAAATGGGATCTGCATCCCACTTTTGTTTACTCACTATGATTCAGTTATTCAGAGTTTTGTTGTTTATTAAAGAAATATAACGTTTTTTGAAATCCTGGATATGCTTTTTGGGATTTGTTTATTTTTCTCAATTTCCTAAAGCTTGAACAGTTATAGTTTCTTCTTCCTATTAGCTGGAAAAAATGTTTTATATATATATATATATATATATATATATATATATATATATATATATATATATATATATATATAAAAATGATCTTAACATTATCAAAATTGTAAGTGCAATTATCATAACTGTTTACTGGAACTATTTAATTCATACTTCAAAACCTAGTTGTGTCAGTAATTTGGTCAATGTGAGCCATACTGGTCAAAATGTTTAGATTTTTTATCATGGAAATATTTGTTACATATAAATTTAATGTTTTTATTTTCTGCTTTCTATACTATACAAGAATGTCAGTTTTGTCTGAACACTCTTGTGTATCACTGAGCTTTTTAGATACTTTCAATCATAGGTGAAAATTTACTAGAAGTCAATACTGCAGTTCACAAAAAGAAAAAGAACGTTTATGTTCATACAGCACATTTATTTTTCTAGAAATGTGTTGCATATAAACTTAAAATTCAGTTGTTCACTTTTACACACTAGGTCTTCCTAACACCATCACCACACATTCTTATATATTGTCCTAATGCTCTTCCACGACAAGCAACTGAATTTGTGACATTTCTACAAAAATAAATGTATTATATAAATACAAATGTACTGCTATAGCTGTTGAAGTTTAGGGTTGTGATGTTCTTCCATGTTCAAAAATGGTAGTGATTGTGCTGGGCAAAATTCAGATTACAAACTTGATTGGTAAGATTGTCCTATTTCATTACAATGGCAGGTCATTTGCCAGTTCAGCAGACATTTCAGATATTTATGGAATTTACATGTATATCAGAGATTTTGATAAATGAGTGGATCATTTTGCATGTGAAGTCTTCCACGATAGAGGCCGGTTTCACAGACAGGGCTTAGCCTAAGCCTGGATTAGGCCTTAGTTCAGTTAGGATATTTAAGTAATTTTTATAAACGTAACATTAGAAAAAAAAACATTACTGGAGTGCATCTTGAGACAAAACAATGGCACTGACATTTTAAGATATGTCAGTAAAAGTTACTTTCAGTTAAAACAGCTCAAACATGCATTTAAGTCTGGGACTAGTTTAAGCCTTGTGTGTGAAACCGGGAAAGAATGTTTAGACGTTGTGAAGAGTTTGACAATTTCACTGAGAATCAAAAAGCCATGTGTATTTATTTATTGTGCAAATCGTAGTCAATTGTACTTACTCTTTTGCACACGTCAAAACACATGCAATTTACTTTAAATTGAATCAGTTAGAAATTCAAATCTGATGTGAACAATACACTGATTGTTCAGAGATCTGAACTTACTGTTTTGATTAAAAAAAATTCTCCTTCGAGAATTGAGCCAAAGCGATTGAGGAAAAACTAACAAAAAGCTACAGGCTCACGCCTTCAAAATGGGTTAAGATTTTACCATTAGAGGGCGCAATATCTAAAGGTTTTTATCCTTAGTTAAACAGTTCAATCAGTTTATCAGAACTTGGGGTGCTTTACAACACTTTTGTGGGCAGAATTCAAATCTTTGCTTTTAGTTTAAAAAATTTCTGTAGTCTTAAAATATTTTTGAAAGGCATGATGTCCATAGTTAATTTAACTGAAACACAAGTTGTATTATGGCATTTTAAATCGCTACCAAAGAAATTTGAAAATTAGATGAAATTAGAAGAAGCTGGCATTTGCCCTTTAAAGTTTTAAAGACAAAATATTTGATTTGCTTCATTTCACAGTTAACTGGAATAAAATCCCAAATAATATGCTAATAAGAAACAGTGCAGTCATTGCAATAGTGGCTATCATGGACTTTGGATTGGGCGTGATTTTCCAACATGTCAGCAATAAAGTAAAGACAGTTTTTGTAATCGACATTCATGGATTTTCAGGATAATTTGTGCACAGAACTGAAACAGCACAAACATGTAAAATAAGACTAGTATGGGATCATTTTATTTTAATTTTTGTCTATTATGTTAATTAAGTTATTTCCAATGACATGTTTACATATTCCCCAATGCCCTTGATATTCTACATGATGGCAATATTGTGAGACTGATGCATTAGAAACGTGCTGCCGCAACGACATACTTTTTTTCCTAAGGATTTTCAGACCGAAATAAAAATCTGACAGGCCTAAAGCGCTTGAGCAGAGAAAACATCAAAGGCTCTCTTCAGTGAAGTGATTGCCCTAGTTTCCTCAGTCACGTGCAGTCAGTTTGAAGTCTAATTCTTAAATACCCTCACAGATAAATATAATCACCCTCAACTGAGCATGTTCGGTGAGCTTGCAAAAATTAAAAAAAGGATAAATGGGGAACTGGAGTGATCTCGACAGTGCTTCAGAAAAGACCTCGGGCTGTGTTTTTAGTTTTATATATACTGAAGAACTCTGGACAGCATCCATGTAATCCAGAAAAAAATAGGTCAGTGGATGAAGTGTAAATATTGTAAATTCTTATAGCCAAATTAATTGTTAAAACCGTGACATAGTTCTGCTCATGCAGAAATGAAAGGTGAATATCTCCTCTGGTCAAACAAAGGTACACTTTCAGATTTCAGTCATTATCACACCAACAAATACTGAAATATTGGTAAGTAATAATTTATAACAATGATAAAATAATATACTTAATAAATAACTGTTATTGTATACTTAATAAATGTTTTTTAAACAATTTACTTAAAGGTGCAATGTGTACATTTTAGCGGCATCTAGCGGTGAGGTTGCGAACTGCAACTAACGGCGCACACCCCTCGCTTTCGGAGAGGCTACTGTGGCCTTCTGGCCGACACAAAACAAAGATGTCGTTATCTGAGACAGCAGAGAATAGACTGTGTGAAACAGTGAGGTTTCTTCTTCTAACAAAAACGGTCTCTGCTTCTAATAAACCAGACGACTACTACCAAAGTCCCTTTAAGACAAGTCATTTCACTCGGCGGCCATCTTTGAAACGCCTCTAGGGCATGCAAGTGCAGCTCCTATCTCTTTGAATGGGGAAACATCAAATTCTCCAAAGCTGTTTGCCAAGCTTTCGATTAAATTTAATATTTAAAATCACCAATGAAATCTGACAACAACTGTTTCATAAATTTTGTTTCTAAATGCTCTAATCATTACAAAAAAGTGTATTTTTCTGGCTGGATCAAGCTAATGCGCATGCACAGTCCTCTTGTGTCTCATTTCGGAGGCGCGTGTCTGACTGTTTCTATAGGAACCGGAGTTTCTAACGGCCGCTGCAGTGACGCGATGACTTTACCAATCGGCGATTGGCTCTTATTTAGAAGGCGGGACTTATTCTGCCATATTGCGCGTTGCACTTTCTCCCATTCAAAACAATACGAGTGACCCGTCTTGTATTAGTCTTTGCTACTACTACCAGAGACTATAGAATAACACAAGACGCGTCACTCCTATTGTTTTGAATGAGACACAAGAGACGCACATTTAGGACTGCGCATGCGCATTAGCTTGATCCAGCCTGAAAAATAATTTTTTTTTTTTGTCATGATTCCAGCATTTAGAAACAAAATTTATGAGACGGTTGTTGTCAGATTTCATTGGTGATTTCAAATATGAAATTTAATCGATAGCTTGGCAACAACATAGTGACTAAACGCTCTGTGGAGTGTTTGTCCATTTAGGGCTGCTGTAGAATCATGCTGGCGCAAAATGGCGACTTGACATGGAGGGGGGACCCGCGGTGTATGAGATAGAAACGGCTCATTCTAAGGTAATAAAAATATTTGGTTCATAATGTAAGGTCTTTATGCACCACTGAAAACATAGTTATGTATATTATATTGCTTTCTATCAATAGATCCTCCCAAATTTTACACACTGCATCTTTATTTAATTACAATTTACTTATGTGTATGTGTGTGTGTGTGTGTGTGTGTGTGTATATATATATATAAAATTTAACCTAATATATAATAAAAGTATTATTAATCCTATTATTTATTCATCATTTATCTTTATTTATTCATCTGCATAATAAAGAGATACATAGCCATAATGAAGCATTACTGTAATATTTTATTGTTTAGAAATAAGACATAAGCAAGTATCAACCCAATACATGATGTGTAACAAGAAAGACAAACACTCACAGTCATTCTACCTACTGACAAACATTGTTCTGGGTTTCTGAGAGTTCATTTCTGTGATATCCATTAATAATCATTTCATTTTCATGAGAAATATTGTGAGAATAATAAAATTTACAGGTCACATTTGATACCAAAAGCAATATTCCAAATACACAGAATATTCTGAAAGTTGTGTTTCACGAAAAACATTGCTTATTTGAAGCTGAATTGAAGATGAAAGTCTACGCTCAGAACAATGAAAGGAAATGTCTACATCTATCAATCTCTAATATGTTCATTAATGCTTCTATACCTAATGTTACCATGATGAATAAATTTAAGTACATAGACATTGTCAGCTATGGATACATATTACAAAATACCCTTGCATAGCCACTGTATATAAAAATGTTCCCAATAACAGAAGCTACTTTAAGCTAGATGACTGGGGGAGATGCCATGTCATTTGAACTGAGCTAGATGCTATTGTCGGCAGTCATGTCCTTTACTTTTCATTTGTCACAAATTACTGATTAACACACCGTTCATCACAGACAATAACATGAATGAATAATATTCATATGTGCAAAAACATTGCAGTCTGCAGCCACAGATTGTAACCTAGTGATAATGACAGAAAAGTTATACTACTGCTGAACAGGAGCATGTAACTTCAACAAACTACAAAAATTATCTCCTTACACATAATTCTCATTTATTCATTTGAGCACTGTCCTGGTTCAATGAACGTTTAGATCAATCGACAGCATTTGTTGCACATAGTTGATTACCACAAAATGTCCCTTGTTGAAAAGCAAAAATCAAGGTACTTACAATAGAAGTGAATGGGGCCAATTTTTGTAGGATTTAAAAGTAGAAATGTGAAGCTTCTAATTTTATGAAAGGACTTACATGAATTCTGTTAAAACTTGTATATTGAGTGGTAAAAATGTTTAAATCGTTCAATTTAGCATTTTAGACAATACATGTCATGGAGATGAAGTTGTAAAATTAGATATAACTTCACATAGAAAGGTTAAGTGATTTTCACACTAAAATCATTAACACACACTGTTTCTGTGTACAATTAAAACAGTATTTTAACGTTTACGGATGGCCCAATTCACTTCTATTCTAAATGCCTCACTGTAAAGATGTGGTCACATTACTGAAATTTCAGCAAAATTTCATAGGCAAAAGTTCCATTCTCTCTTGTCAATAGTGTAGCGATGCATAAAACAACTCACACAGAATCACTTTCAAACCAAGTAGCCTTCTGTTCATCAATGCAGCACATTTGCATTACCCATTTAAACTTGTTGCGAAATCTGTGTAGGAAAATCTTTTACCATCACAATTGTGTGGAAGCCTACTGAAAAAGTAAATGTGACCACACCTTAACCCAGATTTTTTTTTTCTTTACTTTTTTTTTTTTAATAAAACGAGTGACAAGTCCTTTAATCTGAAGTGTACGGAGCCCCTAAAGGGACATGGTGATGGAAAAAATATAATTCGATGCTTTTGCATTCTCTTGCAGAAGTTTTGCATTCCCCTGAGAAACTCTGCATTAGTTCGCAAACCTTTGCATTATCTTGCAAAACGTTTGCTTGCAAACATTTTGCAAAGTTTCTTGGGAGATTGCAAACATTTTGCAAGCAAACATAAAGTTTCTCGGAAGATCGCATACATTTTGCAAGCAAACGCAAAGTTTCTCTGGAGATCGCAAACATTTTGCAAGCGAACAAAGTTTCTCGGAAGATCGCAAACATTTTGCAAGCGCACACAAAGTTTCTCGGAAGATCGCAAACATTTTGCAAGCGCACACAAAGTTTCTTGGAAGATCGCAAACATTTTGCAAGCGAACGCAGTTTCTCGGAAGATCGCAAACATTTTGCAAGCTAAAGCAAAGTTTTTCTGGAGCTTGCAAACATTTTGCAAGTGAACGCAAAGTTTCTCTGGAGCTTGCAAACATTTTGCAAGCGAACATGAAGTTTCTCAGAAGATCGCAAACATTTTGCAAGCGAACGCAAAGTTTCTCTGGGGAATGCAACAGCATTGGCATATAATTTTTCCTGCCATCTCATACTTTTTTCCATCACCACATCCCTTTGTAAAAGTCAGATCCCCCACGACGCATGAAACCCAGTCAACAGAATCTTTAAAATGTTTCAAATCTTCTTGACTTCTCATCTAAATCAGAGTGATCACGTATATTAAGTGTATACAACTTTGAAACTGTGCACAAGCAGCAGGAACAACCGTCCTTGTGACATCAAAGTAATGATTAGCAATAGATTTATTGAAAGACAATATTAACAAATGATTGCATTGTGTATAAAGGAAGACTTGAAAGATTTCACTTTGTTAGATAAAATTATGTAGCTTTGCTTGTTTTTTTTGTTTGTTTTTTTTTTTTTTTACAACTAATTTAGTTAATATTCTGAACCAGAATTCAAATTTCTTTCATTTCGTACAGTACAATGAAATTAGAGTGAAAATGCCGGCTTCTTACATTCAGTATATTTCTAGGTAATTCCCATTTGAAAAGTGCTCTTACGTAACTCCCGTGTTTATCATGCACGCTGCATTCAAATCTCAGGTATATCAGTAGACGACAACACTACTGAGTAGTTCACAGTATTAAAAAGGCCAGTGCCACACATAATCGCCAAAAGTGCAAATCAGATTGGAGCTGACACACTGGTTGCCAGGACAGCTGGGCAGCCTTTTCGAGGGAAGGGCGTCTCAAAGTCATACTGCTGCCTCCAGAGAGGAGAGGAGAGAGGAGACTTACGTCACACAGCGACAAACAGGAGACCGGGGCAACGGAATGGGCTATTGTGACAAGATTGTTTCTTTGGAGAAGGTTTGGGAGCAGCGTAGTAAGAGAGTGGTGCGATTCTCAAGCTGAAACGTACTGGGGAGGGGGATCCTTCGGTGGAATGCCAATTGCCTCTTCATAGGGTGGAAGTAGTACCTGAAATTAACACAGTAACATATTAGTAAATGCTTTCCTTATACAATATGTTTCCCCTTTATCCTATATTTTTAGACAAATCATGACACAAAGAAAGAAAACAAAAAGAACAATAAGTTTAAGCTGTAGCAGTTAGTAAGTGTCCATTAATTAATAAGTCATGTCGACAAACTCTTAATTTGTGGCCACAATATCTATTTTTTGCCTCCATGTCATGTTCGGTGCTCCGTACATCTGGGTATTTCTGAAAGAAAATGTACATACTGCATGTAGTATACATTCTATATACTAAAGAAATAGTAAGAGTAGCACGGTAGTATGTATTCTGAAAATAGCCAATGAGCTATGGTGCTCATGTGGAAGATGCAGGTTCGAATCCTGCTCGCGTCATGCCCAAAACCTCTTTCAATTTTATCTCTTCATAATTTCCTGTTTTCTCTCTACTGTCTCTTGTTACATTGCTAGCCATTTGTAAACCACAGCCGTGTCACACATAAAACAAGCATTTTTAAGCCACTCTGGATAAGAGGGCCCCCTTCACCTTAAATTTAAATGCTATCTGTCACTGCAGAGAAAAATTCATCCTCCCTATATAGAAAGACCAACCAAAGCCAAATGAAAAGGTGAGCTAATTAGTAATATGGTCATGAATGCCCTGAGGGGATTGCATTCTCACCTTGTCAGGATGGCTGGAATGCGTCAACCGAGCGGATATCAAATGAACCAAACAAGTGTGGACAGTTATGTAACAGCCTGCAGCTGAATAGTGAAAAAGCCCTATGCTTCTCAATGGCCTTTTATTTCTATTCTTTCGGTCTCTTTTTAAAGCATCTGACCACTCATTATGCTGGAAGGTCATCTGTGGAATTCAGCCGAATGACCCGGGCAATCCAATTAGTCTGATCAACCACCCCAAAAAATAAAAAAATTTTTAATACTTGATTACATACATACAGATAAAACGTATATCTTGAATGCACTGAAAGTCACTTTAGATAAAAACGTCTGTCAAATGCATTAAATGTAACTCTTCGACGTATATGCGAGTTGTCAGTGACTGGAGGGCTGTGAGGGTCAACAGAGCAGCAGGACAGACAGACAGAAGCAGTAAGATGGGATTACTTCTGGCAGACTGTACTGGATTAGAGGCAGTACAAGCACACAGCACAGTGCCCTCTCTAATGCCCTCCATAAACACTGACTCAACAATACGGAGGGCATGAGGAGAGCGTCATCATTCATGATCCTGCTGTGATGCACATCAGAACATCCCCTATAGCTGTGCAAAGCTAAACTCTATAGCAGACTACATGACACGCCTTATGACTGAATTATGTGTTGGATTAGGAACTGAGAACTGGTTGATTTTATTCATTTCTGTTAATGGTTAATGACATTTACATTTTTTTGCTGACAAATATGCAGCATGACTGGTGTAGCCTGATGTGCGAACAAATGACTTGTGTGCAGTGTTATTTTAGTTTTATTAATATTTTAAATTTGATTTTATTTTTAGTTTTCATGTTAATTTTAGTAATTTTGTGATGTGATTTTGTCCTTTTATTAGTTAGTTGTTGTTTTTTTTAAATTGCTATTTAGGTTTAATTTATTCTTATTTCAGTTTTAGCTTCTTTTTTTTTTTTTTTTTTTTAAATCTGAACCTTGATGTCTGAATCAAAACAAATGTTAAATATATACATTCACAAGAGAATTATTTTGTAATTTAATTTTTAATTTTAATGTATTTAATGTAATTTAGAAGTGACCAAAATAATTCTGTTTTTATTCAGTATTTTATTTATGAAAATAAAACCACATTTAGTTATATATGGTAATAATAAATTTAGGATCAATTATTTGGTGCCTCAAATGTACTAAAAGAATCATTAATGGAATTAGTAAGGAATTGGATTTTTAAATTTTTTCTGATTTTGGAATCAGAATCTACGGACCCGCACATGACATGCATGAAAAAAATAGTAGGCTAAATCATGCGCACACTTTACTAAGTCATTCCCTCGATTTATAAATTGTACGCATGATTCCCTTAATCGTTCCCTCGATTTACTAAATTTTGCACACGACTTACTAATTCATTCCCTCGATTTATAAATCGTGCACACAATTAACTTATTCGTTCCCTCAATTTACTAAATCGTGCGCACGACTTACTAATTCGTTCCCTCGATTTATAAATCGTGCACACAATTTACTTATTCGTTCCCTCAATTTACTAAATCGTTCGCACAACTTACTAATTCGTTCCCTCGATTTATAAATCGTGCACACAATTCACTTATTCGTTCCCTCAATTTACTAAATTGTTCGCACGACTTACTATTTGTTCCCTAGATTTATAAGTCATTCGCACGACTTACTAATTCGTTCCCTCGATTTATTAATCATGCGCATGATTCACTTATTCGTTCCCTCAATTTACTAAATTGCGCGCAGGACTTACTAATTCGTTCCCTTGATTTATAAAACGTGCGCACAATTCACTTATTCGTTCCTTCAATTTACTATACTAAATCGTGCGCACGACTTACTAATTCGTTCCCTCGATTTATTAATCATGTGCAATTCACTTATTCGTTCCCTCAATTTACTAAATTGTGTGCACGACTTACTAATTCGTTCCCTCGATTTATAAATCGTGCGCACAATTTACTTATTCGTTCCCTCAATTTACTAATTCGTTCCCTAGATTTATAAATCATTCACACGTCTTACTAATTCGTTCCTTCGATTTATTAATCATGCACACGATTCACTTATTCGTTCCCTCAATTTACTAAATTGTGCGCACAACTTACTAATTCGTTCTCTCGATTTATAAATCGTGCGCACAATTCACTTATTCGTTCCCTCAATTTATAAATCATTCGCACGACTTACTAATTCGTTCCCTCGATTTATTAATCATGCACACAATTCACTTATTCGTTCCCTCAATTTACTAAATTGTGCGCACAACTTACTAATTCGTTCCCTCGATTTATAAATCGTGCGCACGATTTAGCAAATCGAGGGAATGACTTAGTAAAGCGTGCACATGATTTACTTTTTTTTCTGCATGTCATGTGCGGGGCTCCTTAGAATCTGAAAATGAATCGTCAAACTCCTTAGGATTCCCATCCCTAATTACGCTACCATTCAAAAGTTTTGGGCCATAAGATTTTTGAGTATTTCTGAAAAATCTCTTATGCTGCATTCATCTGATTAAAAACACAGTAAAATCAGTAATACTGTGAAATATTATTACAATTTAAAATAGCTTTTAAAATAAAATAAAATAACTTTCTATCTGAATACATTTTAAAATGTAACTTATTCCTGGAGCCATTACCCCAGTCTTTTATTATTACTAATGTCGAATACAGTTGTGTTGCTTAATATTTTTGTGGAAACCATGAAACATTTTTTTCTCAGGACTCTTGATAGTTCAAAAGAACAGCATTTATTTGAAATAGAAATCTTTTGTAACACTGTAAAAGTATTTACTGCCACTTTTGATCAATGTAATGCATCTTTGCTGAATAAAAGAGTTACCAACCCCAAACTTTTGAACAGTAGTTTATGTGTGTTCATATCTGCAAATGTGAATGTAAAGAAACAGTGTACGTTCAAATAAACTCTTGACTTACTGTAGTGTCATTTGTGGTGACATAAACCAAAACCTCTGTAGTGCTTCTTCCACTGACGTATCTGTAGCAGTTCCAGACACAGGCAATAAGGTAAGCCTAAAGAGAAAGAACAGCCGTTGATGCTAAATAAAACACCATCATAAATCATTATGCATATGGCTTAGCAATAAAAATAATGAGCCACGGATACAGTGCCTCGTCTACATTCTTTAATTTCCAGATAGTAAAAAAAAAAATCTAACAAGAACATATAAGACAAATAACATAAACATCATGATTTAATGTGCTAAAACTAGTCGCCTTTCTTTCTTTTTCCCCCCTCACACACACACACACATTTACTACTAAATTAAACGATAATATTAATTCTCAGAGGAATTCAGATTGATTTAGGCAGATCACAATGCAATAAACAACCTATTAAGACTGTCATGCATACAACAGCATGGGAGGCAAGCTAAGAGGTTAATTTTAGCACACTGTGTTTATCCCAGCAGAGTAATCTGCCTCTTTCTAATGCGTGCAGGCTGTCATAAAGCGATTTGTATCACATCTGAAGTCTACTGGAAAAGTCAGGCTTCTAGAAGGACAACACAGTGTTTGTCTGAAGCAGTCAGGTTCACTAGTCATCTTACAGGCTACTGTGCATCACATCCAGCTATAGTGAACCAAAAATGAACCGGCAGATCACAACAAAGGGAAAGTACAGTTGTTTCGCATTACCTTAAAGGCTAAGATGCATCCGACAAAGAGAAGCACTGCTAATACTAGGCACACGTTGTTCGTGGACATCAAGTCTTCTTTGTATGGAAAGGTCCCAGGCTGTTAAAACATAAAGACACATTGAGTCAATAACAGAATGATACTTTTCAATATCAAAAATTCAAAGTCATGAGATCCTTACCAACTGCTGAAGATAGTCCTGTATAGTGTTGGGGTAAACAACAACACTTATTGCTACCAGTGTGTTAAGAGCAAAGTCAAAGATCTGGTAGCAGAAGAAAGGAATGATCCATGCAGCATGTTGCTGAAAGAAAAGAAAGAAATCATTTTAATACCCTGCACAAACCGATGAATATTAATTTAGCAGAGTAATGACAAATAGATTGAGTTTTATTTAATGAGCTTCAAATGATCCTTAAATCTCATTTACTCACCCTAATGTATGTGTTCAATGCAAGAAAGAAAGTCTTATGGGTTTGGAACAACATAATGGTGAGTAAATGATGGGAGAACTTTAATAAGTAAATTGTCAAACCTTATATGCACCATAGGTTGCCATTCCACAAATCAAAATCATCAGCAATGAGATTGCAGCAGCGATACACATGTCTGTGGAGGAAAGACACACAACATCAGATCTGCACAAGGAATATTGAGTTTAACAGCCAACATGTACCATTTAGGATTGGGTAAAGATATAGGAAGAAAGGTTTTTCAATTAACTGTACTCTGAAATTCAATAATCCAATACCAATTCCTAAAATCCCAAGATTGATCTTTTTATACGAGAAGAATTTCGCTAAACATTATTTTGCTGTTCAGCAAATTTCACCCTATTGTCAAGTTTCTGCTGAGCTCACTAAAAAACACTTGGTTAACCAAATTATGTTTTGAACAAAAGTTAAAGAAAATGTTACTGAATTTAACTGTTTCGTTGTGCTAATGTTAATTAAACCGAAATATTATAGTAATGCAAAGTTAGAGATTACCTCCTTGTACAGTTCAAAGTATCAGTTCATAGAGAAATTCTTATTTATCTAATCAAAAATGAACTCAAACTGATATATATCTAATAAAAAAAGACTTAAATCGGCATTAACTCAAATGTAGATTTAGTCAGGTAAATCTAGACTGAACTGAATGAAGAAGACTTTGCGAATCAGAATCAAATAAAATGTAAATTGTATTGAAACAAATTGAGACTTTGTTAATCAGAATTCAACAAAATCAGACAATTTTTGTCAATTCCCAGAGCTATTAACAAACCAGAAATTACATCTATGTAAATTATAGTGAATTTTGTTATTACGCATTGAAATTTCAATTAAATCGCACTGAAATAGATCTAATTGTAAAAAATGTTATTATGCATTGAAATTTTTATGAAAATACATTGAAATATATTATGGATAGATATATCGGCCACCATATCGGTATCGGCCGATATATTAAAGCCGATAAATAATGGATTTTTTCCTTCAGCTGAGACACTTCAGATGTGCACTGTTTGCCATGATGGTTTTGAATTGCTTGAAATATGATTGAAATCACTTCAAAAAGAAAAAAATAGTTAAATACAACATACAGCACAAGACTGTCATATAGGCTACATAAAATTATAATGAGAACATTATAATTGTGTGCTTGGGACATGGCTTTTAATGGTGAGACTTTTGTTTTTGTAATCAGGCTCTCAAAAATTTAGATTTATCTGCCAATATATCGTTTATTGGCTTTCAAATATAAAGAATTATCAGTTATTGATATCGGCCAAAATTTTCATATCGGTGCATCCCTAAAATATATCTATGTAAATTGTAATGAATTTTGTTATTAACACATTGAAATATATGTAAAAAAAAAAAAAAAAAAAAAAACTTTTTAATTATAAATAAATAAATGTCATGCTGACATTCTGAATGATTCATTTATAAACAAACTTACTAATTCATCAGAAAAGGCTGGAGACTGATATATGAGCTAGTAACATTGCCTGCCGGAGTTAAAATTTTAGTAGTTCAGTCTAGTGCTCCTAAGACATTACAGACACTGATGAACTAGTTACCTGACCTACTATCTATAGTGCTGTGTTTCCAAAACAACCACCAGACTCTCATTCTCTCCAAAACACAAGCATATCTCATATTATTGAGAAATACAAGTTTTACAGATAATAATACAGCCTAGTAAGCACATAGTGGAGGAAAACAAGTAAACTAACTTCTCTAGTTTTTAGAAGGGAGACTGTTTGAACACACTGGCAACAGGGAGGGGGTGAGGGGCGAGGTCTGGTTGAGTTGCATAAGTAGTGTGTTGAAACTCTTGGTAATGGTAAGAGGCATGACATTTCCGAAACACACTCGAAGCGGTTGACCAATCACAACACACTGGTCCAGCCGACCAATCAGAGCACATTGCACTTTTCGGAAGGAGGGGCTTCATAGAGACAGGAACTAAACAAAGTGTTACTTAGTCTCAGCCACAGATGTCATGGTCATGGACCGTTGGTTGAATGTCTGATGTATAAGGCACACAAAATGTGAAACACTTTGGAAGTTTCAAAGTTGTCATCTGATTGGTTGAATTTGAAACATGTTGAAATATGTACAGGATTTCCGCGTTCTTAAATGGTCAGCCTGGATACAAAGCCATTGTGATGCCAAACCCCCTCATGGAAGAAGAAAGCCATTGTGTTTACAACTGTGACAATATACGTTTATCAGGTTCAACTAAATGCTGGATTTTCAAAAGTGTTCAAAGCTTGTGGCACCATTGTTGCAGTAAACTTGCACAATGTTATTGAATGAATAATTTAGTAGATGCACGTCAGTCTGTTATTGTACTAGGGACATCGACTTTACATTTTCACACACCTAAACATGACTCGGAACAAAACAAACTGTGATTTGTTGCTTTACATATCTGTCAAACGTCCTCTTGGGCGGTCCTGGCTACATGAGACTAAGCGTTACTGACAGACTGGGAAGAGAGGTGCTGCAACAATGGGAAATATGTGAAAAATAAGCTGTTTTTTGAACATTCAAGCATGAAAACCTATTCTTGTAGACCCCAAAAACAAAATCAAGACTTTGTAAAAGGGCATAATATGACTTCTTTAATTATTCAGTTCACTCAACGGCTAATATTACAGAGTTTCTCTAATCTCTGACACTTCTGAATTAGACGCTGTAACTATCAAATTAATTTGAGCTGCTCATGCTCTTAGTACTGTAAGTATATCGAGAGCACTGGTGCTGGTCTTTGAAATAGCTCCCTCCATATAATCCCCTCCATATGTTAAAGTACACTCAACCGTACACTCTGTCTACTTCAGCGCCTATTACAAAACAGGCTTCATATAACAGAGGCCAGATGCAAAGCAGCCCAAACCAATTACAAGGAATCATAGTTTGAATCCTGCTGATGAGAGTCAGTTTTAATCAAAGTCACCAGAGCCAGAATCTATAGCCACACAGACAGCAGTGCTGATACCACCAGGAAATACGATAGCAGTCTTTGAGTTCTTGCTGAACTTAAAAAGTTGATGCTGATCTATTTGTTCATACTGGAATTTAATAACTGTGGGAGATTAAATGACTCAAACGTACTTGCATCGTCCATGACGTCCAAGTCCGTGCCGAGTTCGGAGCTGGTGAGGTGGTAGTGGTACTGGACTGGGTCATTGAGAGCCGACAACAGGATTAACAAAACCACTGCATTGATGAGCTGAAAAGGACAGAGATTTTTTTTTTTTTTTACAATATAGATGTTTAGATCATTTATTTTTTTTAGGCGAATGCAAACAGGATCAACTGGAAACAGGATTTTTTGTTTTAAGATGTAAATTGCTTGGATTAATACAAGTATTCTAAGAGTTTATTGTTCAGTTTATTATTAGGCATTTGGATATTTTAATATATATATATATATATATATATATATATATATATATATAGTGCTGTTTGACTTTGCTGTCTAAACAAAAGACCCATCAACCATATTATGCTATTAGCTCTACATAAAAGACTATTATATAGAAAATGAAATTAATCTGTGACACACATTTCCTTTATCCTCACTCATTGTCTCTGATAATGTTTTGTCTGTGGAGGTATTTTCCTGTCTGTGTCAATAAAAGTCACTGTAGTTTTTAGGTTAATGAATTCTGTTGTTCCTTGCAATGCAGAAGAAACTGGAGGTGACCAGAATATTCCACTGCTGTTTATTAGTCTACTAGTATCTCCTATATTTAGGTCTAGAACAAAGTTCAATAAGACACAACTTTCTTTAGTAACAGTTTCAAGCATAAGATCAAGGATTGTTTTTCTATTTATACTATGTAAATGAGCTCTGGTTTCTAAAACAAGCCTCAACTATGAGGAAGCACGACATCATGGGAGTAATTACACGTTGTTAACAATCATTTAGTGGTTAAATTATTTCATTCTTCTCAGATTTTCTCTTTCAGTTTCTATTTGTTTTTCATATTCTGTCAGCAGTGCTGCTCTATGGCTTTAGCACAATAACATTATGTGGAATCATATATGTGCGTGCAGGATTTTGAACATCAAGCATTTAGGATGGCCAAAAATGCTGTCTAGATAAATAACACTCAATATTTTTAGACAACGACCATTTTTAATCGTTTTAGAAAAGGCATTTAATTAGAATTCTGCAAATAGTTGTAATTTAACGTTACTAATAATATTCAAAAATAGTTTATGCTGGTTATATATAGCCTATATGTATATATATAAAAAAAACTGTTATTTAAAATAACTCACCATATACCAGATGCCCAGGATAATGGTGCCCGTCCGTACATGACAACACAGGCAGCAGCTGGTCGTGTACCATCTGTCCCACGGCGAAATCATCTTTCCGTCCAAAAACAGCACGACTAGTACATGTGTGTCTTTTTTAGCTTATAGTATATTTTTGTTTTTATATAATTCGATGGATTTTGAGAGCTGCAGCTCACCGTCGCAGCATTCGGTCGCCGTTAAATCCTGAGTTGTTTCCGTTTCCCGTTACCGTCCCGTTTGTTCCCTACCGCTGCATTAATCCAGCTCATCTCCGCACCACGTGACTGGAGGGGGATTTGGTGTGACGTCAGGGGCCCCGCTGGTGCAATTCGCTGTCAAAATTTTGGTTTATTTTTGTATTGTGTGAGAAAGATGATGTAAAACATTTAGGAAGAAACAATTAATACACAATTTGACAACAATATTGTCATACTATCAGCAAAATTGAATAAATTGGCCTAATAAACAAAATAGTTTATGAAACAGTAAAAATGTAAAAGATTTTGTCCAACACATACTGTAATAAATTTAGTACATTATTAAAAAAAATAGATTTGTTTAAAATAAATGCTGTTCCCTTTGAACTTTCTATTCATCAATGAATCCTGTAAAATATGTATCACGGTTTCCACACAAATATTAAGCAGCACAACTGTTTTTAACACTGATAATCATAAGAAATGTTTTTTGATCATCGAATCAGCACATTAGAATGATTTCTGAAGGAACATGTACATGTATAGAAAATATATTCAAATAGAAGTTTTAAATTGTAATAATATTACTATTTTACTGTATTATATAACATTTAAAACACTAATACGTTTTTTTTTTAAAACTTGCCCCAACCTGAAGAATATGATATATATATTGGTTGGTTAGGAGTGACAAAAATATTTTTTATAATGGCAAAACCATCCCTGTAGTGTCAGTGATACACATGGATATGAAAAACAAGTAAAAACTGGAGCAAACATGTCTTCGGATGCAGACTTATTCCCCCTCTTGCTTACAAAAGTGTTCATAATCTCCAATGAGATTATATGAAGGGATCCTGTGTTGATAAGGACAGGGCATGCTCTACGTGACAGAGGAGGAGAGCAGATGGCCCATACCAATGAGACAGTGTGAGTGTGTGTGTGCGCGTGTGTGCCCGTTAAGCCTCTGTGGGCGGCAGCTTCATCACTGCATCAGGGGATTTACAGCTCTCAGCCAATGTAAGTAAGTTTAACAACAGCAAATCAACATGGTGGCTGTAAAAAGAGTGAAAGGTTCACTGGTTCACCTGGAATTGGGACCCTTTGGGGAAAATTTCAGTTTCCACAAAAATATTAAGCTGCACAAGTGTTTTCAACATTGATAATAATAAGAAATGTTTCTTGAGCAGCAAATCAGCATTAATGATTTCTGAAGGATCATGTGACACTGAAGACTGGAGTAATGATGCTGAAAATTCAGCTTTGCCAACACAGGAATAAATTAGATTTTAAAATATTTTCAAATCAAAAACAGTTAGGCCTATTTTAAATTGTAAAAATATGTCATGATATTACTATTTTACTTTATTATATTGTATCACCCTTGTGAGCATATAGACTTTATAAAACCAAACAAATATTTGAAAATGACCTTATTAACTAATGAACAATTTTGTGTATTTCTTTGTCAGGTTTTAACAACAGTAGCTAAAAAAGAATCCCAGTGCCTTTGAGGGAAAAACAACAACAACAAATCAATGGTAGGGATTAATGTGCCACAGATCCAAAATGAAATGAGAAACAGGCAGGAGAGGTCAGTCTCATACACGTGACATGAGACTACACTATTGTCAGGATGCAGCAAAATCTAGTGAAAACCATCTATTTCGTCTAGTATATATTTTCTAGTGCATGCTTTATATAAAAAAATAAAATAAAATAAATAAATTGCATTTCTTACACGAGTAACTGGGCTTAAGAGATATAACCAGTTTGGATGGAAAGGATATCAAGCTGACTAGCTGAAGACATTACTGCAGCTTTATCCATTAATACACACGGTACTTCCTTGAAAATAAATTTAAGCACGGCGCCATAACAACCATAATGAAATGAACCTTTACAATAGATAATGCTTTACAATTAACTAGAGCGCAACATATAACAATTTATCTGTTCAATAAAATACATTACCTGTTGAGTTAAGTAATAAAAACGCCATCTCTGCATCGCTATTACATTTCAATTCCCTCAGTTCTTGCCGGTAAAGACGGGATACAGATATGGCAACTGTATCCCGTCATTTAATTACTGTATTTGCATTATTGTAAGGGTAGGTTAAGAGTTGGGGTGATTAATAAAACACAATCTAATAAGTAGCAAATTAAAGGTGCAATGTGTACATTTTAGGAGGATCTATTGACAAATGCAATATAATATACATAACTATATTTTCGTTGGTGTATAAAGACCTTACATAATGAACCGTTATGTTTTTATTACCTTAGATTAGAATGAGCCATTTCTATATACACCACGGGCCCCCTTACATGTTAAGTCGCCATTTTGTGTCGGCGTGTTTCTACAGTAGCCTTAAACGAACAAACTGCTCTACAGAGTGCGTTTGCTTGACTGGCTACTCTCTGCTGTTTCAGACGACATCTTTGTCCTGTTGGCCACCGTATCGTCTCTATATTGCAATTCTCGACCTCACCGCTAGATGCCGCTAAAATTTACACACTGCATCTTTAATTTATTGTTCTTTTATCATGAGATTTTGCCTTACTTCTAGCCGTTGTTGTATCCCTTCTAGCCACAACAGTTCTTACCATCTCCGAAAAGCCAAACCAATGTTGATTCTCGTTTTATTACTCGGTCGCATTCTCTTTTTGCCAGCAGACTATCCTCTGTTTGGCTTAAAAAAAAACAAAAAAAACAGGTGATTCCCTGCAGGTTCGAGATTTAGGGTGCTCCAGGTCAACCTTTCTCGTGTACTTATGTATGTAATTTTCCGCAAAAAAAAACATTGTCAAGTCTAAAATATAAACATTTACAATAGGCTTAACATAGTGAATCAGGGTAAGACAAAAGCACGTTTTGTAAGAAGGATTGATGTATTGAAAATTAAATTAACGGTGTACCTTTAAATACCAGTGCTTACAATGCAGCAAAATAGTGTAAAATTGCAGTTAGAAATGTTGTCAACCCAAATATTGATGGATAAATAAAGACACAATGTGCTGTGTTTGCAGTCTAAAGATGGATTAAGAAATGGCCAATAACAATTCAAATAAAATTGCAATTCCACATGCAAATATTATGACTATGCTGTGGCTTTTTTTAAGCAGATGTAATATATTATAGTTTAAAAGTATCCCATTTCTAAAAAATATAACATTTACACAATAAAATAACCTTTAGGGTTTAATACTCTACAGGAAAAGCTTTGAGCCCAAACAGCATTTTTTTATTTTTATTTAACAAATCAACAGGTCTATAAGCTCAAATAGCAATCTTCTTTTATTTAACAAATCAACATAGAAATATTGCATTGACTTAAGTAAACATGATCATTCTTAAATCCATAAATTTGTAGAAATACATAGTTTGAGTAACCTCTAGAATGATAAACTAAGGCAGGCATCTGATGCTAGACCAGAGTGCCTCAGAAACACATGATCTACTGAAATTTACAAAACGACCATGGGCAAAACACCACTAAGTCAACCCAAATATGAATATGCATTTTAAACCCGCAGTTCCCCCCACCCCCACCCCACATCCATTCATCATCATCATCATCATCATCATCATCATCATCATTCATTAAAGCCTATTTACAGTGAGTGGTACTTGCACGAGTGGACAGAGAATCAGGACGTTGTTCATCACTATATAAATGGTTAAGTTCATGCAAGTGCAACACTGACATCAATCAAATCTGAAAGGAAAGGTAACGTTAAAACCTGCTAAAAAGACTTGAAAATGAGGAAGAGAACAGAAAGCATACACTACTAAGTATAGATTAAGGCAACAGATTCCTGATACTGATACTGTTTTAGTGTCATGGAATTAAAGCTGCGCTAATCATCATCAACTTTTCCCAATCAAAATCACATAAACCTACTAACTTACTCAGTCAAAACAAACATGAACAAAAATGTAATGTTCACATTGTGCAAGAAACAAAAAAAGTAAATACACATGGTATTTTACAACCTTCAGCACAGTGCAATTACAAAGAGTTTTACCATAGAAAAAAAGCCCTTATAGTTCTATACATATGGCGTGGCTTTTTCTACTTTAGTTTGCAGGAAATAAAGCATTAGAGTCAACTAGTAGTTGATTAAAAAGGGAAGAGTTGTAATTCTAAACATCTCCAAGATCCACATACTCAGTTATATGGGTAAAATATATACTCAGGACGGAAGAAAAGCTTTAAGAAAATAGGTTTAGCATTAAAAAAATTCTCTGTAATATAACCGTTCTTTAGTTGTCCACCACAGCGGTCTACAGGATTACAGTATTTCACCTCACAGAAGTACTGCAGGAGGAGACGCCGGCTCACAGCGCCTCTCTGTGGTTTCTAACAGTAACTGCAACACTTCAGAAACTGCTGGACACCAAAGTGCAATTCAGCAGTACCAAAGTGCCACAGGAACAGTAATAGATGGAAAGAAAGTAGATTTCCCAAATGATTTCAACCCTCCAAGTTCAAAATCAGTTTAGTAGCAGTTGAAAAATAATGATCATGAATGTTTTGCTCCACTGAAAGCATGTTTGATACTAACAAACCTCAGTGTAGCATAATAGTGCACATAAGTAGTGTTCCAGCCCATGGACTGCTCACCTTTACTCTATAGTTTTTTCTTTCTTTTTTCCTTTTTTTTTTTCTGCCAAGTTCATTCAACTCAGTTTTGTTTCTATTTTGGATTTTTTTTTAAAAGCACAGTAAACTTATTCAGTATAAAATTCTGTACTGTGGAATTATTGCATAAACAATCTATTTGCATAAGCTATCCTGAATGTTATTCACAATTCATGTTTCTTTCCTGGCTTTTTTCTTCTGAACTTGCTTCGGTGGTTCCCAGTTCTGATCAGATTTCTCTGTGGAAGCAAAAAAAAAAAAATCTTTTCAGCATTGATTATCATACATTTTTTATTATTAGGTATATTATTAGGTGGAGGTATAAATGACATAAACAATATTCTGAAATTTTTCTACATTTTTCAATTCAGTGTTTTACCCAAACTATGCAAAACTCTGTAATGGGGGAACATTTAGACATGTATATGGTCAAATGCATTTACCTAACATATTATATTGTTGTTAAAGAGGACCTATTATGCCCTTTAAAAAAATAAAATAAACATTTTTCACATTGTTGCAGCACTTCCCTTTTCAGTGTGTCAGTAACTCTCAGGCTGCATCCAAAAATCACATACTTCCCTACTATATAGTAGGCAAAACACAGTATGTGACAAAAGAAGTAGGCCTATGTCCGAATACACAGTACTCATAAAAGAGCAGGCAAAAAATACCTGGATGACCTAATGCTTCCGGCGAGATTCTGAAGTGTGCAAATGATGGACACTTCACTATCCCATGAGGCCACGGTAGAGTATTTGTGAATGGCAGTGAAGAGACGTAACTGACGCTGGTAGGTCACATGATAATGACAGCATGGAGAATGTAGTATGCCTGAATTACATTCATACTACACACATTCATACTATAAAGAACGTACTTTTTTGGCAGCCGTGAAGTAATTACTTATTTTGAATAAGTACCTACTCAAGAGAGTACGCGATTTCAGACACAGCCTCTGTTTAGTTCCAAGGTGTGTTCGACATCGGCTGCCGCTGGATGTAACCGATCGGCGAGAGTTGCCGCTTGCAGTCGGGGAGGAGCTGAAAACGGAGACGTGAAGTCGGACACTTTCTGCTTCCCGCAGTGACGCTCACACTGCGTTTGCATACTTTATCACAGCTGAAGTGACATAAATGCAATATTTGACTAATATACGATGTTTCAAAGACATTTTCATTCAATGCTTTATGTACTGCTTACAGTGTCTGTTTGTACAAGAATAAAGTTCAACATAAGCGTACACTATTTAAATACCAAAGAAGTGAAGGTCTACATTTTTTTTTGATAAACATGACAGTTTAACACTGCGACTACATGAAAAGAGCTTTAACTGTTATAAACAGAGATTTTTGAGCATTAGTGGAACTGAAGGTGTGAGAATAAACACTCATGCGGTGAATCCGGCCAATCGTGAAACAGCTGTGTCATCAGAACTCGTGCAGCCGCTCTTGAGAAACTGCGCAGAATGAACCAGCTGGCTGCTCTCGAATAGCTCTCGCGGTACTTTGAGGCCATATGTCAGTCACATGGCGTCGACGCTGTCTCAAGTCAGACAATATTTCTAACCAGCATGCTTTTTTTAAATCAGACACCGATCAGTCTGCGCAGCGCTGCGTGAAGTCGAACAAGCCTCCAGTCTCTATGAAGCCCCTCCTTCCAAAAAGTGCAATGTGCTATGATTGGTTCGTTGGACTAGTGTGTCGTGATTGGTCAATGCTTTGAGCGAAATATCACGTCTCTTACAATAACCATGAGATTTAGCACACTACTAATGCAACTCAACCAGGCCCCACCCCCTTTTTTCAGTATGCCTTGGGGAGAAATTATTTGGATATATTATATTGTCTACACCCCCCCCCCCCAACCCAAAAAAACACAAGGAAAAAAAACCCCCAAAAAACAAGGGAGTTCAGAAACAGTGTTTACTAGGGGTGTAATGGTACACAGACATGACCGTTCGGTATGTACCTTAGTATCTTGCACATAATGCAGGTTTTGCATGAACATCTATATCTAATTATAAAATTATTACTCCAATTCATTTTTGAAATATAATAATTTACACAGTTACTGTCATTACTTGTTGTCAAGGCAAATTTATTTATATTAAAGGTGCAATATGTAAGAATATTGCAGTAAAATATCCAAAAACCACTAGGCCAGTATTATATATTTTTATATATTTTTGAGTACTTACAATACCCCAAATGTTTCCAACTATTTGTAAATTGTGAGAAAATTTTAATTAAGGCTCCGGGACGTGTGAGGAGTCGCCCGTCAATAGCGTCATACCTGCGTTACCCTCGGTTTCCGGTTTTATTTTGTAGAAACCATGGAAACACCAAAGATGCTTTAATATATTACATGTTTTAATAGACAAGGGAACAACTGTTTGGTTACATTTATAGACAGAAAACTAATTGTTGTTATAAAGCTCAATACGTTTAGTCTTATTGTTTAAATCCAATTTTCTTGATTTTTTGCGAGTACCATGCTTTACCATGCCTCAGATAAAAACACTATTTAAGTAGCTAACATAGCATAATCAGATGCAGCTTTATTTTTACACAATTAATTGCATGCCATTTATCAACACAAGCCATCTAGCATTTAATGTGATATTCTAAAAATCGATCTAGCTTACTTAAGTGTGCAACAAGTGTCTCACAGCAGCCACCAAGCGAACGCACAGAGTAACGTTATAACATTTTCAACACGCTCAGATGTATCTAATATGTTAAACAGAGTTGTGTTACCTCATACTCATGACTGGAAAAGCGGAAGCAGCGCTGGTGACTGTGGCATAATAAGTTCTGCTGCTCGTGAGGCGTGTGTTGCACAATCACTCTAGTGGCCTCATTCAGCTCCCACAACACTCGGCCCTACTCTGCTTCATACTACAGTAACGTTAATAATCGTACCCATGAACATGATTTCTTCCCGAGTCCTATCCCAATTATTTTCCACCGGCTATGATGTGAAGACCACATCTCCCAAGATTCTGTGCTCAAATTTGGCGTCATCAAGCTGCGCCTTTGTTTTGAATAGGCCACTAGCGACCTCTAGCGGACAGAAAATCGTACATATTGCACCTTTAAATAATTAAGACATTACTAACAGGTAAAGTAAATATAATGAATATAAGCTAATATAGTGCATATATTTAGTGAAATACTCCCCTCTAGAGTTAATTTCTCTAGTGAACAAACATGCTGTGAACAGTAAATAACTTGCCTGAGGCATTATGTTTCTGCCACTGCCCAGTGCCCCACATACCCAAGAAGTTCATTAATGTTTGTATATCAAGAGCAGGGACACGTTTGTGTGCATTTTGTCAGTGATTTCGCTGGAAAGAATAGTCTAGTGATAGATTGACGTGCATGTCTGAAGACTGTACACGAGCCATAGGGACCGTTCCTCCACTTATAACAGCGGCAACACTCAGCATGATTTCAAAAACAATACGTTCCAGCGCCAGATTGCTTCTTATTTAACTCAAATTAACATCAACTGGATGTTTCCGTGCAGTGAGATGACAATTTCAACCCAAAAGCAAATTTTTTTCATGAGTGTTGTTGCGAGTCGTGCTCTCGGCTCTCGCTGATATCTGATGATCAGTAACGTTACCTGAAAGGTAGCATGCACTGTGTTATTTCGTCAGTCAATCATGAAAGTCGGGTGGTTGAAAGCTTCTAAATCCAGGAAAGACGACAATTTTAGGGAAAGTGCAAGGACATCGGCGCCTATGGCCTGAGGTAAATATGCTACGTGAGATATTATTCTCAAGCTGTTTTATTGATGCCTTTTCGAGATTGAAACACTGGTTGAGAGATTACATGTATATCTAGATCTGTTCTTCTTCTGTGTTTTTTCCTGTTGTGGTGGTTAGCAAACAGGGCAGATTTTAAGATTGGAGTTTGGATCGCCTGTGACTGACTGTATTCGTCGTCTGACTGCATGAACCGAACAGTGACGTCCATACCGTATGGTTCAGGACGAATACATGTACTGTTGTTTACTGATATAGAGAATAACTCACTTTAGAGTAGACTTTGTGCTTTGTATACAGCAACATCATTCACACACTAAAAAAAATTTAATTGTAAAAAAGCATAATAGTCCCTCTTTAAACATTGTCACTAGATTCACCACTTCATCTGTGATCTACTCACTTTGTGTAGACTGTGGAGGGACGTTTTGCTTGGATCCCTCATCCTTTGGAACATGAGGAGGATGAAGCTTGACAGTCACATTCTTCTCTGCAGGAGCAGAACCTTCTTGAGTCACCTGGAAGAGGAACACACAATTTGGTCAGTCATGTAGAATTACTGTTGATGTTTAAGTGTCCATGTGTTGATTCTCAGTTTATTAAAGCATGATGATTATTACCTCAGTGGTTGAACCTTCTTCCTCTGGTCTCTTCTTTTTCTTTCGTCTCTTGGATTTTCCACCTGCAGGATCTGTCTTGTCGTTGTCTTCATTTGATTCCTGCAAAAAAAACATTTTTTTATTTATTTAACATTTAGCATTATAATTAGAATGTATTTAAATAATTATTTATCAAGAATGGGAAAGGTCCCCAAGGCGGTACTTGGCCTCGGGTCACCTGAAGCACAGCCGCACTACAGAATTACATTTTAAACTGTCTTCTCAATTCATTTTACAAACTTAGTTAAAACCCTGCCCACTTCCGGTTTTATCTGAATACAGATACAAATAATTTTGAGATTGTTACAGAAACCCCTAATTCTAACTGGTTTTTATACCCCAAGTGGCTTGGAAACTGGAATCTCTTTCAAAGCAGGAGCATCAACTTTGGGCTCATAATTCTCCCATAACTCATCTGGAGGTTTCCAGTCTGAGCTCGGGTCAGCGGCAAGACCATCTGAAATCATATAGAGACACTGGAAATGTTAATAAGTTCTTTATGATATACACTATCATTCAAAATTTGGGGTCAGTGTGATTTTTTTTTTTTAAAGAATACTTTTATTCAGCAAGGACACATTATAGGATTAGTTCACCCAAAAATTAAAATTCTAGGGGTGGGAATCTCTGTGCACCTCACGATTTGATTCGATTACGATTCAGAGGGCTGCGATGCGATTATAAAATGATTATCGATGCATCTTTTTTTTTTTCTATTCATATTTTCTTTTTTGCCACTGTGTAACTACTTGGTACTTTTAAAGCAAAGTATTTGTAATGATCCATAATGAACTACTTCCAATATCTTTTATTAATAAAACAAATGGAAGTGATTTGGCAAGTCAACTGGAAGGTTACATTTGCCAGCATATGTCCCAGTATTGCAAAGAATCAACAGGGGAGGAAAAAAAAAAAAAAAAAAAAAAAAAAAAAGTGTGCCTGTAGCATACTTACAGGAAATTAATACAGACTTCAGCATATTCTGAATCACTATAAAATAATATACTTCCAACAACATCCTCCTGTTATGTGCATTAAGCAATATAACAATATTATAAAATATTAATATAGCAATAACATAACTTGTATATAGTGTGGCTTGTCCAGGGTAGCATTTCCCAAAGGCATCGTAAGCAGTTGATCATAGAACAATGCCACCAATGGTCTCTACGATCAACTTAGGCTTACAATGCTTTTGAGAAACGCAGCCCAGGTGCTTTTTTCAGTCAACTTCATAGAAACCAACGTGCTTCCATACGCTACAGCTTTTAATGCAGAGAGTGCTGGTCTCATTTCTCGCTAAGCCATCATGGGTCTCTTATGGTCCGTATCCACTGGCGCGAGCGTTTTCATTTCGTTCCTATGCAAGTTGAGCATCATGCTTACGCGTGAGCGTGAAGCTCAACTTCCATAAATGGATTGAAAACACTCGCTCTGTTCCACTCGCTCCGCAAACACAAACAGTTATGTGCACGCCACAGATTGTCTGGGCGCTGTGCTTTTGTGCTTCAGAGTTCTGCCTTTTACCTTCCGTCAAAATCACGTTATCAATTAACATTTAGAAAATCGATTTTTGACATTTGGGAATCGATTCAGAATCGTCCGCATCACGATGCATCTAAGAATCGATTTTTTTCTCCCACCCCTATTAATTACTCACCCTCCGTAAGATCTTCGTTCATCTTCAAAACACAAATTAAGATATTTTTGATGAAATCCAAGAGGTTTTATAATTCCCCATATAAAGCAACATAATTACCACATTCAAGGTCCAGAAAGGTAGTAATGACATAGTTTAAATAGTCAACGTGACTACAGTGGTTCAACCTTAATGTTATGAAGCAACGAGAATAGGCTTCCGTGTTCTGCGTCAAAACACCGGCTCATTATTGGCCAGCTTCTGCATCAGCATCACATGCATGCGTCGTGCTGCTCACATGAACAGCGTCGGCCAATACTGAGCCAGCGTTTTGATGTAGAACCTGGAAACCTGCACCGTCTGTACAATGTAAACAGCGTAGGAGACTGACAGTGGAAAGACGAAATTGTTGAATAAAGTTGTTATTTTTTGTTTTGTTTTTGCGCACTAAAAGTATTCTCGTCGCTTCATAACATTAAGGTTAAACCACTGTAGTCACGTTGACTATTTTAACAACGTCAGTACTGCCTTTCTGGACCTTGAATGTGGTAATTATGTTGCTTTCTATGGGGGATAAAAAAAAAAAACTCTCGGATTTCATCAAAAATATCTTAATTTGTGTTTTCCGAAGATGAAGGAAGGTCTTACGGGTTTGGAACGACATGAGGGTGAGTACTTAATGACAGAAATTTCATTTTTGGGTGAACTAACCCTTTAAATTCATCAAAAGTAACAGTAAAGTTTTTTTAATGTCACAAAAGATTTCTAATGCTGTTCCTTTTAACTTGCTGAAAAACATTTTTTCAGTTTTTTCACTAAAATATGAGGCAGCAAAACTGTTTTCAACATTTATAATATTTATAATAGTTTTGACTATAATAATAATAATAATAATAATAACATTATAATAACAACATAACATTTATAATAGTTTTGATCTTACTGTAGCTGGACCATTCATTGTCAGCGGTGGATACTTTGTCCCATTGCCCTTTTTCAATGTTTGATTTAGTCTCTCCACCTGTGAAAATACATGGGAAAAGATGATTAATGTTTGTAGTGTTTATTAGCATACAAGGACAAAATGACGTGCTCCTTACAGCTTAGTGAAAATAAAAAGTTACACGTACCTGATGTGTTTAGTCCAAGCATTGTTAAGTTCACTGGGTTTGGATCTGCCTTAATTCTACCTTCCAAACCAGTCCATGGACCTGACAATAAAAATAAGACAGAATTTTTATCCACAGCAGCTGTAAAATTGAAAAATATTACTTGATAAACCCAATTTTTTGTCAGCTGATAATTTTCAAAATATAAATAAATATGTTTCAATAAATATGTTGTTACCATGCTATACATCTTAAGTAAAGCGTAATAACTCCTATAACAACAAAGTTTGAATTTCACTGAAACTACCATCTAATCAATTGCTACACATAAGAACAAACTCCAAGCTCTGTCACAATCATCTGAAAGATAAAAACCCTCAAATGCAGCCAATACTGGTTATAAACTCGTCAAGGCAGGGTCATAAACAACTGTGATCTATTACCTTCTGACTCTTGTTTCCAGGTTGTGTTATCACGGTTTCTGTGCCCAAGGGTCTTTCTCCCAGCAGACCACTTCTCGTTGTTTAAAGCGCTTGTTTGTGCTGGCTTCACAGGCACATCCGTCCACCCTCCACCATTAACAGAGTTTGCATCATTCCAGTTAGACGTCACTAAAAGAAAAAGGTGATATTTTAAGGTATATGCAGACACCGTTCAAAAGTTTAGGGTTGCTAAAATGGTTTTGAAAGAAGTCTCGTGTTGACAAAGAATGCATTTATTTGATCAAAAATACAGTAATAATAACAGTAATGTTGTAAAATATTAAATGAACTGTTTTCTTTTTGAATATATTTTGAAATGCAATTTATTCCTGAGATGGCAAAGCTGAATTTTCAGCATCATTACTCAATTTTTCAGTGTCACATGATCCTTCAGAAATCACTCTAAAGATGATTTAGTGCTCAAGAAACATTTTTTTATTCTTATCAATGTTAAACACAGTTTTTCTGTTTAATATTTTTTGTGGAAATCATGATACATTTTTTTCAGAATTCTTTGTTGAATAAGAAAAGTTTAAAAGAACAGCATTTATTTAAAATAGAAATCTTTAGGTACATTATAAATGTAACTTTTGATCAATTTAATGCATAATTTCTGAAAAGTATTTTATTTTGAAAGGAGTTAATCTTACTGACCCGAATTTTTTTTAATCTGTATCGTACATGAAGCTATGCCCTTTCAAACTTTTGTCATTCATAAATTGTATAAAATCTATAACAGCAATTCTGAAAATTCTTGTAGTTAACAATAAAAGTCTAATGTATTATCTTTAAATATTTTTTTTTCGATATTTAAATCCAATTTTCATGACAATCAACATAGAAAAAGTAAAATTATCACAGAATCTATATTCTGTAAATGAAGTTGTGTCTTTTTTTACCTGGGGCTATGATGGCATCGCCCTTTGCAGCCTTGGCACGTGATGACTCTACAAGAAATCAAAGGAAAAGAGCTAAAGCTCACTTGTATCTTAAAGGCAACCCTTGTGTATTAACATTTTGAATGCCATCAGCACAGAAATGTGTTCAGAAAAATCTAAAATAAAAGAAATGCATACCTTTGTTCTTTTTGGTGCCAGCTGTGGCTGTAACCACAGGTTGCTCCACCTTCTGGCTGGCACGATCTCCAGCTTCAGGGCTCCCAGAGCTGTCGCCAGGGCCCTTCTCTTTTTTGCGCTGCTGACGTTTCTCTCGATTACTGACCTTGGTTTCCCAAGCACCTGCTAAACACAGTCATACTGAAAAAAGAACCTTCTCAAAGCAGCTCATTTGAATTTCTTTAAAGCAAGATATTTTGCATTTCAACTTCTGAGTCTAATTACTAACAAACAGTTTTAATACTGAAAAAGTGAAGTTGCCACTACAGTTTGGTAACTTAGTTTCATACCTTCATCAGGTTCCTTGCCATCGGTGGAGGAAACATCTTGGGTTGGCTTCACCTCTGGTTTTGGTTTCTTCTTGTTTTTCTTGGTCTACACAGGAACCAAAAACACTCATTTAGAACTTCCTGACAAGTCAGAAACAAAAGTAACTTCTCACTCTTAATACAGATACAAAGTGCCATTTCAGACATATTAAGATACCTTAAAATGCTTATTTGGTCTTAGTATAGTAAAAACTATGCCTAAAGTTTAAGGCCTTGGGACAAAGTACATGTTTCCCCTCTGGATGTACCCTACATTTGCTGTATCTGCATTATCAAATTACAGACCGATACTGACACCCGACCTCTCTCAATCACTGTTTACAGACTGAACCAAGGCTGATGCAAACGTTCACAGCACTACGGAGCAAAAGAATCAAACGCACTTTCCAAAACTGTCTATACGAGTAATTTTACCGTGCCCTTCAAGTGGAATCAGAAATATCGTATTAAGGATTTCCGAGCACATGAATGAACAAGCGAAGTCACATTTACAAGCAGGAAACTCAGGATTCTAGATAAGACATGTTGTGACATTGTAAAGAGTATCCATTTGAAACACTGTAAAAGAACTGACCGGTAATATTGATAATATCATATCTCTATAATCTATATACAATGAGCGAAAAAAATCAGAGATGACATAAAATAATCACTTGACGTACCCCACAAGATTTTAAGTATATATTATAAATAATTTAACAAGGCATTCACATGTTCACGGTTCTCTGATGTCGGTTAATAGCTACGACATGTAGGTAAACGAAGTATTTAATTTTATCTCAAAGTGCTGCATAAACGTGCGCAAAAGATGAGTCTTTGCATAATTATGTTCGATGTTGTTAGCAAAAAATATCTTCAAACTGTTTTGCTATTCAGAAGAGTAAAATACTATGACTTAAATACTACAGTTATTGTTACTACAAACATATAAACATACACCAATACACTTCCTCTATGAAACCAGAATGAATACTAAGTGAAACCAACCTTTGCATCAGCAGGTGGCTGTGCTGGTGTTGGTGCTGGTGTTGGTGCTTGTGCTGGTGCAGGAGCGGGTTTCTTTTTCTCCTCGGTGACTTTGATTTCCTGCTGAGGTTCAGCCACTGTTTGTCCATTCGCCTGGGCCTTCTGCTGCAAGCACATGACAGTTACAAACCAGCCATCACAAACTCAACATTTCCTTCCTCTATCAACTGACAGTGCTTGAAAACTCCTCTTAGGCCATGAAAACTGTCACAATATGGGTTAAACTCACAGAAGAGGGTGTTTAGCAAAAACGAAACTTTTGAGAGCGTGAGTTCACCGGTCTGCTATTCTGTGCTACGTGGCTCTTCTATCGCCTTCGTGTCTCTCATTTCACGACACTTGTAGTAAAATAACAACGTCTTATTTGTTAATTTAATCCTAAAGGGGACGAAAAACAATTTAGGATGAAACAGTTGATAGGGAAATGCTTTCTGTATCAAAAGCTATTTCTCAATGGTTTTGACAGGTTAGCACGTTAGCAGCTACTCATGCTAATCTCTCGTGGTAATTACTCAAGTCACTTCCATATGATCTCAAAACCTAGTAAGCTGCCTACCTATTTTAAATTTAGATATCACATACGTGTCCAAAAGGGCTGTCTAGGAACGCAGCTGTCTTGGTTTTGAGGTACAGCCATTAGCACTAGGAAATCACGATCACAGGCCGCTTACCTTGTCGGAGGCTTTCTTTTTGTTCTTCTTCTTCGGTTCGCTCGGCTCGGTCTTCACAGGTTTCGGTGGCAGGGCGGTCTTGACCGGGGTCTTGGCGGCGGTGGTGGGACTCACAGTAACAGGGACCGCTCGGCGCTTCCTCCGTCCACAGGCCGCGAGCGCCACCAGCACAATCAGCCCGAACAGCGCCGCGCTCAGAATCAGCCACGACGGATACTGCTCCGGCTTTATCCCCAGATCAACCCCCAGCTCGGCCCGGAGGAAATCCAGGCCGGAGGACAGCAGCCCGCGGATACGGTCGGACACGTATTCGGCTCGCTGTGTGGCTAAAGTTCGCCAGTCCTGGTCCATTTTAAACAGGCGGACAAGAACCGCAAGCAGAGACGGATAGTGAGCTGCTGCTGGCAGCGGGACTCGGGAGACAGTGAACGGCAGGAGGGAGTGGCTTTAGTATTTCTCGCCTTCTTACATGATGGCTGTGCCTCAACCTATCGATCTGACTACCTAGACAACACTGATAACACATAAAAATAAATACAATAGGTACAAAATACAATATTATGGATAGACAATAATTGCTTCTGTTTATTATTAATAAAATACTAAACAAATAAACATGTAGTAACATATTTCATTCGATTATTTACAGTAAAGCTCACAATCTGAGTTTGTTGTCGTATGAATAACCAGTCAGTAACTGATTTAAGTCTCACGGGCTTTTAGCTACGGTACAACACAATGTTTGCTTCATTTAGATTGTGCATAACGAAAGCAATAACTTACGGTTCGATTAATTCTCTGGCCGATTCATAAATGGTTTTGATTCATTAAAAAGATCCGACTCTTAAGAGTCATTCATTCAGGAATCGCTGCGCTGGTGGCACTGTGCGATGAGCTGAATAGTTCAGGAAACACTGATAAGAGTATATTCGGCGGAAGAATATATTTCCGAGATAAAATGTACGTAACCGAAAGTCTTACATATAATTTTGTATATACACCTTTGTCTTACACATCATTTTGTCTAGTAAGTAATTAATTAATCAACTGCGAAAAATTGAATCGGTTCTTAATAAGATCTGGTTCTCGGTTCTCTCAACCCTGAGTGCGTTCCGAGCACCCGAGTTCACTCAAGTTAAAGGTATAGTTCACCCAAAAATGAAAATTCTGTCATCATTTACTTACTCTCAAGTAGTTTCAAACCTGTATGAGTTTATTTGTTCTGCTGAACACAAAGGAAGATATTTGGAAGAATGTCTGTAACCAAACAGATCTCACCCCATAGTAGGAAAAACAAATACGATGTCAGTCAAATGAGAAGCTTCTGAAAAAAAAAATGAGTCATGGTTTTAGTTCTGTCAAGTTGAACGCTCACTGTTGGATTGAGAGAAAAAATCAATACCTTTAATCTAAAATCTTGATATTAAAAAGGAAAAATCCATGGACCCTTTATGCATTACCAACCTATCTATAAAAGTGGCTTTGTCTGTGATTTTCTTTAGCTATATTTTTACTTCTTTCTTTGTATTTATTCTTACTTGTTCTTTTTTTAGTGTTCTTTAATATTTTAGAGACTGTTATTTTTCTTCCTTGTCTGCGTGGTTTCTATTTGCACACAGGCAAATTTCTTGTACCCTACATCTTATAGGCTAATTTGACAAAAAATATTATTTTAATATAATCTTCTGTTTTAAAGTTTTCTCTCTAAAATAGAATAAATTGTTTTTTCACACTTGAAAAAAACCCAAGGTCATTTTTAGCCATAGTTAATGTATTCATGGGTTATCATGTTCCAAGTTACAGAAGTATCAATACTTGTGTTTTAATATAAAACATATTCCAAATTCTAAAAGATTTACACCACAAAATATTTATTTTTGTTTCTGCTTAAGAGAACCCATAATTCACTTTCTGCCTGCCTGTGTACCATGGAGGCCATAATTTTCATCTAAATTGTTAGATGAAAAAAAGAAACCAAAATAAAACAAAACTTAAAAGGTCTACTGTTTATTTTTCATTTTCAGCTTGAACTTAAAAACAAACAAAAAGTCAATTGCCAATTTTTTTTTTTCTGTAGAAAGTTATAAAACACTGTCCAATAAATAAATAAAATTTCTTCTAGTTCATCATTAGAAATCTGCATCAAGAGTGAATTCACAGTCCATCATATTTGACATCACTCCAAGTCGCTGGTATTCTCCAACTCGCTTCTCGAAGAAATTAGTTTTTCCTTCCAATGAAATTGACTCCATGAAGTCGAAGGGGTTTTCTGACAGGTAAACCTTTTGAGACATAAATTATAAAGCACAGTTATATAAATATAAAGATTATGAGACAAAAAATAAATTAAAATAATGATAAAATACTGACTTTGGGCAATCCTAAGTCTGTTAGCAACCGGTCAGCCACAAACTCAATGTACTGCTTCATGAGAGAACAGTTCATCCCGATCAAATTGACCGGTAAGGCTTCTGTGAGAAACTCCTTCAGGAAAGACAAGCAAAAACAGATGCAATTACATTCATGCCTGAAATAATGTATTCCACATTACTAGAACACAGCAATGTGTGCTTACCTGTTCAATGCTCACAGCTTTTGTGATGATGTCATTCACTCTGTCAGCAGAAGGTTTTTTCACTAAGTAGCTGTACATTAGACAGGCGAAATTACAGTGGAGACCCTGTGAAGTTTCAGATGCAATGAGTAATCAACAATAGCATTGATTAGATCTTCACTGTTACCTCTATATTTTTATCATTGATCCAGATAACACATGATCTAATTATCTTAGAGCCTCTACTGATAACATTATCATATTTTGTTTTAACCTCATCTCTGCTGATGAGTTCATTGGAGTAGGTGAGTCCGGGCATCAGGCCTCTTTTCTTCAACCAGTAGATGGCAGCAAACGATCCAGAGAAGAAGATGCCTTCCACCGCAGCAAACGCCACTAATCGCTCTCCTAAAAATAAATAAATGAACAAACACTGCTGTTGATCAAGTTTGATAATCAATATTATACTCTTATTTTAGGAAAAATGAATTTTTCCACACACCAAAAGCTGAGTTTGTGTCAGAGATCCACTGTAAGGCCCAGTCTGCTTTCCGCCTTACACAAGGCATGGTCTGAATTGCATTAAACAAATAGTCCCTTTAGGAAGAAGAGATTTGGATTTAGAGAGGATCTTTACATTATATTAAAAGAGTAATAGTAATAATAATAATTATAATAATAATAATAACACAGCCCTGCATCTTGGGGAAAAAAATCTGCTGATTTGAAATAAAAAAAAGGGTAATATTACCTAATTTAATGATTAATTAATAATTAATTATATTTTTAAGTTAAAAAATATAATTAAAAACTTTATATCACAGAATTTTTTTTCCACAATGCACTTATCAAACTAACAAAAGCAGTCAAATGTCAAAAGTCTTTAATAATGACAAAAAGTATTCAAAATGTATAAATTAGTTTATAATTTGCAAAGGAGTGGAAAAATGTTCAAATACTCAATTTAATGTGAAAGAACTTTTTTTTCATGAAATCTGTCATTTTCTGTTTCATAAAAATGATATTTTGATGCTGTTCACTTTATTTAAACAACTTATTTTGATTCAACACCATTGTATTAGGTTTCTGGTTCAGATTTAATTGCTTCATGTTAAATTGACTTGAAACTATTACTTTTTGACTTAACTTGATGTTTTCATATTAAAATAACATGTTTCAATCAAGTAAACTCAACCAGGACTCAATCAAACAGGACTTTCACTTCCCATCATGCTTTGCAAAGGGGCTGATCTGGGAGAGTAAATGTTGAAATAAAGTGTTATTTTAAGCAGTTTTTAGCAAGATGAGAAAATGAAGAGACTTTTTAATGTTTACTTTCTATTATGTTGGTATTTAAAAGTTCCTGTTATGTTAATAGTTTTGGGGTTAATATTGTGGTGAAGTGTTGAGCTTGTGCTTGGGTTGAGGATCTGCTAACAACAATTAAAGTTGTTTTAATAATAAAAAAAACAACTACTTTGGGCATGCCATGGATATAACAAAACCGTCTTCTGGCTAATGCTTAACAATAAAAGTCTTTACAGAGTAAAGATTTTGTTGAAGTATTATTCTAACTTTTGTAAAAGCTGTGAAAATTGTTTTTGAATGCATTCACTAAATAAACTGATCAATTAAACTGGATTACTTATTTTAATTTTTGTTTGATATTAATTTTAGGATAATTTAACTTAATAGTTTTGGACAAATTAAGAATGTTAACCTGATTCAACTAAATGGCATTGAATTGGCCTTATATATTAAACTTAAGTTTACTGAAATAAATAATGTTAATTAAATGCAACATAACCCAGTTATGTGGAACCTGTTGACACAAAAAAGTTAAGTAAACGTATCATTTTTTTTGAGTGTAGAAAACATTTGGCTCATGTTTGCATTTTCTTCTATCACTGGCCATAATTCTAACCCTGAAATCAGGATTAGGCATAAAATACTGTCATATATTTGAAAATCGACTGAGAATTCAGAGGAAGGTAGGAGTCTTTGTGGCAGTTTTTCTGGTGATAAGAGACAATACAAGACTTCACCTTACAAATGGTGGTCGAAAGCAAAAATGCTACGAAATGCACTTTGCATTTTGTGAAAAAGTGTGAAATCTTTGGAATCAGGACCCCAAAATGAGTAAGAAACAAGTATTGGATTTCATTCAGAAAATATTATGCAAGGCGATGCAATTTATGTTGTTATGTTTGAAGTCACTAGTAGCCTATATATGAACGTTTATAACACAGGTTGTTTTTAAGACTATTATAATCTCCATCAAAGAAAACACAAGAAGAACAATCAATACCTTCATCTCTTATGTGTATAAGACGTGTTTTTGGGGCTAGAATGTTTGCTCATAAACCACATAAGGAAAATGTTAGCAAAAACTGCTTAACTGAATCTTGCACCTGTCACCTGTAACTGACATTGTTAAAGTAGAAAAGTACACTTCATTTTCATCTCACCTCTCTTTCAGATCCCTTATGTAAGTGTTGATGAGCATGCTGTACATTTCGGAGTGCACATTCTCAATAAGGATTTGAAACCCGTAGAAGGATCGAGCCTCTGGGAGCTGTACCTCTTGACTGAACCTCCGCACCTGTGAGAAATAAAGACATTATGTTTATTGGAAACATCTTTTTCTACTGATCTATTTCATAACCAAATACACCAACATTTTATATTGGTTTCCATCATCTTAACGTAGGTTAGAAGGAGATGCACTTGCCAGGTTCTCGTTGACTATCCCATCACTTGCTGCAAAGAAAGCCAGTACATGGGATATGAAGTGTTTCTCTTCAGACTTCAGGTTGTCCCAGTGAACCAAGTCTTTTGATAAATCCACCTATACAAAAATAATAATTTACCATCATGTCATTTCAAATGTGGCATTCTTACTTTAATGGACAGGATTGAAAAAAAATGAGGAGGAGTAAAAGCTTGTTCTCACACAGTATGTTAACTAGCGTCCACATGCACAATAACATTATATTGTATGTCTTTTGCCATTAAGCTCTTTAAAACAGGGTGGATTCTGACTGGCTGTCAATGTTTATATTAAAAGTGAAAAAAAGTGATTCTAACGATCTTGTTCCTCTGTGTCGTTATCGTTATAGTTGTGGTGTGGACTTTCTTATTCTTAAAAAATTAGAACAATTATTAAAACTATATAGTTATTACTGTATCATGACAAATAGGGTCCTCCCTCGAAATTGGGTCTCTATCAACTATCAGTTAATCATTATACTACGCACAAACGAATTATATTAACTTAAAATATGTATAGCTTACTATATAGTGCATAATGAAACAAATTGAACATAATTTCCTTCACTTTATAAACTGTTAATTAATTAATAATAGCCTAATAATAATAGCCTTTTAAGTGAATAACTGAACATCATTACATTCTTTTTATAACTGAAATATTTGGATATTTAACACTTCACACGTAACTACATTAAAGATGATTGTGAATACATGTAGGGTAATGCGTGCATAAACTAAGCTATCAGGTTAAACAGGTATATGTATGCTATGCTAGTACATAAGCTAACTTATACAGACATTAATGTTCATTATAACGTAGTTCAAACAGCATTTATCATAACAATTTTGTAGGAATTGTAATCAGGTGCTAAAGAGAGTACCTATTAAAAGTAATTTGAGCCAATGAGAGACCCGATTTCGAGGGAGGACCTAATTTGTCACCAACTACAAACCAACCAACGCACAATAATATTTTGTTTATTATAAACGTGCACTGTAGTTTTAATGCACGAGCTCTTTAAATTCGGGTGGATTCTGATTGGCTGTCAATGTTTTTTATTGTAAAAATCATTCTAAAAGTGATTCTGTCGTTATATCATAGTTGTGAAGTGGACCTCCATATTCCACAGATTTAGAAAAATTATTAAAAATGTATAATTATCATAGAACCGGCTTTTAAATGACCATTTTTATTTTCGGGTGTACTATACCTTTAATATCACCTGCGTTTGTCCTATGGTGATCGCACGTTAAGAGCTAATTCTTGGACTTATATCACAATAAACCTTTGCCAAAAATAATCTTAACATTAAATTGATAATACAAAAATAATATTCACCTCCTCAACTGTCCAGAATGAAGCCTGAGCTTGTTTGTACATTTTCCAGATGTCTGGATACTGAATAGGGAAAATGACAAATCGCTTGGGGTTCTCTCTGAGGAGGGGCTCGTCTTCAATACTGCTTGGGTCAACATCCTTGTGACCATTCTGCAGGAGAAACATAACTGTTAATATATGTGATTTAACTTATTCAATGTTGTCTTATTACATCGACTTATTAAAGTGCAAAAGAAAACAGAGCGAGTAATGTGGGGCAGACCGATGACGAATCTGCTTACGAAAAATTTAAATGGACAGTTTTCATACACGTGTATTTTAAAGAATAACATTACAATTCTCAACTATGTTTACATTTTAACGTATTAGAAAACAAATATCCAAATAATCATATATATAATTCACTTTATCCAGATCTTTAATTCAAATAGATTTCGCGATTCGCAACACATAACACCATTTTTTTACTGAAACTGTCATTCTGATACACACTACTTTCGATTTTTTTTTAATATTATTAACGCTATATATCGCTTTATTTAGAAGGTCACTTTTCCCAGTGTGTGAGGCTCTTTGTTATGAAAGCTTACAGCCGCATACATAATCAGGCAGGCAGATTCAACATTTATTCGAAGGCCGTAAAATCGTATTTAAATGCTGTATAAAAAGTTTATTATTACCTGATATCCCGTAGTGTCCGTCGGAGTGTTGCTTATACTGGAGTTCATTATTATAATCGTCTTAGGTCAGCAGCGGTGAAGCTGCGATCTCTTTACGTCGACTGTCATTGACAGTTAGCTACTGAAGCAGAGCACAACACGCTTACAGCTCCTCCTCCACTGATCCGCCATAGAAATTAACCCTTTTGCTTCTTACGTAAGGTAAAATTACTGTAATATGAAACCACCCGTCAGCTAGTTCAATGGGAATAAAGTAAAAACGTGTGATGTCGGTGTTGCCTCGTGTATTGCAGTTAAATGTATTAATTCACACAGGATTTTTTTGCTTTAAAGATTAACCGACATTTCTACATTAAAATTCACTTTTAGAGACAAAAAAAAAGACTCAAAAGTATTTGCTCAGAAATTTATTAAATTAATATTTTAATTACTTTTACAAGCACAATTTTACAGTCAAAAACAGGCAATGGTCCATTAGTGCCTTAGACAAAGGTGTATTTCATTACTAAGGGGTGTGATTTTATAAAACAGTGAGCTGTTATAATCAAACTTAGACACCATGCTAGACACATGAGGTATAACATGAATTTAAAATATACACCATTTGACTTTTCCATTTTAGATTGAGAACTAATGCCTTGCAGCATTTAATTTGATTGTGGTGAATCTTGTATTTTAGATGTAACTTGAGGTAAATGTCATCTCTAAGCAGGTTGTCAGCAGATTCATAACGCCAGGCAGACTTTATAGTTTTATAAAATATACAAGAGGGAAAACATAAGACCAATTTACATCTGCCTTCTACTAATAAACTGGCAGAAGGTTCAAAATCTTTTGAAGGGACACTGCAAATTACAGCACACTCAACCATAGAGCACTATGAAATATATAACAACCTTTGGAAATACTGTCACGTGACACACCACATGTAATGAGGAAACCATAGTTTGGCATGAGGAGAGAAGAGAAGCTCCCTACTTCTATAAAACCATGGAAAACAAAAGAAGAGAGAACAAGGACAGACTGCTAAACCGATGTATACTTGTTCACACACTGAGGGTCATGGCCGATTTGTGTAGAATCTAAACTCTATCATGATTTGAAACAAACACATCTTGTACAGACAACTCATTTACAAGACTGTCAGTAGGTCATCTATATATGTATACATAATAAAATTAAATTAGTTGTACATTTATGTAAACGGTGTTTGATTAAGAAACCCAAAATTTGGGTGCCATCTCCACAGTCATCCATTTTGTTGCATATGTTATTTTATATGGGTTTTCTGTCATTTTTAATAAGGAAAGTGAGCCTTTTGTAATTGTGAGAAACTGAGGTAACAACGTCAATCAATTATTTTTTGCCCAATAACATCAAGTCATTCTCCCCCACCAAAACCAATAGAATTTTTCCACCCATGGAATGTTGACTCTGCAAGCAATTCCCATGCCCAGTGGATAGAGGACGGAGTCTGGCTCTGTTACAAGCCATACTGGACCAATGAGAGGTTTTTCATGGTGTCATCGAGAGAAATTCCAGCCTCTTGCATCTCAAACCTGGAAGAAAGAGGGGAAAAAAAAGCATGATACTTTAAACATCCTTTAAAAATCACAAAATCACTCCTTATAATTGGCAAATTGAAAGGGGATGACAAAAACGGACTGCGAAAAGCACAAAAAGGTCAAATGAAATGTGATCCTAATCACCAGTCATCTGTGGAGATGGTGTAATACACAGGTGGTTGGTCTGTGTCGCTGAGGGTTGCTGGGCCCTCCTGACCGCTCGCCCCCATGTTGTTGAAAATGAGCCAGTCCCCAACAGCGAGCTCAGGGAGCAAGCAATGCTCCACCACCTGGTCCAGTGGGTCACATGATGGACCCCACAAGCTGCTGGAGAACACAGGCTCATCTAGGGTGAGTGACATCTGAAAAACACAAAACAACCAGTTTAAAAACCTCATGCAACTGGTACAAATATATTTTTCATGTGTTCTAGTGCATGTATGTTTTTTACCTTATGGACAGAGGGTGTGGCGATGACATTTCCAAACAACTTCCCCATAAAAGACCCATAAACACCATCATTCATGTAATACACAAATTCTGGTACGTCGTTTGGGGTTAGCTCATCTGAAAGTGCAAAAGACACTGAGAATATAAGACAAGGCAGACGTATATAATGGCATACACATCAAATATGATGAGGCTCACCATGTGTGCTGCTATGGAGATCCCGGCATACTGCTTTTTTGCATATAACATTGACAGCCAGGGTGAAGGAGGAAAACACGAAGAAATTTCCTGGTTCAGCAATGACGCTCACTCCAGACGCTGAGGGGAAATAGGCTTCCAGCAGGGGTCTGACGACCGAATGTACCTAATCAAACACACATGAAAGAAAAGCTTAGTTACATCTACACTGGATGATATTCAAAAAAAGAAAAACAAATGAGATACATGCTGTACCTGTTTCAACTGAAACTCAGAACCACTGAATCCTCCACCAATATCCAGGATGTTCATGTCAAAGCCTAGTTCCTTCTGCAGAAGCAAAGAAGACTCAGCACTCCAATAGAGGCATGAAATTAACTAATAAATCTAACTTCAATTCTCTTATAAAATTCATTTAAAAACTGACCCCCATGTCAAAGATGCAGCGGGCGTCTGACAGTGCATGGGTGTATGCTTGGGGATCTCTGCAAGATGCTTGTACCTGGAACCTGTGAAAAAAAAAAAAGTCCCACTTTATAAAAACTCTTAAAAAGACAAAGTAAGCCATAGCAGATTTGTGGTGATCAAATCACTTACGTGACTCCAACCACATTTACACTCAACTCCTTGGCCATTTCCAGAAGATGTCTACAGGCCTTCAGGGAGCAACCAATTGTCACACTTGCCTCTTCCACTTGTGCTTCAGTAGACACTTGAAGCAAAAGCCTGTTAAGACAAGAACAGTGCCGAATTTATAATAAATAAATAAATAAATGTGTGTGTGTATATATATATTATATATATATATATTCCAAAGTTTGGGGTTGGTAAGATTTTTTAAAATGTTTTTGAAAGAAGTCTTTTATTCTCACCAAGAATGCATTTATTTGATCAAAATTACAGTAAATTTTATTACAATTTAAAAACTGTTTTTCTATTTGAATACATTTTAAAATGTAATTTACTTCTGTGATGGCAAAGCTGAATTTTCAGCAGCCATTACTGTCAAACTAAAATTTGAATATCGAATACTCAAATTTATAAAAAAAAAAAAAATCCTCATTCGGATGCAAAAACGCTCCATTCAAATTTTAGGTGTGCATCAGACAGCCTTATCAGTGGCACAGCTATGTTTCCATCCAGCTATTTTTATGCGCATTCTGGGATATGGAAAAAACATGTTTTTTTTTAAACATGCTGGATGCGAACGCCAAGATGTGCATAAAAAAAAAAACTGTACGCTCAATCGAGGCGGATAACTTTGAATTTTTTTATCCGATAAGAAGACGTGCGCAAAAACTATGATGGAAACACATTTACCAAATAAATCCCTTGATGTGCAACAACAACAACAACAAAAAAAACTCATGTGACTTTGGCTCAACAGTGGATGTGATTGGATAACTGGACTAAGCAGCAGATCGGTTTCATTGCACAGCATCTCAAATGTTGTTTTAGTTATTCTGAAATGCCTGAGCTAAAATCTGTCATCAGAATTATTTGGTATAATGACCTCCCAGAAGTGTCTCACATGATTGCGTTTACAAACACCAGCATCCGAACGCAAGATAATATAACAGCGTTTATGCTTAAGTTAAGGCTTAAGCTAGTCCTAGACTAAAATGCATGTTTGAGCTGTTTTAACTGAAAACAACTTACACTGACAGATCTTAAAATATGTCAGTGCCATTGTTTTGTCTCAAGATGCACACGAGTAATGTTTTTTTCTAGGGAACGTTTATAAAAGATACTTAAATATCCTAATTGAACCAAGGCTTAATCCTGGCTTAGGCTAAGCCCTTTCTGTGAAACCGGGCCTATATCAATTTAATGATCCTTGCTGAATAAAGCATTAATTAAAAAAATTACTGACCCCAAACTTTTGAACTGTAGTGTACATAGATAGGTTAAGGACTTACTTGGCCTCAGGATGGACACGGGCAATTTTGCGAAGCTCTGCCTCATTTTCACACACCAGATAGTTAATGCCGCTCTTGGCAGCATGTTTAATGAGTGAGAGCTGCTTGCAAACTCCAGAGAGGATGATGTTTTCAGGAGGGACATCATGATGGAGTACCAATGTAGTTTCAGCCTGAAAAAAGTCAATAAATTTCTATTAGATGGTGTACCTCAAAATTCAATGGGATGTTTCAAAATATATGTTGAGATCTTTCTAATATCTTCAAGTAAAAAAAAATTAAACCTTAAACCTTATTGTTACCTTATTTGCACAGACAAAACCAACACCAAGTGCAGACAGGACTTCAATGACTACAGGGCTGCTGTTACAACAGACTGGGTAGAAGGGTCGAACTAGGGGCATAGTGGTCTTCCACAGTACATGCTGTCGCATTAGGGCCCCAAGGTCGGCCACAACAAATGCATTCTTTTCAGCCTGAGGAACAAAATCGGATCAAACAATGAAAAAGACAAAAACAACACCGCAGTGTTCCATTTGTTTACTAAAACAGACAATCATAATGCAACTTGACATGTACTTACCAAATTTTGTTCAAAGACATGGTTGTCGATAACATCTTCAAGGGTCGTACCTCCCTCAAGTAGTTCAATGAAGTAGTTTGGTGCATCAACGAATCCTTTCATCTCAACCGTATTCCGCAAATCCGACAATCATAGAGAGTTTACTGAGCCGCTGGGGTATTCTGGGTATGCAACAAACTGTTCAGGGGACAACAAAACAGTATTTTTATAACAACAACTTGCATAACATATAAATAACATTACGTTTTCAGACAAAACTTTACGTCAAGGCGTACACCTACAACACCTACCCACATATTTCAAAACACAGTGGTTTATGAGCAAACTTTGAACAGGAAGTTCAAAGTCATTCTAAGCTCATCATTAATCTAAATTTGGGTTCTACAACAGCCACAAGGCTAATAAGTACAACAAGCAGGGATAACTAATCACATAGCTAGAGAAGGTATCACGAGTCCATCTTTAGAGATGACGACAACACATAGGCTTTAAGAATGTGGCCTACAGGCAACTTTTTTTACTCAGACCCAATCAAAATAAATCCCTGAGGCTTTGAAGCACAATGGAGTATTTGATGGTATTACCAATGGATTTGTGCAGTATGAATGGGGGACAAAGGTGTTACATATAAGCTACCAATAGTGTTATGTAAAACTACATTTGGGTGAGTGCAGACACAGATTTTGATGTGCAATTAAATAAAACATGTTATTATGTAATGGTCTATAACTGGTACTTCAGGAGCAGGGTGCAATATTTAGGTACTCACATGGACAACGTGGGAGATGGTCCTCTCCCGCTATCAACTAGGATCCCAAGGCGGCTCAGCGTTGAAGTCGAACTGCTCGCGGTAGAGGGCCTCCCCTAGGCCTTCTGGGTAGCGCTTATACACTCGCAGAGAGAGTGGGGAGCCCTGTGGAGTCACAGAAACAGGTGTATAAATATTTTATTTACAAGAGCAGCTGATGGATGTAATAAACTGTTATATAATTAAAAAAAAAATGTAGCCAGACAAGTTAGAACACTTCTGAAATAACTCTTCACAGACACATAACCAGTTTTCTAATACTGATGCATTATACATTTTCAGCATCACTTTATTTGTAGGCTATTATGTTTTTAATCAAGTGACTACTTATTTACTATTGTACTTTGTACTTGACCTGGGTAATCTGTTACGGTGTTCTCATTTTTAAGCATTAAACAACACCATCTTATCTTCATCTTCCCACATGGGATCAATAAATGAAGTAACTTGTTGAACATTTATCAGAGGTCATGGTGTTTGTTTCTTCATGTGGACACCACCTTAACCCTATAAAGCCTATTGTATCATATTTAATACATGACTTTCTAGGGCTAAAACTTCTGTTGTTTAATTGTTTCCTTACTAATTTGTCAAGAACAAGGTTTAACTTGTTCAACTTTACTAAGCATAATAAATACTAATCCACTAAGGCGTAGAAAGTTGTGGTAATATAGTGTTGTTATGGTATAATAAACATTGTGTAAGTGACTTGTGTATGGGCATGAGGTAATGTTTTACTAATACAAGCGTTTCTTAAAGAAACAAAATCTTAAACACATATAACTAATGCTAATATAATATATTTTGAGACCATATGTATGAATGTCATATCTGAAATTATTTAGAACAGAGTAAATCTGTATATATTTTAATGTGTAACGATCGTCATTCAATAACCTGATAGGACATGTCGTAAGCGCCTGGGTTTGGTCCACTGAACAGCTCACTAACTACTTACCCAACTACACCCGTCATACTCAGACAACTAATGATTTATACCAATAAACACGTTTAATCCTTATAATATGTGAGTTTTAAATCAAGTTCTCGTTGTCCTTCACGGAGCACTGCAATTGCCCGTATAAGAAGCGCAACTACAACCAACCGCCATGTTGTGTGTCACGGCTCTCATAGCAGACGGCGGATTTTTTTCCGGGATAAAGACTAAAAACAAAAACAAACGCTGTACTTACGTGAGATAACGGCCTGAATGATTTGGAAAATCGTCTTCTCTTTTTCGGCGGAATTTTTAAAGAGTGGTGGGGACACAGATAGAAGAAAGAAAAGAGGCTTTATGTGCCATATGCCTGGGTGAAGAGGGCTCGGTCGAACACGAGAGCGCTGCTGTCTGTTTCAGGCAGAAATGGTTGGTGGAAGAAGGCGGGCGGTTTGTTAGAGAAAACGAGGCGGAGCGTAAGATCAAATCCTACTACAGCGAAGGCTTGGCTTATGAATATTACTTAGGGTACGTGACTGTCTCAGGACTGGTTGTTCTGGGGAGAATTGTTTATGTTCCTTAAAGGATTAGTTCACCCAAAAATGAAAATTATGTTATTTATTACTCACCCTCATGTCGTTCCACACCCGTAAGACCTTCGTTCATCTTCGGAACACAAATTAAGATATTTTTGATAAAATCCGATGGCTCAGTGAGGCCTCTATTGACAGCAAGATAATTAACACTTTCAGATGCCCAGAAAGGTACTAAAAACATATTTAAAACAGTTCATGTGAGTACAGTGGTACAGAGTACATTGGTTCAACCTTAATATTAGAGAATACTCTTGAGAATACTTTTTGTGCGCCAAAAAAACAAAACAACGACTTTTCAACAATATCTAGTGATGGCCGATTTCAAAACACTGCTTCAAAGCTTTACGAATCTTTTGTTTCGAATCAGTGGCTCGGATCGGGTATCAAACTGCCAAAGTCACGTGAACTATTGAAATTTTCCAAGGTCTCTGCAGGACAGTAATAGGAGTTACCAGATCAGTGGGCAAGGCCATAAACAGAGGGGCTTTTTTGAGAGCGTTATCTAATTTGCCCATGTCAGAGTGTGGGTAGGGTTTAGGGGTGGGGTCGAGTGAAGGGGATAATTTTCATTGCATGATTTATAAACACCCACCAGTTTGAAAACACCCACCAATTCAGAAACGGCCATTTTTGTTTCGCAGAGACCTCATACTCAAATTTTGAAACACTTATGACGTAACTGAAGCCTCGTTTACTGAAATCACGTGACTTTGGCGCTCCGAGCCACTGATTCGAAACAAAAGATTCGTAAAGCTTCGAAGCAGTGTTTTGAAATCGGCCATCACTAGATATTGTTGAAAAGTCATTATTTTGTTTTTTTTTGGCGCACAAAAAGTATTCTCGTCGCACTCACGTGAACTGTTTTAAATATGTTTTTAGTACCTTTCTGGGCATCTGAAAGTGTTAATTATCTTGCTGTCAATAGAGGCCTCACTGAGCCATCGGATTTTATCAAAAATATCTTGTGTTCTGAAGATGAGCGAAGGTCTTACGGGTGTAGAACGACATGAGGGTGAGTAATAAATGACATAATTTTCATTTTTGGGTGAACTAACCCTTTAATACATGGTATACTTTCTGATACACCCCTGCCTCTTTTGTTGTTATATTTAGATTCATATTATATTTATATATTTTTTAAATACAACCAGCATATTGTATATTGTTATACTGTAGGTTATACAACTATACCGCCATTACCAGTAAAACCAGTTTAAAATGTTGTGTTCTCTTTGATATGTTCTCTGTCAACACAGATTGCATTCATCATATTTTGTGATTCATTATGTAATGATGAGGTTCACAGCTGTCAAAGCATAATGAATCTGTACACAATGATACATAAACATACATTACATACATTGTTTTCATAGCCTTTTGTTGGGTGAAAGGTCATGTTTTAAGGTTTTGGGTTGTAGTTTGTTTGCCAAAAAATTCAGATAATTCCCCAAACAGACTAAAAAGCTTAATTTTCAGACAAATAACTTGTCACAATGCACATGCCTAGACTAAAGGTCTTGTTTTGTTTCAGTAAATTGTTGTTAAATATGTTGCTCAATTTATATTCAACACTTTGTCTGCAAATCCTGTTACTTAGAGTAAATTCTACATTTTTAATTGACTTGAACTGAATTTGCACATTATCAACTGAGTAGAAACATAAATGTGGATCAGATATCGTACTGTATGTGCTCAAATAACATTATATTGTACAGTATATAGGCCTACTATTGTGATAAACATTTAAATTTATTTTGTGCAGCCTGAATTCTTGAAGAAAGTTTTGCATTATTTGCACAGTCATCTTAAATGATAGCTGAAAGAGGTTATTTCACACATTGTAAAGTTTACTAATGAAGTAAGGTTCAGTACATTTTGTCAAAAATATATTGAATCTATTTTTTTTTTTCTACAATTGCATTATTTTTAAGTGCTTTTAGGACAAAATATATGATTGGGTTGCAAAGAATGTAATACCTGCTTTTGATCACATTGTTAACTTTGGTGTTTTTAAGTGAATTTTGTTTTGTGTAATAATAGTTAAGTTTTATTCACACACATATTCATTTTCTCTCTTGCTATCAATGCTGTTTGGATTTATTTTGTTTGTTATTTGAAGAGGTTTAATAAAGATTTAAAAAAAAAAAAAAAAAAGTTTAGTATTGTGCAAATATCCACTTTGCGCATCCTGAACGCATTTTCAACTGAACGAAACACAACCTCCTCCGATCAGCTGACTGGAAGTGTGACGCTGACTCCGAAGGGTTTTCAACACAGCGACTCAATTAACTGTGTATTCAGCAATGTTTTGTTAAAACCATTACAGTTTTATCAGATTATTTTGTAGTTTACTACAGGGACTCACATCATCGGTAAGTATCGTCAAAAATGATTTCAATTGTATAGTCGTGACAGCCGTAGACACTGCTCATACAATATTTAGAGACTATTTACAGAAGAAAGCGCATTTAACCTATCCAGTTTAAGTCAAGTATAGGTATATACCATGTCAATGTGCACATTTAAGATAATAAAATGTATTAAAATTTTAAATACACGAGAAAGACAAATTTATCTGATGATGCAGCCATGCGTAATATTATTGCGGAATGACTCGTGACTGGTCATCTTGGAATGAAATGGAGAAGTGTGAATCTGCTCATATGATCAACCTGGAAAGGACCTCTGTATTTCATTTGACAGTTATTTTTGTGTCTCATCTGGTATCAGAATTTAATCTACATGTTTTCACGAACCTTTCTGTTATTATTTAAGTAGTCATCATGACAGAGTTTTGGCTGATCTCTGCTCCTGGAGAGAAGACCTGCCAGCAGACATGGGAAAAGATGAACGTGGCCACAACCCAGAACAACAACCTGTCCACTAACCACAAGTTCAACATGCCTGAACTGAAAGTAAATTACTCCTTATTTTCTATTTCAGTTAAAACACTGGTTTATTAACGACACAAATTTGGCTTTTCTCCTCTGTCTCATGAGTTTTGGGTGTTTCTTAACAGGTGGGAACTCTGGATATCCTTGTAGGGCTGTCAGATGAGCTTGCCAAATTGGACTCTTTCGTAGAAAGGTTTCATGTCTGCATTTGATTTATTATAAGAGATTGTTTTTCGTTTCAAAATTGATACATTTGGTTATTTTTCTATTATATGTGGCCCTGGATCACAAAACCAGTCATAAGGGTCAATTTTTTGAAATTGAGATTTATACATCATCTGAAAGCTGAATAAATAAGCTTTCCATTGATGTGTGGTTTGTTAGGATAGGACAATATTTGGCTGAGATACAACTATTGAAAATCTGGAATCTGAGGCGGGTGCAAAAAAATCAAAATATTGAGAAAATCGCCTTTCATGTTGTCCAAATGAAGTCATGAAGCAATGCATATCCACTCACAAAAATACATTTTTGATATATTTATGGTAGAAAATGTACAAAATATCTTCATGGAACATGATCTTTACTTAATACCCCATTTTTTTTTGGCATAAAAGAAAAGTCGATAATTTTGACCCATACAATGTATTGTTGGCTATTGCTACAAATACACCCATGCGACTTATGACTGGTTTTGTGGTCCAGGGTCACATATTTTGTTCAGTATCACTGACACACTGCTTTGGTACAAACTCATAGTTCCCAAAGTTCACTTAATGCATTTTTTTTTGTGGCTTCTGTCACATTATAGTTCTCTAAATATAGTTATGTATATTTACCCTGTGGTGTTGATATTTTGTAATTTTCCAGTGTTGTGAGGAAAGTGGCCCAGTACATGGCTGATGTGTTAGAAGACAGTCGAGATAAAGTTCAGGAGAATCTTCTGGCCAATGGAGGCAAGTGAACATAAAACTCTCAATACATACTAACCACGATATTGATAAACTACTACTCTTGATTATTTCCAACAACACATACACATATTTAACAGGTAGTAATGTTAAAGGGTTAGTTCACACAAAAATGAAAATTCTGTCATTAATTACTCACCCTCATGTCATTCCACACCCGTAAGACATATATTCATGTTCAGAACTCAACTTAAGATATTTTTGATGAAATCTGAGAGCTCTCTGACTTCTCCATAGAAAACAATTTAACCACCACTTTCAAGGTTCAGAAAGGTACTAAAGACATTGTTAAAATAGTCAACGTGACTACAGTGGTTCAACCTTAATTTTATGAAGCAACGAGAATACTTTTGTGCGCAAAAACAAAACAAAAATAACTTTATTCAACAGTTTCTTCTTTTCTGTGTCATTCTCCTATGCTGTTTACGTTCAGCGCTTCCAGGTTCTATGTCAGAACGCCGACTCAGTATTGGCCGACGCTGTTCACGTGAGCAGCACGACGCATGCGTGAAGGAGCCAGCCAATAATGAGCCTGTGTTCTAACATAGAACCTGGAAGCGCTGAACGTAAACAGCATAGTAGACTGATAGGGAAAAAAAATTGTTGAATAAAGTCATTATTTTTGTGTTGTTTTTGTGCACAAAAATTATTCTCGTCACTTCATAACATTAAGGTTGAACCACTGCAGTCACGTTGACTATTTAAAGAATGTCTTTAGTACCTTTCTGGGCCTTGAAAGTGGTAGTTAAATTGCTGTCTATGGAGGAGTCAGAGAGCTCTCCGATTTTATCAAAAATATCTTAATTTGTGTTCCGAAGATGAACGAAAGTCTTACGGGTGTGGAACGACATGAGGGTGAGTAATTAATGATAGAATTTTCATTTTTGGATGAACTAACCCTAAACTATTATTTATATAAAATCTTTTTAAAGAAAAAAGACATGTAATCGCTCATAGTTTAGTCAGTAATATTTGAATGTCCTTGTACATAATCTTATAAACCTTATTTTATATGATTATAAATATTTATAATTGATAATTATTTCCATACAGTTGATCTGGTAACATATGTTACACGGTTCCAATGGGATATGGCCAAATATCCCATCAAACAGTCCCTTAAGAACATCCAAGAGATCATGTCCAAGGTGAGGCATGTTAAAATCATTTATCATTGTTTATAATACACAAAAAGATTGATCTTTGAGTAAATATCATGTTTTGGTTCTCTGTTCATAGCAAGTGAGTCAGATTGACAATGATCTTAAAGCCAGAGCTTCGGCTTATAATAGCTTAAAGGGTAACCTACAGAGCCTGGAGAGAAAGAATGTGTAAGTGGGAGGACTTTTACATACTCAATTTACATTCTGTGTGACATTAATCCATAGACTTTAAAAAAGATGCACAACGTGTCTTCCACTGTAGAAGAATGAAGCCAAAATATCCCAAAAACGGTCGTCGCCATTCACGTCATTTGGAGTCCGAGTCTGCAGCAGTAGTGATCCTGTGCTGCGTTCCACTCCACTTTTAGACACACACTCGTGAACTTTCCTAACCACTTCTCCTCTGGGGAATCCCTGCCACCATTTTGAAGTGCGTTCCTCTTCGTGAAGTGGACGAGGGAAGTTTATATTGACAGACCCTCGCTCCCTTGATTTTGATCTGAGGGAAGTTAGCGAGGGAAGGACATAAAAAAAACGCAGCCCTGGTATCACGGTCTCGCTGCAGACTCAATCGCAACCACAGCTGTCAATCATGACGTCACATCCCATTTTTATATCATCAAATAACTAACTAAAACCAAACTTACTGGGAAGCAAACACTTGAACATACGTCAGTGTGATAAGAACTATTTAAATGTTTTGGCTTCACTTTTCAGGATGTGTGCTGCACACTTGCATTAATCATTTTTACATGATGTCAAATAATAACATATCTTGTCCACTAGGGGGAATCTTTTGACTAGGAGTTTGGCTGATATAGTCAAGAAGGAAGATTTTATACTAGACTCTGAATACCTTACTACTCTTCTTGTAGTTGTTCCAAAGTGAGTCAAGCTTAAGTATTTGTGCTTCTTTGTATTTGTGCTGGAAAAGACTTTTTAAATGTTTCTTCATTGCATTAAAGGGATACTTCACCCAGATATGAAAATTCTGTCATTTACTTACCCTCATGTTGTTCCAAACCTGTGTGACTTTCTTTCTTCTGCAGAATATAAAAGAAGATATTTAGAAAAATGTTGGTAAGAAAAGAGTTTTTGTTCTCATTGACTTCCATAGTGTGGACGAAAATACTATGGAAGTCAATGGGAACCTATTTTTTTCAAAAATATCTTCCGCAGAATAAATAAAGTCATACAGATTTTGAATCACATGAGGGTAAGTAAATGATAGACTTTTGATTTTTGTCTTAACTCTCCCTTTAACTCAGAATGTGCTAATTTTATTTCATTTTATCTATTGCTACTTCTGCAAAATGTATTTAAAAACCTTATTTTTGTCCATTTTATGGCACAAAAAGGACAAGTTATCCTGACTGGCAGAAGACATATGAAACTCTTTCTGAAATGGTTGTTCCAAGATCCACAAAGTGAGTAAAATTAAATGACAAGTCTCTTAAAATTAATTTGCCTAAAACATAGAATTATGTTCTTTCTGTAGCCTAAATTTATTGCTTGTCTAAAGCCTGACATCATTACGCTATGCTCTTTGGTGGACATGTGAACTCGGCAGACGGTATCTATGGAAACCGTGCCCTTCTTTTACAGCTGTGACACACAGTAATAAAGGCACACAAACTACATAAGCTGTCAGAAAACATGCACTTATTTATGTGCTCAATTAATCCCATCTGAAGTAATCAACAAAAGAAATCACAACGAAGACCAAGGAACATTTCACTAAAAGGACAAATATCATTTAGGGCAAAGAACATTTGAATGTGCCCTATTAAAATGTTAAGAAAATATGATACAACTGTGAACCTGACAATAACTATCTATACATGAAAAATCAGACAAAATTAAGTGTATTAAGGAAGATGAACAAGAGGCATAATGGCAGTGCTGTTCTCCCTGACAGACATGGGAGAAACCGTGCAAGGGCAAAAAACAATTAGACTTAAAGAGATAATAATCTTTTAATAAGTTATGCTTATTATAAATCAGTAAAATGTTTTCTTTTTTTTTCATTATTAATTACTTAGTAATAATAATAATAATTCCTTACATTTTTATATAGCGCTTTTCTGGGTACTCAAAGCGCTTTACATATGGAAGGGGGAATCTCCTCAGCCACCACCAATGTGCAGCATCCACCTGGATGATGCAACGGCAGCCATATTGCGCCAGAACGCCCACCACACTCCAACTTAGTGTTGATGAGTGGCAAAATGTGGCTTTATAGACCTCATGTTGTAATGGGATTAATATTCAACTTTCATATGTGTTTTATGTGTCCTTAGTTTATTCGTGCATCCAGTTGAATCAGAAAAGTGCTGCTCTGTGATAGTGATAGATCCTAAATCAGAGTTTTCATCTGCTCTTCTATTAGGCTTTTATTTGAAGACCAAGACAGTGGGTTGTTCAGCGTCACACTCTTCAGGAAGGCTATTGATGACTTCAAACAAAAAGCACGAGAAAACAAGTGAGTCTCTGAATATATATATATATCTATATATATATATATAAAAACTTCTAATGTGAAATATTATTACAATTTTAAAAAAATTAAATTTTTCTATTTTAAAATGTAATTTATTCCTGTGATGGCAAAGCTGAATTTTCAGCATCATTACTGCAGTCTTCAGTGTCACATGATCATTCAGAAATCATTCTAATATGCTGATTTGCTGCTCAAGAAACATTTCTTAATTATTATCACTGTTTAAAACAGCTGTGCTGCTTAATATGTTTTTGGGAAATCATGATACATTTTTTAGGATTTTTTGATGAACAGGAAGTCCAAAAGAGGAGCATTTATTTGAAATAGAAATGTTTTCTAACATTATAAATGCCTTTACTGTTAATTTTGATCAAATTGATGTTTTCTTGCTGAACAGAAGTATTATATATATAAAAATAAAAATATATTTTATATATAAAAATCCAAAATCATGCTTTTGTACATAAACCTTTGTTTTTTTCAGTTCTGTTGTCATCAGTTTTATCCCATATTTCAAAAACCTATGTAAATATGTTCCCAGATTATGAATGAAATTGTTTTATAAGACTGTTATCAGTGCCTGTCTGTTTTTGATGC